>NC_083337.1:156013456-156613456 GCF_019175385.1 Lycium barbarum | reverse complement strand
TTATTTGGCTCAACACGAAATTTAATAAAGAAATAAAAAGAACTTCAAAAAGTTGTGACATTAAACATGTCATAATATTTGTGTAGCCATAGAACTTTTGGAAACTTGTGTTCTTAACCATGGCCTAATACTTTTGTGGCAATAAAAACTTCTTATAAAAGTTAAAACGAGAGGTTTAAAGTTAATTATTTTTTAAAACTAGTTAAACTTGATAGTTATCAAAATTTTTGAAAATATATCATTATTTTAAAATAGATTAATTAAAAATAAATAAAAGATATAGTAACAAGGAATACATTAATAAGTAAAAGACAACATATTGTTGGGCCCGTGCTGTGGCCTCTAGTCTATTTTAGAGGAATACAGCACCACCTCTTAGGCTCTTACTTGAAAGGAGTTGGTTGAGGACCCCTTTGGTACGTTGGCACCGATGCACATATCATCTCATATCAAGTCTCAACACTTTAAAGTCTTAACATCTGATAAGGTTGACTTAAAAAAGTTACGAATCAGAACCAAACATCCAGCCTTTTGAATCCAAGATCAAGTTTTGTCAACTATTGAAAATTGTGCCATCCAGAACTGCTATTAGTTTAATTCTTTACTCCTATCATCCTTGATATGTCGAAGTCAAACCATTGCATGTTCTATATTCTTGATCCCTTCTTTGATTTAAAATTGAAATTTGAGTTGAAACAAAATCTAATATTTGTTAAACACAAAAGAACCAAACCATCACCTACTGAAAAGTGTTACAGAAACGGAACCAATATATATATGAACCAAGGCTCCTGCACGGTCCATTTAGCAGAAAAAGAAAAAAAAAAAAAAAAAAAAGAGGAAGTGAAGTATTCTTTTCCATGTGTCACTAAGAGAAGATGATTCAACACTTTGACTATTACAACAAGCGGTTACATCTATAATAATTAAAGGACATGCAGAGTGACATTGAACACCCTACAAAGATTAATAACCACGTAATTGTCTTGCAGGTACAGTGGATGTAGGTGGGTTTGAAATCGAATCGTTTGGCCCAATGTCATCAATTGGAGGACGCTGCTTATGATAATTAGTCACCGACTGATATGCCATTGCCAATGCTAAAGCCTGCGAGTAAAAGGAACACACCATCAATATAGAGAATCGGATTCAGGTTATCGTGGGGTGGGTGGGTTCAACTGAACTCATTACTTTCAACTCCTCGAACTATGTGTTTTCATATGTACACATAAATTATAATAAGATCACTCTCGCCTGAATATGCGGACTCTAGATCCTAAATTTGCCTATAGTGACAGATGTCCCTTGAAAATCCCAAGAAAAACAAGAGAGAGTATTAGAGCCTTACAACATGATCATGGTCAGGAGGAGCATAAATGCCAGTAGTTATTGTTGTCTTCCTGCGAGTATCATTGGATGGTGCATTCGATATCTTCTTAAAACCTGTTGGAACCACCATTACCGGCATACCCACGAGATTGCCTACACAAACTTTCTCCCAGTCACTTACATCTCCGATAAATGCATCAACTTTGAAGCTCTCTTTCACTTCCTGAATCAATTTGCTTCTACCTCTCTGTGCCTGTGAAGTACAACTTCGTTCTTTAACACTAAAGGAAAAACTTGATTGCTGAAGTGGATCAGGCTCTATCCGAGGCCAAAGTGTTTTAACACCTAGAGAAATGTCTCTAGATCACGACATATACCTGAATATAGTCTACAGCAGATATTACTCGGGCACGGTGAAGCTCAATAGGCCATTGGTCTTGAGCTTCAAATTCATCATCCTTGTTTGACCGCTGCCACTCATCAAAATGCGCTAGCATTTCAATATCCATAGTGAAGCTGACAATGCCTTGAGCACTATCAACAGTGTAATCCAGATTAAATGGAACCATATTCGCTCCCTTTGACTTAAGTAGATCAACAACCTGTCATTAACATAATTAAACAGCACTGCATACACATAGGATAAAGGACCTAATTGAACTAGTCACATAGCGAATTTCTGGTAATGAAAAGCAATCACTTACTTCCTTGTCGGCATCTTCAAGATACCCAACAGTGAGTTTTGTGATATCAACTGAAAACGGATCGGCTAACATGATGTCTCTGGATGAAAGATCGTCTGGGTCCTTTCCCCGAATGGCATCAAGAACAACCGCGCAATCTGCTGCACTTCTACAAAGAGGGCCTAGTTTGTCCTAATGAACAACCAAATTTAAGGGTCAACACCTCTATAATTAAGGATAAAAAACATATGAAAAGTAATCAAATTTTTTGGAAGAAATAAGATACCAAGCTTTCGGATATGCTCATAACTCCGGTACGACCGACAGCTCCAAAAGTGGGCCGTAATGCAGTAACACCACACCTAGAAGCTGGGTAGGTAATAGACCCAACAGTTTCTGAACCAATTGCAAATGGAACTGTACCTGCATTATGGACATTCTTTTGTCATAACAATAATACTGTGCCAACTAAATCTTATTTGGCACCGCATATTCTAACTCTTCTCAGGGGCTCCATTCAAAAACGGAAAGTTCATGCTAGGATGATATTGCCCATCACAATTTATCTATTGCATTTATTTTTCTCTGCCATATGTATAGAACCAATTTCAGGATTGGGCAGGATTGGGCACAATATGGAAGACCTTTTAAATTCGATTGATTTGCATCACTGAAAAAAAATGAAAATTAGTATAAATCATCCATTCTTTCACCCGTGCAGATAAAGAAACAAATGTAGGTATCTAGCTAGAGGCGGATTCCAAATTTTAAGTCTATGAATTCTGGACCCCAACCCCTTTTTGCTTAATAAATTATGGATAGATTATTTATACATACTAAGTGAATATTCTTTATACATACTAAGTGAATTTCTTAACACAAATACAAGGTCTAGGCCAAAGTTACTAGGTTCTTACCGAGGATGTAACTACAACTCTAAATCCACCCATGTATCTAACAGAACAAATATCATACTTTCTACAATGGAAAATGTTATTTGCCTCCATGAAAATACCTATTAGAGAAAGCTAATTTAATATACCTGCGGAGGTGCAGGACGCTGGCCCGGCTGATGAACCAGTAGAAAATTCTTCAATATTCCAGGGGTTTCTTGTTCTACCACCAAACCAGATATCATCATATGCTAAAGAACCAGAGACTAATTTTGCAACAAGAACTGCACCAGCAGATTTCAGCCTGCATCAACCGTATCTACAAATTATACAAAGACATGTACAATGTAGGGTGGTTTCTGAACATGGCCTCTACATTTTATTAATTTGTCAGTACCTCTTATAGACCCAAGCTTCAACATCAAGAACTTGATCTTTGAAAGATTTGGAACCCCACGTCGTGGGATAGTTTGGTACTGCAATAATGTCCTTCAGACCATACGGAATCCCATGAAGAGGACCTATAAAGAACATAATCAAATAAATGTATCTAATCCCTTCAAATTCAGAGAAAGTTAATTGTATATTACCCAAATATTTGCCTTTTGCAAGAAGTTGATCAGCCTCTTTTGCTTGTTGAAAAGCTAATTCTTCAGTAATTGTGATAACGGATTCAAGGACAGGACCGTACCTGTGACACTCGGCATAGCAGTCATTTTGCGAATCAAACTATTCAATAGTATGCAAATCAGATAAATGGAAGCAAAGCATTCACCATACCTTTTTAATCTGTTCAAAAAAATTCCAGTGAGTTCCATACCTTTTTAATCTGTTCAAAAAAATTCCAGTGAGTTCCTCTGATGTAATCAGTTTTGCCCTGAGAAGTTGCCCAAGTTCAAGAATCTGATACAACAGTAATAAATAATAAAATTAAAAATGGAAAACACATAGTTCCTTTGTTATCACTATAAGTTAAAGGGACTACAGGGTGCACTTACACTCATGAAGGCAATATCCTCATCATTTTTTGGCCTTTGAATACCAGAGGATACCGGGTAGTTGAACTTGTCTGTTGCTTGGTTTGCTTCTTGGGATTTCCATGCAGAATTGAAAACTATAGCAGAAGGGTTATGCAAACCTCCATTCGCAGTAGCAACCAACTTCCGGTTTGATCTTATTATAGGAATGTTAAAATCTTTTGCACCCTTTTGTATTTCAAGCTTCTGAAAGAAATGACACCAGATACAAAAATGGTCCATTCTTACTTTCTAATTAATGGCAAGAGTACAAACAAAAATGTTAAAGTGAATTTAACACTGCCACAGTACCTTACAGTCATCGAAAAAGCCAGCATCCAACATATCGAATCCACATTTACATACTGGAAATTCATTTTTGGCTTGTTCCAAGTGTTCGCCGCAGTTTTTAGGACCCAATTTCCCACTGTCCTGACCAATATCGATTAAAGAATATTGAACAGAAAATAGGAAACATATAACAGAGACCACTAGCTTTATCATGGACTGCAAATTCGAATGTGCTACCTTGAGGTGAATTCCCGGGAATAACCCCCGGTGCTGTGTGGTAAAATTTTGCACAACATTCTATAAATTCTGACCTGCTTTAGAAATGTTAGTTGTGAAGAAACACATAGTTCGATGATTAAAGAAGATACACAAATTAACCTGCTTAACCATTTTTTTAATTAAGCACATTTTCAGCTTCAATCTTTACAACAACATGCTGGGTGCGACTTACGAAGTTCTTCATAAGGGTGTGTTTGGCATGGACAAAAACATTTTCAATTTGCTCAGATTGGTTGGTCAAAATTTTTGCAAAAGATTTTCTCAAAATGAGGAAATGACTAATCCGGTGAAACCAAGGAAAATAACTCGTCCCATGAGTGACATTCCACTACTTCCCATCTTCTAACATAACACAACCCAACCCAACCCATCCCCCCCCCCCCACCCCGTAGCCCCTACCTCCAACCGACCAACCCCCACTACTCCACCACCATAGTGTTTGCCTACCTTATATAAAAATGTTACTATATAAGAATATGTTTAGGACAGCATTTTGTGCTTACTTGCACTGTTGCACAGACATCAAAAAATATATAAAAATCACTTACTTGCCGAATACAGCCTAAAACTCTTCACCTTCTAGTATGGTATTTTCGTTCGTAAAGTACAAAACTATATTCAGGAGTTATTCAGCAGTTCTAACGTATGTTATCCACAAGCTAGCAAATGCATTGACTAGGAATTGGACTCTAGCTTGCAGCGGTAATTAAACAAGAAGCTACATACACTCCATATAGTAGTGCATTAGCCAGTAGCATGTAAATGCGTCAAAAGTACTGTACCAATTTAAGTAAACAAAAATGAAACAGCAGAAACGCAATTCCTAATTAAGCAAGAGATGATAAAAAGGGCGAAGTGGGAGAGTGTACCATAGTTTTGGAAATGCAGGCAAAATCCAATATTCTAATGGAATGATGAATAAAATGGAGCAGCAATTAACAGGGTAGAGACAAGAAACAGTTCGAGGAACGTGGATTATTATAATGGAAAGACCGAAAGAAGAGTGGTGTCAACGTGGCTAGCGAGTGACACGTGTGGCATTCGCAGGTAGCCATGTAATAAGCCATGAGGACTCTGCCTTTCCGTTTCTTTGCTCTTTCCTCTGTGTGAAGTTTTATATGTTTGCTCTTGCGGTGCTTCCTACGGTTCAAAATAAGTGTGCCTTTTAATTTGGTTCAAAATTAGCATTCACTTACAAAATTACTCCTATTTACTTTATTTTTTTAAAATTTGTCCCTATTTACTCAATGTAATAACAAGGAAGAGTCTTAATAATTAAGGGTAAATTATTAATTTTTTAAAGAGTTTGTATTTCTTTAAAAGACGTGAAAAGGATCGAGTGAACACTTATTTAATTTGAACAGGAGGAGTACCACTTTAATGTTTGGTCTCTAATCAATTCTACAATATTTTCATTTAAAAAGTTTATGCTCCAAGCTTTTAATTTGCTTATAAAAAATTTAAACTAAGATGACATAACTGTTACTTCTCTATTAAATATAAGTACATTTAAAAAGTACTACTGCTTCGTTAAGAAATAAAAAGGAAAAAAGTGGATACCACTACGAAAAGAGAAAAAGAAACTCCTATGTTGTTCAAATTTGTAACGAAATCCCTCTGACGCACTTTTACGAGCAAAATTAGTGGAAATAACTTGAAGATTCTGTAGTTTGTGAAAGTGTGGGTATTGTTTCCTATGTTACTGACCTGAAGTTCCATCTCGCTTGAACTTTTTTATACACCAAATCTTTCTCCAACCGAATTTAATGCATACCACTTTCATTACGTCACATGTGTTCTTAACCAAAAAATAAGCAAGTGCCATGTGTTAAATTTTATATTTCGTGCGGAAATAAAATTTCTAGGCCTCTTAAAATTTCAATAAAAGAAAATGTCTTTTTCACATCTCTTATGTATTTTTTTCAAATCTCTTATGTATAAAAAATAAAGATATTTTGTAAAAAGTTCACTTCCTCTTTTATCTATACCAAAATAACTACTCCCTCCGTCTCGAAAAAATTGTCTTAGTTTGACTTAGAACAAAATTTAAGAAACAAAGGGAGACTTTTAAAATATGTAGTCCAAACTCCAAAACAAACCTTAAATATTTGTGTGATAAGTCTTAGATATTTGTGTGGCTGTAAACCATCTCGTAAAGTTAAATTATTTCTAAATATAGAAAGGTGTCAATATTTTTGTAACGGACTAAAAAAAAAAAAAGGAAGGCAATCTTTTTGGACAAAGGAGTACTATATTATTTTATTTTATTTTTTCTAAAAAATTAAAGCTTTTATTTTATGTTGGCCAAAGTCATAGATGGACCCCTGAACTTGTCATGATTTTCCATTTAGACCCTCCAACTGAAACGTTGATCATCTGAACCCCCGAACATAAGATAAACTGTGCCATTTGAACCCTCGTGCCAGCTGGGCACACGCGTGAAGCTCACTGCTTTAAATAGAGCGTGAGAGACCAAATTTTTTCTTTTTTTTAAATTTTTAATCATTAAAAATTAATTTTAACAAAAACTCTATTTAAAAATATATTTAAATAATTAAAATAAAAATAAAAACCCAACCCATCCTCTCCGATATCCCACTTCACCGCCGCCTCCTCCGCCGCTGCCACCTCCTCCGCCGCTGCCTCCTCCACCGCCGCCGCCGCTTTCTTTTTTTAAAATTTTTAATCATTAAAAATTAACTTTAACAAAAACTCTATTTAAAAATCTATTTAAATAATTAAAAAAAAATTGAAAAACCCAACCCATCCTCTCCGATAGCCCACTTCACCACCGCCACTGCCACCGCTGCCTCCTCCACCGCCGTCGCTTTCTTTTTTAAAATTTTTAATCATTAAAAATAAATTTTAACAAAAACTCTATTTTAAAATCTATTTAAATAATTTAAAAAAATTGAAGCGCCGGCGGCGGCGGGGGCAGTGGCGGCGATGAAGTGGGCTATCAGAGAGGATGGGTTGGGTTTTTCAAATTTTTTAAATTATTTAAATAGATTTTAAAATAGAGTTTTTGTTAAAAAAAAATTTTTTTGTTGACATGCCTTTTTTTTTTTTATAACAGGTAACATGACATGACTTATTTTTATTGGTCTATTTTTCCATATCATAGCAAGTGAGCTTCACGCGTGTGCCCAGCTGGCACGAGGGGTTCAAATGACACAGTTTATCTTATGTTCGGGGGTTCAGATGGTCAACATTTCAGTTGGGGGGTCTAAATGAAAAATCAGGATATGTATGACTTTGGCCTTTTATTATGTTTAATAGATACTAATTTCTACTCATACATATTCATGAAACATTCTAAGTGCTTATTTCGTTATGGCGTTACCGTTCACGTTGGACACCCTCAGAATGAACAAAACGCGGGCGAAGAGTTCCATAAAAATGGTGATGCTTTGCTTCTTGTTGGATCTCACCTCCATTACTTCCCTATCTCTAGTAGGTAATTTATACATGTCCTGCTGCAGTTGCATAAATACATACGTAATTTCTCGAATGGCTTTCCATTTCTTAGTTTGATCGATCCTTTATTTTTGCATAATCTTCGAATATCATCCTTATCACGATCTCTGAGTGGTATCTTCTCCAATTTCAGTATGCAAAACATCTTCAACTAGTACCTGTACATGGAGATCAAAACCCCCTGCTTGATCGAATCGGATTGTGCTATGTCTTCAAAAATTCACTCTCATGTAGTCATGCCCCAATGAAGTGAGTATAAACTTCTACACTATTTACACGCACGTACTCTGTATTTACACATGATTACAAGTTGAAATTCGTATTATTGCACAATTTACCTATGTAGAAATTAGTGTTAGCTGCTGCTTTTACTTGTACATTCAATAGGATAGCTTAGACTGGTTGTACACAGTTAGTTAGATAATTAGAAGTGGTTAGTTTACAGCTGGCATTTTTTAATGACGTGTATATATTTTGAGAAGTGTGGAATGAAAGACTAAGTCGGTTATTCTCAAAACTCGCTGGTGCCTACCTCTCTTCTTCCTTAATCATCGTATCTCTCTCAATCACCATTGATGATTCACAGTTAGGTTTCTCCTTTTAACATGGTATCAGAGCTTTGGTAAACGATTAAGACCTAGCTGATGAATTCAACCATGGAAGAACACATTGGAGAAGAAAGGTGAAGAAGCACACAGTTCGCCGACTTCAACTTGCAATTTCTAAATCTCGCAAATCGGAGATTCTCGTGATCTGTAGCTGGTTAATTTTGTGCTTTACATCATCGAATGTTCTGTTTCACAACCGAATTGGAACAATTTTGCATTCAGTCATTCAATAGTTGAAAATTGAAGATGACGAATGGAATTCAAAATTCGAACTCATCGAACAATGAACAAACTGAACAGTTCACGGACATTCATCCCAGAAGTCATCTGTATCTCCATCCATCAGATAATCCAGGTATTGTGTTAATTCCTCAACAGCTCACTGGAATTGAAAATTATACTGGTTGGAGTAGTTCTATGAGGATTGCCTTGTTAGCTAAGAATAAATTAGGATTTATTGATGGAAAATGTCTTAAGGAAAAGTATAAAGGGGATTTGGAACATGAGTGGGAAAGGTGTAATGCCTTTGTTCTATCATGGTTGAGAAATTCAGTTTCAAAGGAATTGGCCAATGGCCTTATGTTTTCATCGAATGCAGATAGTGTATGGAAAGATTTGAAGGAACGTTTTGACAAACATAACCTAACTCGAATTTATCAACTGCATCGTGAAATATGCACTATGAGTCAAGGGACTCTTACAGTTTCTGGGTACTTTTCTAGGTTAAAGAATCTTTGGGATGAATCTGATTCATTGGTTCCATTTCATGCCTACAATTGTGATAAGTATGAGGAATATTCTGAACACATAGAAAGACAAAAACTCATACAATTCCTAATGGGACTCAATGAGACATTTGCACAATCCAGGAGTCAAATTCTCATGACAGTACCTAGTCCTAACTTCAACCAGGCTTACAACATGATTATGCAGGATGAGAGTCAAAGAGTACAGGCAAACTTGATCTCTAACTCTATTATGTCGATGCAGCACCTAGATATACATGATTCTACTGCCCTGGAATCCATTCAAAACAATAGATACAAGAAGAACAATGACTTATCTTGTGATAACTGTCACCTAAGGAACCATACTAGAAAATCCTGCTACAAGTTGATTGGATATCCTCAGGATCACAAATATGCAAAGAAGAAGGGTGATGATAGGAATGATAGAGGGCATAACTTTGGAGAGGACAGGAATAATAGAGGACAAAGGTTTGGAGGAAACAGAAAACCTCAAGCTAACAATGTGACCTATGATGATGGAATAGAGATGGGAGAATCAAGCTTATCATTTGCAGCTGCTTCTCCACTGATAGTTCCAACAGTACCAACATTTTCCCCTGAGCAATACCAGCATTTTCTGAAGATGGCTGATAAGGACAGTCTCCCACAACAAGCAGTTGCTAACATGGCAGGTATATGTCAAAAAACCTCTCCTACTGCAAATAGTTGTATTTCTGCAGGATTAGATGCAAAACCTTGGGTGCTTGACACTGGAGCTACCAATCACATGGTCTCTAGCCTGGATTCATTACTTAAATCTACTATACTTCCTCCATATTTTAGCTTTGTTCATCTACCAAATGGTCAAACTACTGAAGTAAGGCACATTGGCACAGTGACTCTATTTGGCAGTACTGAGAGACACAATGTGCTTCATGTCCCTCATTTTGAATACAATCTACTCTCCATATCTCTAAACTCATTAAAGAGCTAAACTGTTGTGCCTCCCTTTATTCTTTTTCCGTCTTTTTCAGGACCTTTGCACTGGCAAGGTGTTGGGGATTGGTAAGGAGAAGGAAGGACTTTACTTGCTTCTATCTACCAAGCAACCTGCACTTGTCAATACATTAGGTTCAACCTCACCTCAATGCTTCTCTTCATCCACTCAAGCTTAAGCTGATCCCTCTATCTGGCATATGAGATTTGGGCATGCCCCAGTTGCAGTACTGCAGAAGATTACCACCTTGCAGCCTCTTTTACAGAATAAGACATTCTCCCCTTGTACAGTTTGTCCTCTTGCAAGACAGACCAGATTTCCTTTCCCCACTAGTACTTCTAAAACTACCTGTATTTTTGAACTTCTGCGTATGGATGTTTGGGGCCCATATAGACAATGTACTTGCAATGGTCACAAGTACTTTCTTACAATAGTTGATGACTACTCTAGAATGTCTTGGTTGTATCTTTTGAGACTAAAAAGTGATGCCATTGTTTGTATCAAAAACTTTCTAACTCTCATTAAAACTCAGTTTTCTGCATGTGTCAAAGTTGTTAGATCAGATAATGGTCTTGAATTTTTCAATTCCCAATGTAACTCTCTATTTTCCTCCCTTGGAATAATCCATCAAAGCTCTTGTGTTCACACACCTCAGCAAAATGGTATAGCTGAAAGAAAGCATAGGCACTTACTAGAGATGGCTAGAGCAATTAGATTTCAAGCCCACATCCCCATCAAATTTTGGGGTGAGTGTTTCCTTATAGCCTGTTTTCTCATTAATAGGCTACCCTCCTCTTCGCTATCTGGCAAGTCACCTTATGAAGCCTTTCATGGAGTTTCTCCTTCTTTTGATCATTTGAAGGTCTTAGGATGCTTATGTTATGCAACCAAACCTCAGTTTACAGACAAATTTTCCTCCAAAGCTATACCTTCCATTTTCATGGGATACTCAGACACACAAAAGCTACAAAATCTACTGCATTTCCTCTGGTGCTTTCTTTGTTAGTAGGGATGTCTCTTTTGGAGAAACTATTTTCCCTTTTAAGTATCCTAGACACACCTTCTTAGCTAGACTACTCTCACACTATTTTTCCTACTCACTCTTCATCCTATCCACATCCTACAGACATTGATTTTCCTTCACCTGCAACACCTCTTGCTACCTCTTCATCCTCACCTCCCACTTCACCTTCTCAGGACTCTGTCCAATCAGCTATTGACCCACCAACAATTGCCTCTACACCCCCTATTGATTCTGCATCTGATTCCTCTTTTCCATCTGACCCTACACTCTCTCCTTCTTCTTCTTCTTCTTCTTCTTCTTCTTCTTCTTCTTCTTCTTCTTCTTCTTCTTCTTCTTCTTCTTCTTCTTCTTCTTCTTCTTCTTCTTCTTCTTCTTCTTCTTCTTCTTCTTCTCCTCCATCCCTTCCCTCTCCTTCACACATTCAACCTGCTCCCAGAAAATCTATAAGAGTTTCTAAGCCTCCTATTTGGCACACTGATTATATCTCCAAATCTTCTACCTCACACCCTATCTCCAGTTCCATGTCCTACTCATCTCTCTCACCTTCCTACAAGTCATACCTTACAGTTTTTTTTGCTTCTATCTCTGAACCTTCCTCTTTCACCCAAGCTGCTCAAGAGAGTAGTTGGGTCCAGGCTATGGAACAAGAGATTGTTGCCCTACGTGACAACCACACTTAGGAGATTGTTGACTTACCTGTAGATAAGACTCCTATTAGTTGCAAATGGGTTTTTAAAATAAAGTACAAGGCTGATGGCACTATAGAAAGATACAAGGCCAGGTTGGTTGCCAAAGGGTACACCCAACAAGAAGGTTTGGATTACCATGATACTTTTTCCCCTGTGGTTAAGATGGTAACTGTACGGTGTGTCATTTCCTTGGCTGCTCAATCTAATTGGCCCATTTTGCAAATGAATGTCTATAATGCTTTCCTCCAAGGTGACCTACATGAAGAGGTTTACATGACCTTGCCTCCTGGTTTTAGTAGCCAGGGGGAGCATAAAGTATGTAGGCTACTTAAGTCTCTATATGGCCTGAGACAAGCCAGTAGGCAATGGAATCTTAAACTTACCACAGCTTTGACAGATTCAGGCTTCTCCCAAAGCAAACTGGATTATTCCCTATTCACTAAGACTAATGGAACTGGTATAGTCATCATACTTGTATATGTTGATGATCTATTGATTACAGGCAGTGATCCAGCACTAATTCAAGAAGCCAAATCCTTTTACATCAAAACTTCAAAATGAAGGACCTAGGTGAGTTGAGATTTTTCCTTGGGATTGAATTTGCTAGGTCTGCCAAAGGTATATTGATGAATCAAAGGAAGTATGCCTTGGAATTGATAGCAGAGTGTGGATTAGGGGGAGGAAAACCAACTGCCACTCCTCTTGAACAAAATCAAAAACTCACCAGTCTTGAGTATGATGATATGTTCAAAACAACTGATGGTGATGACAAACTTAAAACAACTGATGATGATGCAGAGCTGGAAGACAGAAGAATATATCAGAGACTGATAGGAAGATTGTTGTATCTAGCCATGACAAGGCCAAATATTTCCTTTGCTGTGCAGCACCTAAGCCAGTTCATGCATGCCCCCAAAAAGTCACTATGATGCAGCCTTACATGTAGTTAGATACATGAAGAAACAACCTGGCCTAGGACTCTTAATGAGCAGCAGAACTTCAGGCAAGGTCATTGCATTTTGTGATGCTGATTGGGCATCTTGCCTATTGTCTAGGAATTCAGTAACAGGTTTTGGCATAAAGTTTGGTGATTCCTTAGTTTCATCGAAGTCTAAGAAGCAGAGCACAGTGTCAAGGAGCTCAGCAGAAGCTGAGTATAGAAGCATGGCAACAACAGTTGCTGAATTGGTTTGGCTGCAAAGTTTGCTACAAGAGTTGGGTGCTATAGTTGAGTTGCCAATGGACCTACACTATGACAATAAGGCAGCACTACAAATTTCCTCAAACCCCATGTATCACGAAAGGACTAAACACATAGAAATAGATTGCCACTTCATTAGAGAAAGGATACTAGAAGGCCTAATAAGAACTGAGCACATTGCAAGCAAGGAACAAATGGCAGACATATTCACCAAGGGTCTGGGAAAGCAGCTCCACAATGACATGTTGTTCAAGTTGGGATTAGTTGACATTTTCAAGGACCCAACTTGAGGGGGAGTGTAGAAATTACTGCTAGCTGTTGCTTTTACTTGTGCATTCAATAGGATAGCTTAGACTAGTTGTACACAGTTAGTTAGATAATTAGAAGTGGTTTGTTTACAGCTGGCATTTTTTAATGACGTGTATATTTTGAGAAGTGTGGAATGAAAGACTAAGTCGGTTATTCTCAAAACTCACTGGTGCCTACCTCTCTTCTTCCTTAATCATCTAATCTCTCTCAATCACCATTGATGATTCACAGTTAAGTTTCTCCTTTTAACAACCTATATAATGATTGAGCTAATCTGTCCTTGACTATATCTGATGCTTTTTATTTAGCGAAAATTACGCTCTAAGTCTACTGAGAGAAAATATTTACGCCACGTAGCCCATATTTTGAGTTTATTACCCCGATTTAGCCCATATTTGTGTATAAACACCTTTTATACACTTATATACAAGGTTGGTGCATTAGGTATAATGTTTTCCCCAGGTATAATGTTGTATAATATTGTATTACGTGGCGTAATAATTTATTTTGGGCTATATATTTTTGAAAATTTCCGTTTTATTTATTGTTTGATAAACTGACACTTGACGTTTATTTATAGCTGAAAGTAGCATATGGTCCACGAGGCAATTTTAATCTCCGCTCTTTCCACCATGCTGTGAACAATTTGCCTTCTGATGCTTTTTTCACCTGAGTTCACCAGTTCTGGAGCTCTATGTTGTAGCGGTGATGCTTACATTCTTTTTGGATGTTTGAAACTAAATTTATATTTTACTTCATACGCGAGCACTATTCAGATTAATCATTCTTGTTACAATTTGTCTGGTAACTGCTGGCAGATCTGAAACTTTCCAATGTCCTAAATGACAGAGTTTTATACTCACGGGGAGGACATGATAAATATATTACGAGAAAGGTGGTTTTGATTAGTTCCTACATATTTGAAAAAATGGATGGGCTGCCAAGAAGGTTCTCATGGTGAGACGTCTATTCTGTTGATTACATACCATTAACAGTTTAACTTCCAGCTCCAGCCTTTGGAAGATAATAAGACTTTGGTATTATGTTTCATAAATCATCTTTAAAAGAAGGATATGGAACAAGAAATAATATTGTTTTTCTACCAGCCAGAAGAAACTGGGATCTCAGTTAAAGAAATTTTATGGCTTGTTGACAGGATGCTGCAAATAATTGTGTTAAAATTCTCATTTGCAGCGACTTGCTGGATCAGAGGAGGTCTTGCCTGTCGCTGACACCAATCATTTTGCTTATGCTACTGTAGCCAAGGATAGTGAAAACTCTCTTCAAGCCACTTGCTTAAGGTTAGTTTAATTGTTTGAGTTGTTTCTTGACATACATTTCATGACGCTTCCTTCTTCCTGGGAGTTTTGCCAAATTTGACTTATTAATACTGATTGAAGATGAAATAGCATCCACCTACGAGTACGTCAATAGGTTTCCTCAAAGTAGAATCTCACAAAGATGTATTCTGAAATTTTGAATTCATTTTCTTTCGCTTAAGGATTTGCAGTTTTGAGTTTTGTGAATTTCAATACGGCTCTATGTCTTATCCACTTGCAATTTTTTGAAAGGGTTGAGCTTGTGATTCGTTCATGATTTAGTAGATTTTACGTTTGGTTCTTCTTGAGTTTTTTGTCCTGACACTCTTTGCAACCCACAGATGGATATTGGAGATTATGATCCAGTTCAGCACGAGAGAGGCTTCCATCAAAAACTGGACTTACTAGTCAAAGAAAGCCTACAGTTTGGACAGTTATTTTTGATAAATAATGTAAATATGTAGTCATAGAATATTTTGTAAATCTTCTAATTTAGGTTAGTATATTTTGTATCCTAATAGGACATTGTAACTATGGTATATTTACCAATTCCATCAATGAGAATAATCACGGAATTAATCTCTTTCATGGTATCAGATACTAGGGTTTCTTTTCCTCCTCTTTCGCTGCCCTAATTTTTTTCCGTCGTCCTCTTCTTTCTTCTTTTTCCGTCCACCTTCTTGCTTTCCATCAATGGCAGACACCAAGTTCCATCCTGCTATGGCTGTCTCAAACATCAAGAATCACATTCCTATCGTTCTTGAGATGGAAACGGATCATTATTCGGCTTGGGCCGAATTATTCAAGCTTCATGCCCGGTCTCACCGTGTCCTTTCCCACATTCTCCCGACCGGAAAGGAGAAGGCTCCTTCCACCGACGAAGAAAAGGAGTTGTGGTCCACCTTGGATGCCATGGTACTTCAATGGGTGTATGCAACCATCTCCACTGACTTATTGCATACGATCATCGAACAAGATCTATCGGCAAAGGAGGCCTGGGATCGCCTCCATAATTTTTTTCAAGACAACAAAAACTCCCGTGCCGTTGCATTGGAACATGATTTCTCTCATGTCAAGTTGCGGGATTTTCCGAACGCTTCGGCATATTGTCAACGACTCAAGACCTTGGCCGATCAACTCAAGAGCGTGGGGGCTCCGGTGACCGACAACCGCCTCGTTCTTCAAATGGTGGCTGGCCTCACCGAGGCGTACAAGAATGTGGGCACCTACATCCGGCAAAGTAAGCCTCTTCCATCATTTTCCGAAGCTCGATCAAGTCTATGCCTTGAGGAAAAGGCGTTGGCTGAAATGCATGATGACTCGCCCACGGCTATGGTGGCTAATTCCGAAAATTCAGGTCGTGCTCACCATCATCGGGGGAAAAATAACCACAAAAATCGTGGCTCTAGCGGCGGGAAAAATAACGGCGGTGGCCGTGGTTCTGGCGGCGGCAATGCCAACCGTCGCCATGGTGGTCGTGCCTCAGGCGACCGACAGCAGGTCCCCATGCAGCAGCAGTGGCAGCAGTCCTCTTCACCGTGGCCATGGGGGTGGATGCCGCAATGGGCTCCCCCTTGCCCGTATCCCACCCAGCAGTGGGCTCGGCCACAGCAGCAGTGGCAGCCGCAGCCACCTTCTTCTGGTGGCAGGTCGATGGCCCAACCTGGAATTTTGGGCTCGGGACCACAGCAGCAGGCGTATGCAGCAGCAGGCCCAACGACGCAGTGGACTCCGACTGATATTGAATCGGCCATGCACACGTTGACGTTGAGCCAACCCGATCCAAATTGGTATATGGATACCGGCACCACATCCCATATGACATCCACAAAAGGTACTCTCTCGTCTTATTTTAATTTGAGCGATCATAATACTGGCATTGTTGTTGGTGATGGTAAGTCAATTCCAATTCGAGGTTGTGGTCGTGCTAAATTGCCTCCCCCAAACCCTCCATTATTATTAAATAATGTCCTTCTTGCTCCAAAACTCATAAAGAATTTAATATCGGTTCGTAAATTTACTACTGATAACTATTTAAGTGTTAAATTTGATCCTTATGGGTTTTCTGTGAAGGATTTCCGGACGGGGATGGCTCTCATGAGATGTAATAGTAGGGGTGCTCTTTATCCATTGTCCACCTTCAAACACCCCATCCATTCACCATCAACTTTTGCTGCCTTGTCTTCTACACGTTGGCATGATCGTTTGGGCCACCCGGGAGCTTCTATTTTGGATTTTCTTAGGCACAATAAAAGCATTGAATGTAATAGTTCTAGTTCATCTAGTATTTGTCATTCTTGCGTTCTTGGTAAACATGTTAAGTTGCCTTTTTCTAGTTCTATTTCCGAGACTTTATTTCCGTTTGACATTATTCATAGTGATTTGTGGACTTCTCCCGTTTTGAGTTCTATGGGGCATCGTTATTATGTTTTGTTCTTGGATGATTTTACTAATTTTTTGTGGACTTTCCCTTTGGCTAGAAATTCTGATGTTTACTCCAAATTCATAGATTTTAAGTCCCATATCCTTACTCAATTTGAACGTCCTATCAAAAATGTCCAATGCGATAATGGGAAGGAATTTGATAATGGTCAATTCGGAAAATTTTGTGCGTCCAATGGGATGTCTTTCCGCCTTTCGTGTCCTCATACATCCTCTGAAAATGGGAAAGCCGAAAGAAAAATTCGTTCAATAAATAATGTCATCCGAACTCTTCTTGCTCATGCCTCCATTCCTCCATTTTTTTGGCATCATGCATTGCAAATGGCGACTTATCTCCTTAATATTTTACCAAGAAAGTTGTTAGGTCACAAATCCCCTTTAGAAGTCCTTTATCAACGGAAACCATCTTATTCTCATCTCCGGGTCTTTGAGTGTTTATGTTATCCCCTTTTTCCGTCTACTACTATTTACAAGTTGCAACCTCGGTCAACTCCATGTGTCTTTTTGGGATATCCACCAAGCCATCGTGGCTACAAATGTTTTGATTTATCCTCCAATAAAATCATTATTTGTCGTCACGTGTTATTTGATGAGACTCAATTTCCGTTCTCTAAAATCCACACTTCCACTCCCACCACGTATGACTTCCTTGATGATGGTTTTTCCCCTTACTTGATCCGTCATCTCGCCACCAGCCCCTCTCCACCGCTGCCGTGTCCCCCTCCTCCGCTGCCCAATGGTTTTCCGCCTGGTCTGGGCCAGCTGCCCACGCCACCTTCGGCTGGGCAGCAGCGTCTGCCTTTCTCTACGCTGGACCAGCCCGCACCTATGCCCAGCTAGCTTGCCAACAACCCACAAAACTCCACTACTCCTCCTCCTGTCCAGCAGCCCCCTGCCCAAACGCGCATGGTCACTCGTAGTCAGCGCGGGATCTTTAAGCCCAAGCACCCATTCAATCTACATACGACAGTTACCAGGTCCCCCATACCTCGTAATCCGCTGGATGCGCTACGTGACCCGATGTTATATCCCGTACTTTTGTACGTTTGATTTGTCGTAAGTTAATCGACATAAGGCAAGATCAATTTTTTTTGAGGTTATAAGTATTTATCCGACGCTTAACAAGTGATAACCAAGTGTCGTGAAGGTTAAAGGTTACTCCAATCGAATAAAATAAATTTCGTCGAGGTTCGAAATTTATTTGAATAAAATACGGTCCAAGCTATAATATCCTGTATTTTTGGACCAGGAAATTAAACCGTCCAATATGAGAATATTCAAGCATGAAAAATCAAGAATTCAGTGTATACAAGGAATGAAGTCCCGAAATAATTTTGGACTTAACAAGGGTGACGACGATGATTGAAAATAATATTTTATGTGTGGAAAATGAGGCTACGGACTATGTTATACTACATGATTATGATAACGAGTATATGAAGTGTGCTTAAGAAATTAATTATACGTAAATGGTTAATTGATGAACTTAGTGGGAAGTCAATTATTTAATTATGGATTAAGTGGATGAATTATTTTGAATGTCACCCCCCTAACGTGGCAGCAACTAGCATGACAAATTTATATATATTGTTATGTGGCATTCTTTAATTAAAAGGATTAGGAGTAGACATCATGATTCCACGCGTACACAAGAGGATAAAACATTTGTGCTTTGTAAAAGAGTTGGATTACAGCACATGGTATGTTTTATCATTACATTAAGCTAGACATTAAATTAAGGTTTCATTGGTACTATAGTGGAGGACAAAGTGGATCATGGTGTATACAGCAACATATGACTATTGCTATGTACCAGTGGACACGTTTTGGAAATGAATGGTAAGCATGAAGTTATTAATTTTGTGGACCCATTTAAATCCCTATACAGATTTAATATTATCACTTGTTATTGAGGTGGAGCCAATACGGGCAGATTTTTCAACAATGACCCAACCAATTCCCCAAAGTAAAGGAAACTAGTAGAATAAAATGAATTGACTAAATACAACTATAGATTCAGATTTTTTTTGGGCTGGTCACGTGTAGGGCCTAGAAGGCTCATACATGTATATCACCAAATGAGTCCTCTTCCACATTGTAGTTGAACACAAAACACATAAACATTTTCTTGAAGTGAAAGCATAAAAAGCCTCTCGGCCAAAGTGTTTTTAGCCGAGCAATGAAAGCTTGATGGAGGGAAATTAATGTCTCAAAGTGTTGAAATTATTTAAGTAATTAGCAAGGTTAAGGAGCCAAGTTGATTAAGGTAAGATTTAATCTCTTTTTATACACATTTTGGAGACAATTTAAGCTTGTATAAATTTGTAGATATGTGATGAATATAAGAAGTTGTAGATGTTGGTGTTGAAATGTAAATTGAGTCGTGTAGGGGGCTGCTCTAATTAGGCGTGGTAAATTAATTTTAAGTTGCATTATAGTTGTTGTTGTTGTCATGGATTATATGGTGAAGGGATGAAAAGAATTAGAAAGTTAAGGTTGAAGTTGTGTTGATATGAACATGTTGTTATCCTTATGGAATTAAAAGAATTGAAGATATGATTATGTCCATATGTTGTTGTTGGTATCTCTGTGTTAACTGGAGGGCAATTGGAAATTTGGGATGGGCGAATATATAGGGGAAGTGCTGCCCGATTTTCGCTAAGTCTTTAGCTAATAGATAACCCTAAACGAGAATATATTAAGCTGAAATATAGGTTTTATAAGCAATGGGCTATAGATTTGTGAACTAGAAAATATAATTACTAACGATAACGTTAATCTTATATTAAATAGGCTAAAAGAGCAACGAGACGAACGGGTTACGAATAGCCGCTAACAGGTATGTAAAGCTAACCCTTCTTTCATTGTGGCATGATCTTTATGAAACAAACAGACGATGTATATATATATGACTCCAAAGAACTCCTATTCTTAGAGCCACTAGGATGGCTAATGTTCTTGATTTCCAGAAACTATTTTATTATGTCTTGATATGCGTATATAATCCTTGAGATTCTATTTCGATATAATCCACAGCGATATTCGAAAGGTATTTGATATGACTATTGTCTTGGTTTTCAAATGATGGTTCGTTTTGATTATTCTATTGAGTCTTACATATGATTTAATTTGCATATGGTTTCTTACTACTCTGCTCGTGCATGCCTCAATATGTCTTTCACCGAGTCCCGGGCCGGGTATGTTATCGTGCACAGGTTCACTGCATTGTTCACCGAGTCCCTCACTAGAGGGCCGGGACACGTTATATGTATATGTATATGATGATATGATGACATGATGATATGATACGCTAATGGCGGCCAGGATGGCATATGATTACTTTATCCACCGAGTCCCTCACTAGAGGGCCGGGACACGTTATATATGTATATGCATGATGATGATATGATTTTCTTTACCGAGTCCCTCACTGTAGGGCTGGGACATGTTATATATATACATATATACAAGATGATTATCTAATTATGTTACTACGTCCCATAACGGGTTGAGTATGATATATGATATTGACATGCACGATTTATGTTTCAAAGGCAAGCATTTTGGTATTCTGTATATTGTACTCGTGTTCTGTACTCCTCAAATTCAGATATGATCCTGTTTACTGTATTTCATGCTTTACATGCTCAGTACATATTCCGTACTGTCCCCCTTCTTCGGGGGGGTGCGTTTCATGCCCGCAGGTGCAGATACTCGCTTTGGCGATCCGCCAGCTTAGGATTCCCTTTCTGCTGTCTTGGAGAGCTCCGTTGTTCCGGAGCCCAGATTTTGGTACAGACCCTTTTTGACGTATATATGTATATGTTGTCCAGGGGTATGACGGGGCCCTGTCCCGTCATATTTCACTGTTGAAACTCTTAGAGGTCTGTAGACATGTATGTGGGTTGTATTCAGATGTGGTCAGTTGTGTACATGATCATTATGCGTGTTCTATCGCTGTAGCAGCCTTGTCGGCGTGCTTGTGTTATTGTGTCGTAGTGGCAGCCTTGTCGGCTTGCGTAATGTTTTGATGTGGAGAGGCAGCCTTGTCGGCTTATGTACTGCGTTATCTGTTGATAGTTGTGACTCCTCAGGAGACAGGTTGCTGGATATATATATTTATGCGACAGCTCCGAGACTATGTTTTGGTCTTTATAAAGTCCATGTTATGTTTAGTCGTGGATTGATCATATAGCTAACAGGTGTGTATACGAGTGTCCAGCTCGGGCACTAGTCACGGCCTACGGGGTTGGGTCGTGACACCCGAATTGGAAATTGGCCATGAATGATTAATATGATGCTCTTATTAAAAATAAGACGTGGGAGTTGGTACCCCGTCCACCTAATGTGAATGTTATTCGGTCTATGTGGATTTTTACTCATAAAGAAAAGTCTAATGGTGATTTTAAGAGGCATAAAGCCCGTCTTGTAGGTGATGGCAAAACACAGCAGGTTGGCATTGATTGTGGTGAGACTTTCAGTCCGGTCGTAAAGCCAGCTACGATTCGCACTGTCTTAAGTCTAGCTCTCTCTAAGCATTGGCCCATTCATCAGTTGGATGTCAAAAATGCATTTCTTCATGGAGAGCTCAAGGAGACAGTATATATGCATCAGCCAATGGGTTTTCGAGACCCACCTCATCCCGATTATGTGTGCTTGTTGCGCAAGTCCTTATATGGGATTAAACAAGCATCGAGAGCTTGGTATAAAAGATTTGTTGACTTTGTTTATTCCATTGGTTTTGCTAATAGCAGGTCCGACAACTCATTGTTCATCTACAGCAAAGGGTACGACTTGGCTTACATTTTACTATATGTGGATGATATTATTCTTACTGCTTCTTCCGATACTCTCCGTTGTTCGATTATGGCCCTTCTTGGCTCAGAATTTGCAATGAAGGACCTAGGTCCTTTGAATTATTTTCTTGGCATTGCGGTGACCCGTCACAAGGGTGGTATGTTTCTTTCACAACGAAGTTATGCTACGGAGATTATTGAGCGTGCAGGAATGTCATCGTGTAAGCCTTCTTCCACTCCGGTTGACACTAAACCGAAGGTCAGTGCCACTTCTGGCGATCTTTGTGAAGATCCGACTCATTTCCGGAGTCTTGCAGGTGCTCTTCAGTATCTAACCTTCACCAGACCGGATATTTCTTATGCCGTGCAGCAGATTTGTCTTCATATGCATGCTCCACGAGATACACATATGCTTGCTCTTAAACGGATTATTCGGTATATTCAGGGTACTCTTGATCATGGTTTGCATCTCTATCCATCTTCAGTTACTGATTTGGTTTCGTATACTGATGCTGATTGGGGGATGTCCCGACACACGACGTTCAACGTCGGGTTATTGCGTGTTTTTGGGAGACAATTTGATATCTTGGTCATCCAAACGCCAACCTACTCTTTCCCGCTCCAGTGCGGAAGCAGAATATAGGGGGGTTGCTAATGTTGTCTCTGAATCATGCTGGATACGTAACCTACTCTTGGAGCTACATTGTCCGGTCCCTAAGGCTACTTTGGTTTATTGTGATAATGTCAGTGCCATTTACTTGTCAGGGAATCCAATCCAACATCAGCGCACCAAGCACATTGAGATGGATATCCATTTTGTTCGTGAGAAGGTGGCGCGCGGCCACGTACGTGTCCTTCATGTTCCGTCCCGATATCAGCTCGCCAATATTTTCACTAAAAGACTGCCACAGGTCTTATTTGAGGATTTTCGGGACAGTCTCAGCGTTCGTAAACCTCCCGTTTCGACTGCGGGGGTGTGATAAATAATGTAAATATGTAGTCATAGAATATTTTGTAAATCTTCTAATTTAGGTTAGTATATTTTGTATCCTAATAGGACATCGTAACTATGGTATATTTACCAATTCCATCAATGAGAATAATCACGGAATTAATCTCACTTTCAATTTTATATCCTCCCTTGGTATTCTTTCTCCATCGCCAATTATAAATAACGTCTTACCATTCTCTGTTACGCATTCAAAATGCACAGACACATATATGTTGGAGTGGAGTACAGAGAAAAAACCATTTTGTCTATACATTGGTTGTGCTAGAAAATGGGAGTGTATTCATTTTCATCCTCTGCTATCCTGAGGATACTGCCTAAAGTTTTGTAGTGGTCACTTGTAAAGTTTTCAGTTGCTGAAAGTGGTGAACTGTTGACTAGCTTGTAGAATCAAATTTACTGTCCCTTAGCTTCAGAAAAATGTTTCTGGAGCATTTCTTGTTAATTCATTAGAAGTAGATGTAGTTGTTGCAGATCCAAAATAAATAAATAAGTGTGTCCCTCTCTGACAATTTAAGCTTACGTGAGGAGGTGTGTTGCACAATTCGAAAATTTTGCAATTTCATTTTTCATGCTTGGATTCACGTCTTCACTGCCAATCATTATCACATTTTTTAAACGTGCTTGGTAAAGTGTAAACTCTCTAACGGTGACTATTGGTTTATTGATTTTATAAAGATTTTATGAACCCCTTTTTCCAGTGTTCAAACCCGGGTTGATTGTGAGTCTGTGACTCATGACTCAAACTATAGAATTCCATTTTTTACGCTTTAAAAATTGTTTTGTTATTCGATTACCTAACAAGTCATCTACTGAGTTACAAGCTTTTAACAACACGGAGTATAATATAGTTCCAAAAGTCGTAGAACAAGACAGGTCAAACTAAAACAAAAAACCTTTCACCACGGTTATAAAAGAACAAAAACCTATCTTACTAGGTGTAATCCATTGGACATAGATCCAATTTACAACTTTTTTGGATTCCTTGGAATTTCTTTTTCCTGTTCCCTGATGGTATCAAAACGCTGCTATGTCTAGATATCTTATCTGTCTTGCCAGGAAAATGGATATCTCCAGAAAAAAATTTAAGTTCAATTCGTTTTTTTTTTTTCTCCACAGGACCATCCCACCTAGCTTCTGAATTTTGCTAGCACATGCTCTCTCTGATGTACTAATTTTTTTGTCCATGATGATCTTATAATCGTTATCTGTATGTGCATTTTCTAGTTTAATAACTTCGTTGAATAATGCTTCATTGCAGTCTTGTGGATTTATACCTTAAACATTAATTTTCGAAGGGCCATACCTGCCAAGCCAATGTGTCAAACACTACTGCGAAAGATTCTTCTCTGGAATATTTAGTATCTCTGCAGGCTGCCAATGTAGCAGTCGAAGAAAACAACATGCTGGACAGTAGAACGACTGATAAGAAAACTGGTTCACAAATTACAGAAGAATGGGAACAGCTAATTGTAACAGAGATACCTAAGATATGTTCTCCCACTTGTGTTTCCAAGCCAAAGTTGGATCAACATATTTTATATCCCTCTCAAAGTACAAGGCAACTAGATGATAAAACTTCACGAATCATTGAGAGGCTGAAGGTACCGAAACAGCTGAAAAGAAAGCAGTTTCCCCCAGTGTCGGGCAGTATTCCTCTTGATGCACGTTCTTCTATAAAGAAGCCTCTGATCTCATATGAGGCTGTTAATAATGTGGACAAGGACATTGTTGCAAGCCAGCCTATAAAGCCCAACTTTCAAAGGCCCAAAAGGAAACAATAGCCAAGAAATCGAATGGTTCATGAGGTCAGTCCTCTCGCTGTCTTCGTTGTTCTGCTATTCTGATTTTCTAGCATGTTTGTGTTTTTGGAAGATGTTCATAACGTCATGTGCATAAGATGTTCTGCCATGTAAGGAAATGATCTTCAGACCGCAATCTATTTCTCCCTTTGTTCCATTTAAAGTGATACTCTTTACTTTTCAATTGTTCCAAAAAGAATGATTTCCATTTAAGGTGATACTCTTTACTTTTCAATTGTTCCAAAAAGAATAACAAATTTCTATATATATATGGAAAAAATTAACAAAAAATTAACTTTAGACTTCCCATTTTACCCTTAATAATGTGCTTTTATAGCCACAGAAATGTCATAGCATACTTAAGATCCTAAGTTTCAAAAATCTTCTTTTTATTAACTCTCTACACAGTCAAACAATGTCAATAAAAGAGGGAGTAATGTTTTTGGATGACTAATTTACTATAAGGACATTTTCTAGGGAAGTTCTGAATTTTGACTTCTCTATCTTAAATGGAGATTTCAAACTCTTTTATGCTACAATTTAGTCCTAGCTACTGGATACCCTGGCAACAAGGTAACCCTAAAGTAATGACCGGTACGTAGAAAACCTATAGGGAATAAAAACTTAGAAAGCAGGATTCATAACTCTTTAACTCATGAAAAGCCAAATAAATATATCTAACTTTTTTGCTCATTCTGTTAAAGGTGAATGACGATATAGGCAGAGGCGGATCCAGAATTTGGAGGTTCCGGGTGCCACTGTGTTGTAAATGTAGACGTAGCGCAATTTACACTGTCCAATTAATAGAGTAATTAAACGTTTGATCGGTTTTATCAACTTTGGATTGCGGATTGGGTTATTTGTCTTTTCGGTTTACGTAGAAAAACATTATATAGAAAAAATGACACTCATATAGGTACGTCAACTCAAGCTTACAAGCATAATTGCTACTATAACATAATTTTTTTTTAATTAGCATGAACCAAGACTAAGCATACCCTTTTCTTTTGCATTTAGTTAAACCATTTAAATAAAATAAAATAACTTGTAAAATTAAAGATAAGAAACAATGACGGAAGAGAGCAGCAGGAAAAAGTTATTAAAATTTGACAAAGAGAGATGAGAAGATTCGGGAGAAGAGAAAGAGTTTTTATGGAAGAAGAAAATCATTTACCGTCTTTCTGAGATTGTATGCTTAAAAAAAAGGAAGAGAAATGGAAGAAGATAAATAAAAACTTGTTCATTTGTTAAGTATATTATCATATTCATGTGAGAAAGAAAAAAGGAAGAAAAAAAGGAAGAGAAATGGAAGAAGATAAATAAAAACTTGTTCATTTGTTAAGTATATTATCATATTCATGTGAGAAAGAAAAAAGGAAGAAAAAGATGTGTAGCAGCAAGGGTTCGAACCTGTGCCCTGCGATGGAAAATCAAGCGCCTAACTATTGACACCATAGCCTTCATTGTTATTCTAGGTGGCACTATGATCTTTTATAATATATCTTACACATATATACATACATATACATAGTATCAACCGAGGCGTGGGGGTGGCGTGACACTCCCACGCCACTATATAGATCGGCCCCTAAATATAGGGATTTTTACACTGTTAGTATACTTTATCAGTTGTAATAGCCTAATAGGTAGCTTACCATGCTGTAGGTAACCAATTCATGTTTGCTATACGCCACTATATAGATCGGCCCCTAAATATAGGGATTTTTACACTGTTAGTATACTTTATCAGTTGTAATAGCCTAATAGGTAGCTTACCATGTTGTAGGTAACCAATTCATGTTTGCTATATGAAGTGTGTGTATTTTGCTTTTAAGTGATCTGAAAAGTTAAAAGTTCCTTTATAATATCCTGGATGCTAACAATTATGAAGAAAAGTCAGTATCTGTATAATATGCAAGATAAATTGTAAAGACAAAAAAATAAAATAGGGAATGAATGTTATAATGACCTTTATGGTAATCGTTGATAAACTTCCAAACGAGCTAAGTCGTGGATGTTGCTACAAGTAGCAGCAAGAGATAAGCTTTAAAAAATATTTGTAAGAAAAAGTCGAGCTCAGTAAGATGAGATTGAGTATAATCGGGTGAAGTTCGATGATCCTTTGCTGAAGGAGGGAGACCCCATTTATACAAGACTAATAGGTCTCAACGACTAGCTGATAGGGTTGAAACAATTGCTGAATTGTAGGTAACAGTTTTTTGAATCGTGGGAAATGGTTGCTAGAATTCCAGATTCCATTGAGTGACTTGGAGTTGTAAACATTGTAGTAGTGTTAATCCAGAGCTAATTGTGCAAGCGACGTAGGTAGGTCGTAGGTGGATCATGGATGATAGGTAATCGTGATGGCTGGGTGGCTGTCTCTGGGACTTGTATCGCGCCTTCCACGTATGCATGTTGGGCTGGTCCCTCCTACTGTAATCAGGACTTGTATAAGTTAAACTCTTTAGATAATCCTCAATTCTTTTGGATTCCCTTGAAAGCCACCAGGGGCTCTTCAAGATGTTGATATGGCTAGCTCTTCAAGATGTTAATATGGTTAAGTTTACTTATGAAATCACCCTTGTTGGCTTGAGTATTTTCTTAATATATGGAAATTATGCGTACTTTGTAGAACTTCCAAACCTCGTACTTTAGCAAGTAGTTGGAAATTTTTTCTCTGTTTTCTCGAACTATAGTAAATATGTAGATCTGACGCAAGTGTTGCTCCATGAATGTTGAGGGATCTAGATTTAGTTGTTTATAATAAACAGGTAGGAATAAAGTTCCTGGTTATGTCTATTTAGTTCTGTTTAATTTTCTTTGGAGAAACACATGTATCTGTAAGGTGCATATGCCTAAAGCCCAAAAGGCTGGTTCTGCATTGGAAACTAACGAAAAATAAAGAGTTTTGAACCTAAAATTGACTTTTTTTGGTTTAGGAACTCGAGTCATTACATTGCTTAATACCCCAAGAGAAAAGATGCTAGTCATAAAGTTTGTGAAGAAATCTCACAGTTATTCAGAACTTCTAATCATGTAAAGGAGGCCTAGAGTACAATTATTACAGGAAAGTTATTAAACCATACCGAAAAGGGCCCAAAATACCCTCGAACTATTGAAAATGGAGCAAAAATACCCTTCATCCACCTTTCAGCCCCCAAATACCCTTATCATCCACCTATTGGGTCTAAAATACCCTTATCACCACCTATTGGGTCTAAAATACCCTTATTACTAACAGAATCTTTTCATTAAACACGTGTCATTTTTCTATTGGTTGGATTATAAAATTAATTAAACTAATTAACTTTTGCAATATTGACCAGATAGTGCCCCCACCCCCCGACCCGACCCCCCCCCCCGGTGAATTTTTTTTTTTTTTTGAAAAAAAAGTTGACATTTTTTTTTGCACCCCACCCCGCACCCCTACCCCCCCCCCCCGACGCAAAAAAAATTAATATTTTTGAAAAAAAAAGTTTTGACGTTTTTTTTTGGGTTTTTTTAGCTGGGAGGGGAGGGGGGCGTAGGGTGCGGGGTTTGGGGGGTGGGGGGAGGGGGAGGGTGCGGGGTGGAAAAAAAAGTCAACTTTTTTTTTTCAGCTGGGAGGGGGGGGGGGAGGTGTAGGGTGCGGGGTGGGGTGCAAAAAAATATTGTTACGCTTCTCAACTTCCTAGTAAAAAGCACAAGTACTTTGAAATGTCTTGATAAATTAAAATGTCTGATGTAATTGAGTTACCAAAAAAAAAAAATATCTCACCCTAAAAAACATGGTATATTTTCAACCAAAAATCTAAAAGGCACAAGTGTAGACTACAATATTTTTTTTGCACCCCACCCCGCACCCTACACCTCCCCCGCACCCCCCCCCCCCCACCCCCCAAAAATCTAAAAGGCACAAGTTGACTTTTTTTCCACCCCCTACGCCCCCCTCCCCTCCCAGCTAAAAAAACCCAAAAAAAACGTCAAAACTTTTTTTTTCAAAAATATTAATTTTTTTTGCGTCGGGGGTAGGGGTGCAAAAAAAAATGTCAACTTTTTTTTCAAAAAAAAAAAAAAAAAATTCACCGGGGGGGGTCGGGGGGTAGGGGGGTGGGGGGCACTTGGGTTATCTGGTCAATTAGTTTAATTAATTTTATAAGCCAACCAATAAAAAAATGACACGTGTTTGACCAGAATATTCTGTTAGCAATAGGGGTATTTTAGACCCAATAGGTGGATGGTAAGGGTATTTGGGAGCTGAAAGGTGGATGGAGGGTATTTTTGCTCCATTTTCAATAGTTCGAGGGTATTTTAGGCCCTTTTCCGTAAACCATATACATGCTGCTGGGGTCAGTAATAAAGTGATTGGTCTGTTAGCTCCCCATTGCACCATAGATGATTACACCACTGTGGTTTAGTGACCGCTTTATTTAAAACGGGGAAAAGGCAATAACAAAATTGAGCCCAACCACCTGCATAGTCACAATGCAGAACTAATCTAATATTAGAGTTGGTAACCCAATTCAGTGGTAGATGGACCTAGATCGAAAAAAATTGTTATTCTTATAACAATACACAAAAGGTAGTGGACGTGGATTCTTTAACAAAAATCGTTCTTATCTGTTTGGTTTGATCCTCTGTTCGTCCATTATTGGTCAAAAAATTTCTTTATGGAAATCAAACTTTGTGTCTGTCTTGTGGGAAAAATCTAAGGCCAGCTGTCTTAGCTCTTTTGTCAGTGCTGGTGCCCCACAGTAGAAAACCCCTGCAAATCAAAAACAGGTTATTTTGGGTGACTAGAACTTGAAAGTGATTCCTATAGTGCCAATTGTTTTCAGAAAGAAAACCTATCACTTCGGTGCGCTTTTTCAACTTTAGTATGGAAAAATGTCACCGAAGTTGAAAGGTCATCCAACAAGTGAAAGATCGATAATTGGGTAGGCATGCGTGGACGAAGTTATTCACCAGTGAAGACTGAGGACTTGCTCATTTCTTTTGGTTCGAATTATATATAGTTTCAAAATTCTTTAAAGTATGTTATTATACGAAGTCTCGAGTACATACCAACTCTTGCGTCAGTGTGATTAAGAGCAATGCGCTTGTAGACATTCCGCCAATTAGGTCTAGCAAAATGAGTCTTAACCCTTGTTCCAGAGACAACGTCTACGCCGTTCTTGGCATGATTGATGGACTGAATCATAGCGATGAGAGCAGAGCGAGCATCACCCTCTTCATAAACACTTGTACAGTAATTATGCATCTCTATCACTCCAGTAGGATCCATTTCATCGTTCATTATAACCTTGAACCAGTCAAATGAACATTGTTCTCTAGTAACCCAATAGAAATATACCTTCTTGCTCTTGAAGTTTCTTCCACTCCCTGACCCTGATTTTTTATTTTGTCCTGTGCTCTCCAAATCATACTCTTCTTCCTCCATGGCTTTCATGTTGTTCACAATGTCTTTTACGATACTGATCATAGGGGTGGCTCCAATTCCTAGACCTACCAACAAAAGCACCTCATATTTCTTATAGTCTTGTGCTGGTGCTCCATATGGGCCATCAATTAACACTTTTGGGAAACTGAAATGATTACACGTGATCATAATCAGCTTTGCTAATAGATTTTTTAAGTAATAGCTTGTGATTGCGAGCAAAGGTTGATTACGAATTATTGAATCTTGATTCATGTGTAGCTAATTACCAACGCAGACAAACCCTTCCTGAAGATTTGCTTTCTTATTCGTAAAGGGAGACAAAATTGTTTGTAGGAAGGAAAATGTACTCAACTTACTTTCCAATATTTAGATGATGTGTGAAAAACTAATTTTCTGGAAAAAAAATGTTTATTAAAGATTGATCATAATAATTATAATATCAGAAAAATTAGACAATGTTTTGATGAAAATACTAAGTTTTAAAGATTGATTATAATGTTAAAGTGTTAACTAAAGCAAATGATATTGAGTAGACTTGGAATAATTGCAAAGGAAAACGACTTCCAGTTGTAAATAATGGAGAGCATTTTCATTTTTTCTTGGTCAAAAAGAAAATATTTTTCGGTAACTAAACACCATAATGACTTCTATAATATATGGCATATCAAACATAAGTGTATAAAATTCTTGTCCATTATGATCATGGGGAATTTTAATTAATATTTTAATTAATCTAACATTATACTCCTGTACTGTAAGTACTTGAAATATTATGGCTTTCTCGAAACAAATAAGCTAGTGAAAGTGAAAGTTTAACTAATCAACGAGCTGTTAAAATGAATCCATTATGAGTGTAATGGGGGGACTACAGAATGGAAAAGACTCACTTTATTCCCTCTGCTTGCAAGCAGTCAGCTCTTAGGAGTCCACTTCTCCCGGTTGGCGGTGGCTGGCACACCTAATAAGATTAACCAATAAAATGAATGATTACTGCAAGAGTTCGATGATTTGACTTTTAAAATAATGGAAACATGAGTTTATACTCGAATATAATATGCTTACCTCTGAGAAAATAGCTGTGAGTTTTCTGGTCCAATCACCAAGAGCTCGAATATGGACACTGAGATAGTCATCCCCAGGCGCTGAAGTAATAGAAAATGGGTGCCTGATATAACATGTGTAGATCACACTAGATCAGTATGTATCTTCAGTTATGTACTCAGAATCAGTATATATTACTCCATCTGTTTCAATTTATGTGGTTTGATTCGGATTACGAGAATTAAATTAATTCATGTTCGGTGCAAATTTGGATATATAATTTTATTTTATTTTTTGCAATTAAATTGACATATTTAGAAAGTACATCATAAGTATTAAAGACAATAATTAACAATCCAAAATATTTTGTAAGTATTTGAAAAATTATGGTCAGAGAAAATATCATTTTACTCTCCAAATAGTAACTACAACAACAACATACCCAGTGAAATCCCACAGTGTGGGGTCTGGGGAGGGTAAAATGTACGCAGACCTTACCCCTATCTCGGAAGATAGAGAGGTTGTTTCCGGAAGACCCTCGGCTCAAAAGAAAACATGATGAGAAAAGGTCAGATAAGCACAAACAGTTCAAAGCAATACGAAAATGAAACTAGCAAAAGTGAAAAAGTCATGATAAAGCAGTCTGAGAAAAAAGAAACAGTAGCTACCACAGATAAATACGATAATTGTGGTACAAGGCATGAATCAAAGGACAAGAAAAATGAATATCAAAATTGTGACTACTAGTAACTAAAACAACATAAATTGAGAAGTTAACATTTTTACCAAGTTACCTGATTGTGATGTAAATATTGTTTATACCGTCATTGAATAAATTATTTAACTCAAATCAGTATAGATAGACGTTAGAAGATTCATTTCTCCTCACCCTCCCCACCTAAGAAAAGAAACAAGAGTACAACTATAAAACAACAGAAAGAAACACGCTCTTAGTCAGGGGCGGAGCCAACTGGTGGCCAGGGTGTTCATTCGAACCACCTTCGGCGAAAAATTACCATGTATACACAAGGTTAAAATTATTTTTTGTGTATAAATAGTAGATGTTGAACCTCTTTGGCTTCCTCGTTTCTTACTCTTTTATATTTTTGAACCTCCTTAGTGAAAATCCTGGCTCCGCCACTACTCTTAGTAATTATATCTATTAAGCATCACCTACCATTCAAACGGAGAAACTGCAGCACAGTTGACAAACATGTATTGCCCACTTTTATACTTGAAGCCCTGTGGCTTTGACATATAGAGCGTCAACACATTTCCAGCATACACAGTCACCTAGCACCACGTTAAGTATAATAATGTAAATTTCTCATTTGTCTCAACAACTTCGAGCATGAATAACTAAATTATATTCTGCATGTATAGATTTGGACTCAACTTACTTTCAATATTTTAACATCCTTGATGCTTGACCTGAATGCCCTTGGTAATCTTTCACCAGCATAAAGTATGATTGGTATACTTAAGTACATCCATGTCTGCCAATGGGAAATTAATCTCATTGTAGAAGAAATTATTCTTATATTAACAAAGAATTTAACTTATATATGCCCGCATGGTAAGTCAATATAATTTAAAAGTCAATATAATTTAACAACCTGCCTTAGTTTTAGATTAATAAGTTTACGGAAGTTACTTGTAGTTACCTTTTAGATGATCCAATAATGTAAATTTCTTTCACTGACATTGTATAGATGTTAAAACTCATTATGAAAGTAGTGCTGATTGTTAAAATGTAAAATTCAAAGATGAGTAGACTAACCGTCTTCTTGTACCATTCTTTGGTCAAGTAAAGCTTGATACCATGGACTACGAGGAGAGTGTAGACAATGACAAAGAGGTGGTGGGAGTACCAGAAGGCATTGAAACCAGTGAGCTTGTTCAAGGGTCTTGGCAAATTGATTCTATTCCTTCTAAACCATGGAGTTGCTAGAGTGAAAACTATTGCCATCAAAATCACCATTGTAATCCCTGTCGCTCCTTCCACTCCCTTCAAAAAATGCCAATAGTTTGTTGGCTGATCACCGAAGTATGGCTCCATTGGTTTATACTTTTCAGGGCTAGCATCTAGAAGCCGAGGAAAATCACAAGTCATATGAGCAAGTATGTGTATTCCAACACCAATTGCGATTGCCACTGCCATCGTCTAAACAAAGGGGGAAGAAAACCAAGTAATTGATACAAAATTTCAGGAAAAAAAAAACAATTATCACTACAAAAAACTGCGTAATTTGCGGAGGTTAAAAGTTGTAATTGGGTTTTAACCCTCACTAGCAAATAGTGGAGGTTAAAACCTCCGCGAATTGCAACTTTCAACCTCCGCGAATTACTCATTATTTTGTAGTGTATTCAGTAGCTAGTTTTCTTTTGTGTGAGCTTGCTCATATTGCCGGTCATAAACCCAGCTGGGTAGCTAGGATTTTCATTGAGGGGATCCAGAATATAAAGAAGTAAACACATGAAGAAGTTAGAGGGATTCTGTGCCCCTAATCGAGCCTAGATAGAGGATGGTGGCGATAAGTTGGCAGTCGACGTAAAACTAGTCAATTTGTAAGAAATTCTCACAATACAGAATTCTTTTGGACAGTATTGGATTAAGACGAGATTAAATGTAGAGTCATATAGCCGGTCTCAACTTGCTTGAGATTGAGCATAGTCGTTATTGTATATACTATATGAATCAAGCGGAGAATTGGAAAAGTAAAAAAACAAGAATATCTTACTTTGTGAAAATTGAGGTTATCATCGAAGGGAACAGCAGCAGCTAACTTGGTCTTGTTTCGAAGCCAGGTGATAGTGTTCCTGCAGACTGGGAGTAAAATCAGTGCCATGTTGAGCTTAAGTATCTCCGCAGCCCCCTTTGCCATACAAACACAGTGACCCATGACATCAAATGCAGCTCTGTTTCTGTACTGGACATACTTATAAGCAAATAGGCCAGCCATGACAACAATCCATAATAACAGTACCCAAACTCTTTGCCAATTGTCCAGCAAAAAGTACTTCAAATTCTTATACCATCTCTTTATGGGATTAGTCTCCACTGTTGGCTTAAGCTTCATGCTTAGCATATGACTTAGGTTCCTGTTCAGGTCTTTTGCTCGATCTGACTGATTTGGGGCTTGTAATAAAAGTGTTTCCAAGTTCTCAATCTGCCGAATCAGATGATCAACAGTTGAAAGGATGTTTAATTTCAAATTGAAATTATAGAACCTGAGACTAAAACTAGTCTAACCATGATGTATCCCAAGTCGTCGGGGTCTAACTCTTCCATGATCAATGCAGCGTATTCTTCAGCTTGTTTCTGGATATTTGACAGCTTGTTAGCAGATGCGCTTAGGCTAATTATCTGCCAAAAAAAAAAAGGATATATTTTGTCAATCAATCTGTCAAGTTCGGCTTGTAAGCTCAAGCTAAAGAAGACCATGTTGGGCTAAGTCAACTCAAACACACTCTTAAACATAGTGTGATACTATTTGCTTCAGGCCAAGCTAACACGATTTTTCCAATGTCTCACACCATTAAGATCACCTTACTACTAAGTAAGATAAATATATGGAATTCCAAATACCTCTCTGACTTCTTCTGCTGTGATTCTACCATCTGCATTTTTATCAACCCTGAATTACATCCCTCACAAAATTCAGAATCCGAAAATTGGTTAAAGCAGTAATTTATTTGATCTTACAAGTACTCGACTAATACACGTAGTGTCAGAATTTAATACTTACATGTCAAAGAAGGTTCGAAGCCGAGAATCAAAGCTCTGGTTGGCAATTTGGTCCCAAAACTCTTTGAGCTGTTCTTTGCTGATGCAATCACTGGTGATATTTCTCCTCCGAGCTAGCGCATCAAAAAGCTCTAGTGCAAATTTCTCAGATTCCCTAGTCATACCTATCATTGTAAATCCATAAGGATATTCCTTTTTTCCAACTAATTAAACAAGCTCAAGAAAATTAAATTTACAAGTAAAAACATGAACTATTATTAAACAAGAAAATATGAACAAAAACATGTATACTTCTCTAGTCCTCTTGTTTAGTTGATACTTGGATTTAACTTAATTTTTTTATATATATGATGACCTGTTAGGCTGTTACAACATGGTATTTACTCTATTTTTGATATGTTATTATATATCAGACGTGCTATGAATAATCAGTTGTTGATAATTTAACTTGATATGAAATACTTATACGTTGTCATTGCACAATAATTAAACTCTCAATCCTTTTACCTATGCATGCTCCAAATTGTGCCCGAGGAAGTAAGCCCTCTGAGGTGGCGGTGAGCTCGTGGAAGCGCTTTTCGACGCCAGCCCATCCAGAGCCACCATCAGTCTTGCTGATAAACTTGAGGCCTTTGAGAGCATGTTGAGCTGCTACTGAAGTTCTATCAAATCTCCGAGAAGGATGCGATTGTTTCTTGAAAGAAGCCAATCGCATCCTCATCGAAGTCCTTTTGATGATCGAGGCCGCAAAGCTGCGCTTTTTCTGCAGACTTTTGGCCAGCACCTCTAGCTCTGCTTCCTCTCCTTTATTCCCAGTGGCATTTTTGACACTGTGGACTACCACGGTGTCGTCGCGGACATCGAGGGTAATTTCAACGTAAGTGTCATCATTAGATGTGCTGGCGTTTAACGGACTGTTGTTATTATCATTCTCGATAATCTCCTTGTCAGAGTGGTGGTGATCTTCGGGGTTTTGCATTTTGGTGACTCGGAACACAACTAGCTAATCAACCCTTTGTCGGAGTGGAGGAAGATATCAAATTCTTAAGTGAAAGAAAGGAGAAGCACAGTCTATAATAAAGAGGGGATTTAGGTGTGTGTAACATATATGGATGAGAGTAAGAAGACAAAAGCTTGGCATATAGGCATGTATGTTTGAACTTTGAAGAGAATGTTATGGAGGTTGTGACAAGGGAGATCTTCCTTCTTTCCCTTTTAGGTAACCAAATAAAGTGTAAGTTTCTGTATAATTAATTTTTACACAATCACAGATATTTACAAGTAAAATCAGATTTATTACCTGCTACACGGGTAAAGATAACATAATGGTAGAAAAATTATTTAGACTGGCCTGTGACTATGTGTATTACTTAAACTAACAAATTAATATGTTTCTCCCTTTCTTTAAATTTTGCTTGTTCCTAGCTAGCCATTGCAGTTTCTCTTGCGAGAATGAGCTTTCATGGCAAAATTATGGAAGCATGCAAGGATAGCGAGCGAGCATATGTGCTTGTGGGAGTTTTAAGTTGTATGCATCGATAATGTTTTTTTATATATATTATCAGGTAAAGTTGACCTATAACAATAAATAGATCTTCATGATACGGTAATCTTTACACAATATATTAGTTAAATCAATTTATCTATGTCATGTACATATATACGTCCGTACGACACATGCCAAGTGTTATGCATAGGTTATTTTCAAACCACAATGTTGTTTAATATATAATACGCTAGCAGTACTATTACGACATTCTAACTAAAATTGCCAAATTCAACCAAACGACGACTACTATGCAACTACTTGAAAACTAAAATGCCGGCAGTCTATTCTAAGTGGCAACTACCATGCAAAATGTAAAACACGCGCTTATGTAGTTTGTGTGTGTATAAGTTTCTCATATATTTGAGTGTTAAAGTAAAATGTCAAGGATTTATATAACCTAGTTACTTGAATTAGTTTGAGAATGAGTTATAATTACTTTTGTGGTATATACGATTAACGTAACTTTTTAAATTTTTTTAGTAACTTCTTATTTTTACAATTTTAGAGCATGATGAATTTGAACATTAAGGCATCTTATTTTAAAGCAAAAAGAGAGCGTATTTGAACTAACCAAAGGAGAGTGTGCCTTACATATTGCTATTGTTTATGGGCCTTCTTTGCAAGTTGAAAATCGCATCTTCCCAACATAACATGACTAGATAGGACCCTCATGCATAGCCACTGCCAGTCAAGAGAGCATGATCAACTTATTTTAAATAAATAAAAAAGAAAGAGAGAAAAAACGTGGCCATTATGAAATATAATAGGGATCCGAATATAATATATCAGCTACTTCTACTTTAAAGAATGATAGAAAAAACGTGTTTCATCCTCTCAGTATTTTTTAGGCTTAAGTCATAGATAGCCCCCTAAACTTTGTCATATTTTTCTCTGAGATACCTAAACCGAGAGTTGTACCTATTGGGTACCTAAACCAGTCAAATTCAATCCTATTGGGTACCTTTTTTTGCTTACGTGGCACAACAATTGAGTCCACTTTTTCTTGGGCGAGTAAACAACTCTTTTTTCCTTAATTTTTTTTTTGATTAAAATTTTAACTCTTTTAAATAAAATTTAATAGATAAATAAATAAAAAAAATAACCCACCTGCCCCCCCCCCCACCCATCTGTCCCCTGAACCCACCCCACCCCTCCCCTTTCGCCCAAAATGTTCACTGTACGTTCTTCTTCTTCTTCCTTTTTTTTTTCCTCTTCTTCTTCTTCTCCACTGTAAGTTCTCCTCTTCTTCTTCTTCTTCTTCTTCCTTTTTTTTTCTCTTCTTCTTCTTCTTCATTATAACACTTCATTTCTTTTAATTATTTATATAAAATTAATTTGTGAATTGGATGTTATTTCTCACCACCATTTTTTTTTTACCTTTTTAGATCTGAAAAGTAGTATTACCATCTTGTTCACTGGAAAAAATGGGGATTCACCATTAGTGGGTCTTGTAAAGACATTGATAGACCTAAATAAGAGAAGAAAAAGAAAAGAAATTATTGGTGGGGTGGGGAGACGGCGGCTGGGGGTGGTGGTCCGGCGGCCAGTGGTGGGGGAGCGGCGGCCAATTGGAGGGGGGGCGCGAAGGAGATGAAAATTTTAGGGGAGGGGAGGGTTGTATAATTTATTTTTTAATTATTATGATGGACAACCCCCCCCCCCCCCCCCACCGCCACGTGTCACGTTTTCATTTGACAAAGTTGTCACGTCATGGAGAGTATAATACACTCTCTTAATTTTGCTTATTATTGTGAAAAAGGTACCCAATAGAATTGAATTTGACTGGTTTAGATATCCAATAAGTATAACTCTCGGTTTGGATATCCCAAAGAAAAATGTGACAAAGTTTAGGGGGGCTATCTATGACTTAAGCCTATTTTTTAATAATTTGAGCTAAATCAAGTTAAGTGGAATGCATGAGTTCAATAAATGAACCATCCATGCATGTCATGAATAGTAAAGGACTTACACTCATTGTTTTGTAAATTAAAAAATGAATATACAATTCTTTTCTACATATACTTTATCACCTATATGCATTTTTACCTCGAATTTTCATTTAACGATAAAACTTAGGGAAAAATGGTCAAAAATGCCTCTCTATTTTGAGAAAAAGGCTAAAAATATCCTCCATTATAAATTTGGGTAAAAAATACCCCTTCCATCATTAAAATTTTCAAATATACCTCTATCTTAACGAAAATCCCCAAATCCTCCAAAATAAACCGATTTTATTTTTAAACCCGCTTCATTTAAACCGACCCAACTATATAAATAAAATCCATATGTGACCAACTTGTTTCTGAGTCTTACATCTGGAGCCACCAGGCACAGGGGTAACCCATATGCGTTTTTTATTTAGTTGGGTCGGGTTTAAAAATGAAATCGAGTTATGTTGGGGATTTCCGTTAAGACAAGAGTATATTTGAAAACTTTCATGACGGAAGGGCTATTTTTGACCCAAGTTTATAATGAAGGATATTTTTAGCTCTTTTCCCAAAGTAGGGGAGCATTTTTGACTCTTTTCCCTAAAAATAAATAGTATTTGGTGTAATCATCAGCTAAGTTATTTTCCCCAAATATGGTGGTGCTTTTGAGTGTAATTCTACATCATTACAACCTAACCAACTGCTTCTTTATTTTCTAGCCAAGCAACCAATATCATCTTATTCCTCGATATCTTCTGGAAGATACTACCTTTCCTCGATACAGTGACAAATTAGAATTCCAAAGTGGAGTTGTGACATGCAAAGTTTTCAACAAAAAAGAAACATTTGCAGAAACTACCGGTATCTCCCAGAATTACAGCTGTTTTACTTTTTAGTCTCTATCAAGAGACAGGGTTTAAACCCTCAAGCAGTGGATAAATGTTCGGTTCCTTTAATATCACTTTTGCCAGAAGTGCATATTATTTACTAAAATATTATAATTAATTGAGTGCTAACCAGAAGAATATAACGCGAAATAGCAATTTTGTACTGTACCATTCATATATTTAAGGGAAAGGTTCAAGTTTACCTTTTAACTATGCGAAATGATTTGGTTTTGTTTTCCGTTATAATTGGGATCAATGAATAATCGACGTTAAAATAATGGCTCGCTTATACCCTTATTTTCAAAGTGCATTAGCTAACAGACCAGTTAGTCTCTAATTAGAATGTTTACCACCTGGTAATGTCACATGTCGCATACCACTAAAAAGGGGGAAAATTTTTTCTCAAAAATTGACTTGTCGATATCGTTTTCGACCTATCCTGTCGAAATTTCCCTTTTAATAGTGGCACAACGTGGCAAAGTTTAAACCCCAGCCTTTGTATACCAACCCCAACGTCCAAAAAGGTAAATTTAGACCCTTCGCAATAATTCGAGTATAAATTTGATCATTTTCCTTTTATCACTTCACCCCTTTTTAATGGAAACCGAGTTTCCTAATCTTGAGAAAAAGGGGTTGCTCATATGGTCAGCATCCCCACCTATAACGTAATTCCAGGATCGTGGATTTGAGTCGCTAAAAGAGCAATAGCTCCAACAAAGGGGATCATAGGGGGAATAAAAAATATATACTCCATAAAAAATAAAGCCCTTAAAAAAAAGCTCCCTAATCTTTGGAAAATTCTTCTACCTTTATGTATATGATGCATTCTATGTTAGCTTGCATCTCTTCGTATATGAACTACAGCTTTATTTGACACCACTTTTGTTACTTATTGTCATATTTTTATTGTCATATTTTTTTTTTCTGGGAAACTGATAATTATATATATAAAAAAAATTAATGTTCCTATTTATACTGTACTATTAATATATGGCTAGTTAATTAATTTCTCCTGCTATGCATTTCAAACATTTTCAGACCAATTTAACATAAAATATTGTGATTACAATCTTTTCTATATAGTTTCAGATCAATAGGCAACTTAGTTCAAAAAAAAAAAAAAATTAAGGATCGGACTCAACTTTTGTTCATGATATAAAATTAGTCTCGCCCATGGATTCAATAATTGAAGTTAATAATTGCACTCTACTTTTTCACTGAAGGAAGCAAAAAGATAACTAGGTCCAATCTTCAACTTTATGTCCATCTGATTAGCGTTATATAAAAAACATAGCAGTAAAGAGGAAAGGAGATGGAGTAACTTGAAAAAAGAAAAAGTGAGTAACATCTGATTAGTGTTCTTTCCATCAATTCCACAAAGGCACAGACAATTAGTGTTATCTTCTTCAAGGTGTATCATTCAATTGAAAAGGGAGAAATTAAAGAGATTTGGAAAGTATACTAGGATAGGACTAATAATAAAGGTAAATATTTCTTCAACATGTGATAACAACAATAAAGTAAGAGTCGGTCTCTGGCATGAATAAAAATGTTTGTAAAAGTACGTAACTGAACTCTCTCTTTAATTTAATATTTAGAAGTTTTAAAACTAGAGGTGTTCATGGTCCGGTTTGACTCGGTTTTTGGCTAAAACCAAACCGATAAACCAAGTCAAACCGATTTAATAAACCGATCCGATTTAATAAACCGAGACCGAAAAACCGATTCAAACAATGTATGTCCCTTTAGCGACGTTAAGTCACAACACTAATACTATGTACATTTCATGTTTGAATATCAAATAACAAATTATTCTTGGAGGACAACTTTATCTTGTTTGAATCGCAAATAACAAATTATTCTTCGAGGACAACATTATCTGAAACATGTGCTTGTGAACTCCTTTTCGTACCGAAAATATTTAACGCCATTGTCATACCCCATTTTAACCGGGTTAAATTAGAAGTACAACATATTAGAGATTCTTGTTTTCCGTTTGTTTTAAGGAGTCGCCACCTAATTATTTACGGTGAATTAGAGCACCTAAAGTTTATTAAAGTAGTTATCTAAAGTTGATATTATTGTAAAGTCTACGAAACCAAAAGATTCTAGGTAAGGGTTCAATTAGTCTAAAGGGAAGGTATTAGGCACCCTTTAAGACCCATTAACAATGGTTAACCGACCGGACTTATGTTATTTAATTAAGGCTAAATGTAGATGTAAATATTTAAATATTTAAGAAAATACCTTGTAAGTATTGTTAAAGTTATTTAAAGTGAAACTTGTAAAAAATAATAGTTGCATAAAAGAGTTTAGTTACAAATGAACTAAAAGAAACAGGATGTGTAATGTTTATATGTTTTTGGAGAAAAGTGAGTTATGCCGAATCACAAATTAAATAAAAGTTATTGTAAGATTAATGTTAAATAAATTTTAAAGGTTTCATATAAAGACTAGTAGTTTAATATATATATTGTGCTAAGGTTGTTTCAAACAAATATGTATTTCAAGTGTTGGAAAGGAATTAAAGTGAAAAAAGAGCTATCCGTTAAAACTAATTGGCTTTTCATTTCTTAGAATAAGTTAACGTTAGTATAAGATTGGTTACGTTTTAAACTTCTAAGATAGTAAGAGTGAATCTTGATTCTTTTAGCTTGAAAAATATGTAGGCATACCATTTTGAAAAAAAATCAATTACTCCAAGTAAATATTATAGATACTATAAATGGTTTAGAAAATAGAAATGAATGTAATTTATGGAATTAACTACCCATTACTAAACTAAACCCTTAATGTCACTAAGGTTTATCTAAATTAGCAAACAAAATGCTAATCATACAACACACGTTAAATGCACATAAAAAAAAAAATAGAGGAATAGGAATGATGCAAATGGGCTCAGCCCATTGAGGACTGCTACTGTTCGCCGCCACTGTTATGGGCTTCGGCCCAGCAGATTTTAATATGTCGCTGCGGATGGCTGACTCGAGAAGAAGATTTTGTTGGGATTTTAGCCCAACACCGAATGCGGGAGATGACAAGTCCCTAGGACTCGCACGCGGTGGTCATGCATAAAACGAAAGAAAAAAGATTAGTAAAGTGAAAATATACAAACATTAAAGTGAAAATATATAAAACATTTTCAGATAGAGTGGAGAATAAGGACAAGATGTATATGCCAACAGCACGCAGAGGGAGTCAATCGAATCCATGACAGAGCAATACATACGGTGACATACTTAAAGGCAACAGAACAGACATGATAGAATTAGGAGAAATAGATTAGTCATGGTGGGACTAGAAATAAGCAAGTGTGAAGAATTAACAAGAAATTCATAGAGAGATCAAGGCTGAGTTAAAATTAAGGTAGTATGATATATGGATGCATTTGAAAGAGCTATAAACTAGGCATAAGATCACAAATTGATGGCAAGTTGATCACGGTACTGAAGAAACAGTCACAAACCATATACAGAAGAAGCGTGGTCAACTTAAGTCCAGAGCATGAGATATGACATACAATTGGAACAAAGTGACAAATTATTAAGTTGAGAAGAGTGCAGTGATCCAATTAGCACAATCCAAATAGCACAGATAGATTATTAAAAGGGTAGGAATAGTCACAGAGATTTCCTTATATCATATTTCAAAAGTAAAACCAAATAAACATTTCTTACGGACACTTCACATGATTTCTGATTTGGTATCGAGTTCCCGAAAGAACTTCATCCAAACAAGATTGTCAGTTTTGCACAACTATTCGAATGTAAGCCTAAAGTTTCCAATCGCAATACTAAAATAAAATCGTTAATGGTTGTTGAGACAGAGGCTGAAAAATGACAGAAGGGAGCAGACCAGAGGAAAGTAGCAATGCATTACTTTTACCTAAACCTTATGAAGGGCTGACCATAGTCCATATGTGAGATGGTTCCCAGAAATTCTATTTGGCTCAAAATAAGGCTTCTGATATTATGAAAAGTGTTGGAACTACTGGTTTCAGAGCAAAGGATATTAAGCTACATGGTTTACCTTATTTAACAGTTTAGACAGGGACATGAGGGTTGGAGTAGACAGAATTCCTACTGATTCATACTTGACTTGAATAAACTATATTTGACTGCAATTTAACCAAGCTAAGCAACATTTAAATACAAACAACCTGAACAGTCGTAGATAAGTGACTACACATACTCAAACAGACTACCAGTCGCACTAAACAGGGAAGAAACCTGAACAGCTCGCAGACTAGCTAAGTTAGGCATGGATAGGTTTAGACTAAACCAAACAGTATCAAGAAAATGAACTGATTTACACACACAGCAACAATCATGAAGCAGAAACTCAGATTAAACTAGAAAATACGACAAAGCTAGTCTAATAATTAAGCCAAAACAATAAGCTAAACATGTTAGGTGGCAGATTGAGATTAACCATTCTGGCAACTGAGCTAATAGTGAGATAATGCAGGATTAAATACAACTAATCTGATCTAAAAAAATATACTAATCGAATAAACTAGTATGCCAAACTAAACAACATCTACCAGATGAGCTAAACTAATCATACGAACACAAAGCAGAAATTAAATACCAAACAAGATGAAATGGATGTCTGAGACCAACTCTCTTTTCATATAGGCTTTTATAGGAAATTCTTTTTTACTGAACTGAAACCAGACAACATTCAGGTTTACTCGTTCCCATAAAGTTTAAACATCAACTCTAGCTTAACAGACACGAACAGAAGCAAACAAACATACATGTGATGAAGCAAACATACAGAATCACATCTAGATTATACGGCACATGACTAAAGATTTCGTCAACGGGTGACTTCAGACCACATTATAAGATTCAACAGAGTACTAACACGATACCTAAAATATACACACCATGGTGTGTATACCAGATGTATATCGAATGTATACCCACTGTAGATCCTATATATATTCGGCTTTAAACAGATTCTAAGTCCTGGAAATTCAGTCTAAGCATCCAAACTACAGTATATATCTTTCAAATTCATTTAGCAATCAATAATCTATCCTAACAGCTCCCAAACATCAAACGAATAACAGGAAAACGAAGAGACTACATAACCAACACAAAATTGCAGAAATAAACTAAGATTTTGAACTAAAATAGAAACTAACGACTAAAACAATACGTCTCATAACATTACATGTAAAGCCATTCCAAATGCTAAATAATCAGAATAAATCATGCTTCACAATTCACAGACCAAAGCAGGGTAAAGCTACGACGCTTATAAAATCGATTAAGCCGTGTTGAACTCTAAATACCACAGGAACGCAGAATCAAGAACCAATTGGAAATGCTAAACAGCCGACAGAACATATACAAACATATCAGAAACTTTAGATTCGAAAATAAAAAAAAAACACACTGACCTTTTGTGGGTGCAGTGAACTGAATTGTCGATGGCCTCGAATCTACTCTCTCGTTATGAATAGACCCGAACCTTGAGCCAAACGAGTTCTAACGAAAGTATTGCGGATTTTTGTGAACTAAAGTTTTGTATTCACTTTTTGGCGAATTGAATGAAAATGCTAGGAAGTAGAGAGTAAAGATTGCTATCAATGGTGTTTGTAACAAAATATTCGTATCCCCCCCCCCCCAATGATTCCGCCCGGATTCTACTTATAAGCTTCATTTTGTACTAAAGAAAAGGAAAAAGAAGGAGCGTATGAGAGAGAGTAGTATATGACAGAGGCGTGGGGAAACAAGGGTGAGTGGAGAGGATCGTGGGGGACAGGGGTAAGTGGGAGAGAGCGTGAGAGGAGAGAGGGCGAGAGAGTAGAGATTGAGAGAGAGGAGGTGGAGAAAGAAGAGAAAAGAAAGAGGAAGAGGAAGGGGGTTAGGTTTAGGAAAACAAATGGGCCGGGTCTGATAATTTTTTAGACTGGACCGGGTAGATTTAGGTAATGGGCTGGGTAGGGAAATAATGTGGGCTGATTTGTTTTAATTAGAGTATGGGCTAATAATTTAGGCTGAAAATGTGGGTTGGGTATTAAAATGTGGGTTATTTATTTGGGTAGGGAAATAATATTGTATTTGTATTTCGGGTCATTAATTTGGCCGAAAATTGTTGATCTTTCCTCCTCTATTTAATTATTGTTGGGCTTCTAATTTAATAACTAGTACAATATATACTATGTGAAGATAATTAATAATTAATATGTAGAAAATAAGGGTTTAACAAAGTGTTGTCTTGTAATTAATTTAACGAGTCCAAATCCGAAAACGATTTGTGATAAAGTAATGCTCGTAATGTTGGAAATAAAAATGGTGATATTAATAGTAGTAGCAATAAAATATTGTGAAAAATAAAGTATTTAACTCGTCAGTAAATTTAGAAACCCGAGTAAATTAAATAAAAGAGGGACAAAATTGGGTGTCAACAGATGCCCCTCTTCGACCGGAGATGATGTAAGAATCTTCGGGCGAAGAAGTTGACGTAGTAGCCATTTTTGTTTGGACCAACAATTATGAATTTGTAAGAAAGTACGGTTTAGGAAAATTGATGGAAAATATTATGAGGACCGAAGGAATTATGGAAAATTATGGCCGAATCTCAGTTTCGAGTTGCCTACATATCTAGGGCTGCACTCAGGCCATGTGTTGTTCGAAAGTTTTTGTGGATTCATAATCTTACGGGGGTTGTAGACAGGTGACGAGAACGTTCAAGAATGGAACATATGCTTATAGCCTCCTAATTATAAATGTGGCGCGTAACACACCTTTAAGTAGGACTCTAATAGACACGATGTAAATTCTCCAAAATGCCCCAGTGTTGAGTTATGGAGACGCTGGGGATGTAGAAAGGAATATGAGATTGTGAAAAGAGTAGATTTAGTAGAGTTTTAGCGGAGGATGTGAAAGAGAAATTAACCTATGTATCACGTGTTTGTGGACATAGGCGGAATTGAGTTCGAGAGTAGATCCGTGACCTTTGCTTGTGAGTTTGATATTCCTCTTCAGCAAATTTGCCCCAGTTCACTGCGTAAGATAAAGTTCCACGTTGTGTTACGTCTCTGCAGGTTGTACTTTCTGCCAAAACTGAAATTCATGTCAAAATTAGTAATAAAGTTGAAAGTGTAAAATTATAAAAAGTGTAAAATGATAGTAAATATGAGTGTGGGAATGAAGATGAAGCCGTGTGGCCAATGTTGTCTCTGGTTGTTTTCAGGGACTTGAATGAATGTGATGCGTATGTTGAGGATGTAATAATATCTCTAGTTGCGGTTGAGATGATAGTAGTAAGGCCTCCGGCTGTCTTCCGGGACTCGATGATAAATGATATCTGCGGAATTTAAGGTAAAGTCGTTAAAGTAGGTAAAGTAGATGATGAAATAAAGCAATAAAGTATAGAGTAAAGTAAGTGTGTAGCCGTTTGGCTTATGCAGGTGAGGCTGTGTAGCCATTTGATGTCTCCGGTTGTCTTCGGGGACTCGATGATATATCTCCGGTTGTCTTCGGGGACTTGATGATATATCTCCGATTGTCTTCGGAGGCTTAATGATAATTCCTGTAAAGTTCAAGGTAAAATCGTTAGAGTTGGTAAAGTGAATGATAAAGTAGAGAGTAGAGTCATAGTGTAGCCGTCTGGCTTGTGCATATGAGATTGTATAGCCGAATGATGCCCCCGGTCGTCCTCGGAGACTCGACGCCAATCCTGTTTAAATTCAAGATAAAAATGTGAATTCTTATTTTAGGGTGGAAGAACCCAATATGCCCTATTTTAGGGTGGACGAACCCAAGTATCCTATTTTAGGGTGGAAGAACCCAATATGTCCTATTTTAGGGTGGACGAACCCAAGTATGTCTCCGGTTGTTTTCGAGGACATGATGCATATGCCGTGTGAGGCATTTAAAGAAATGATATCCAATTAAAGGCGGACGAGCCTAAAATGTCCTATTTTAGGGTGGACGAACCCAAGCATGTCTCCGGTTGTTTTCGAGAACATGATGCATATGCCGTATGAGGCATTTAAAGAAATGATATCCTATTAAAGGCGGACGAGCCTAAAGTGTCCTATTTTAGGGTGGACGAACCCAAGCATGTCTCCGGTTGTTTTCGAGGACATGATGCATATGCCGTGTGAGGCATTTAAAGAAATAATATCCTATTAAAGGCGGACGAGCCTAAAGTGTCCTATTAAAGGCGGACAATCCTAAAGTGTCCTATTAAAGGCGGACGAGCCTAAAGTGTCCTATTAAAGGCGGACGAGCCTAAAGTGTCCTATTAAAGGCGGACAATCCTAGAGTATCCTATTAAAGGCGGACAATCCTAAAGTGCAGTGCGTTTGTGAACAATGATGTTGTCTCTTTGTCGGGCATTTGAAAGTAATAATGCAATCCGATGCGGTGCCTTTGCGGTGCGGGTATTTGAAGAAATGATGTCCTATTAAAGGCGGACGAGCCTAAAATGTCCTATTAAAGGCGGACGAGCCTAAAATGTATAGTTATCCTCGGTGTATGATATTGATGCCTCCAGCTGTCTTCGGAGATGCCTCCAGCTGTCTTGGAGACTTAACAATGATTCCTGCAAAGTTCAGAGTAAAATGGTTAAAGCTGGTAAAGTATATGATAAAGTAATTGATAAAGTATGGAGTAAAGTGGTGGAATAGCCGTCTGGCTTATGATGTTGATGGTAGCGTGACAGGCCAAATTCAGGACACGTAATCCTGATTTAATTCGCCTTCAATCTCGTCAACCTACAAAAACAGGTATATAAAGTCATAAAATTATTGTGATAAAAATAAAATAAATTAAAAGATAAAGTTGGAAGTAAAGCCGTATGGCTTTTGAGGCGAGGCCATAATGAGCCAAATGATGCTTTTTGGCCTTGATTGATAGACTTGACTTTTGATCTCGCGATTTTAGGTTCCTGCACTCAAAGAAAAATTCTTAGTTTGAGAGGGGGAAGTTGATTCGTGTTGACTCGAAGCTTGACGTTGTTGGCGCTCCATTTGTCTTGTTTGTTTGGATCTTGTGATCTCCGTTCAAGCCTCGTTAGATGAACAATAGTGAAATAATTGAAAGAAAGTATTTCATTTGAAAGGTAGGTATGTAAGTATATGTATAAGGAAATATAACTATACGTATATAAGTTGTGAAATATGTATATGTAAATGTATGTATGTAAGGAAAGATATATATATGTAAATGTATATATATGTAAGTTGTAAAATATTCTACCAACTTCGGATTGTGACACTTCTAAAGTAATTGGTCTATAATACTTCTTGTCTGGTAGCCTCAATATTGTCGATGTCCAACCGTTCTTTCGTCTATATTTTTCAAAATATGCCCCAGTTTTGGGTTCAGAAAGGGTATGCTAAACTTATGTTGTGGTGTGACCGAACCTTATATAGGTTGCCTACGTATCCTTCCAGGGAATCAGGTCAGAACGTAGTTCGTAAGGTATATAAAAAAATGGTTTGAAATTTTCTCATAAAGGGACCGAACCCGATGTGGATTGCCTACGTATCCCACCAAAGGAATCAGGTCAGCGTAGTTCTGTTATGTAAATGATAAAGGTTTGTTGGATTTCTAACTAAACATGACTGAGCCATATGTTAATAGTCTACGAATCTCGCCGAGGGAATCAGGCCATATGTAGTTTTCCTTGTATAAGGATTTTTGGATTCTTTGTTGTAATGCAACCGAACCCTATGTGGGCTGCCTACGTATCCCCCCATGGGAATCAGGTCAGCGTAGTTCGTATGCATGCAAATTGGAAAAATTCTAACCTAGTATGACCGAGTCCCTATGTGGGCTGCCTACGTATCCACCGAGGAATCAGGTCAAGCGTAGTTCACACACATTGTTAAAGGAAAGGTTGCAAACTATGCTGTCTAACCTAATATTGTCTTTCAATGTCTTCTTGACTGATAGCTTTCATGCTTGTGTCATTGTCTATCGGCTGTTTCAACTTCTTCCAAGTGGAATCTTGTCTTATCATCTAAATTCTTTGTTATTCTCTCGAGATGTATGTTGTCTATTCGTTCATTTTATGTCCCAATCATAGAGTTGGCAGTTTTGATAAATAAAGTAGAAAATAATAATAATATATGATTAAGGAAAATCATAAATGCATTCATAGATTTTGCAATTAAGCATCCAAAAGATGAAGCAAAGCAAAAAATCGTGCTATAAAAAGTTCACTACATGTTCAATCCACGAAGACTCCCGGTGAATCAGGGACGGAGTACAAGTCCAATTCTTTAAAGTCTCTCCTGGTTCGGCACCCCGTATGGTCGGTGTCTTGGTGTTGTGAGTAGTTGTCTTCACTAGTACTTATTTTGGATTGTTCCCACGGAAGCAAAAGTTGATGACGTGCCCATCTCCATCTTTCCAATTAGCGTAATGGTCTTTCAAATTCTTAACTTCTTCGATAGTTATCATGTTCACGTTGGCGTTTTCGTGAGGAGGAAGCATACTAGAAATAGAATGGAAAGGGCCTTCAAAAAAGAGCGAGGTAGGCAAAGGTATTGTTGTCCGCGTTGGGCCGAGCTCCAGTGAGCTGGATTGCTCCCTCCTTAATCAAGGCTTCAATTTTGTTTTTGAGCCCATAACAATTTTCAGTGTCGTGCCCAACAACTCCAGAATGGTATGCACAACGCTTGGAACCGTTAAACTATTTCGGAATAGGATTGAGAATTTTCCCTTCAATAGGTTGTATCACGCCTGCGGCTTTCAGTCTTTCGAATAATTGAGCCAAAGGTTCCGCGAATCGAGTGTAATTACCGGTGTTTTTTATGACAGAGTTTGGACTGGCTTTATGTGTGATATGTGGTCGATTTTGGTAAGTGGGAGCTTGAACAGATTGGTATGGACGTGGGTTTTGATCGTGAGGTGCTCGAGGTTGGTGGTAATTTGCTTGGGTGTTGTAGACAGGGTAAGGGAATAGCGGAGCTTGGTAGGGTTCAGCGTAGTGGTAAGGGTAGAAAGGCTGTTGTGGATGGTTAAAATATGTAATGGCTTGGTTTGGTGGGTTTAGAGTAGTTGTAGGTGGTGGATTAGTGTTGGTGGATAAAGGAATATAAGATTTGTTGGGTTGACGGATAATGGATTAGGAGAAGCATAGGTAGTGTAGGTGGGTGGTTGACTTTGTGGAGGGGTATAGACGGATGATGGATTTGGTGGATTTGCGAGGGTGATTGGAAGTAAGTTGTTGGTAGGTGCATTATTTCGGGGAGGAAAATGTTCAAGAACTGGAGATTCAAGTGATGGAAAATGAGGCGGGTTTGGTGCGACGTTCGTAGGTTCAGGAGGTGGACTTTGGAGTGTAACGGATAAGTTGGTCATGTTTCTAACCCGACTTAGCTCTCCACGTAGATCCTCAATCTATTGAGTCAGGCGGGCGATATATTCATCCCGTTGAATAGTAGTTCCGTGTTCAGAAGTCTCGGGGGGATCACCAGGGATCACGATGTTTTCCACACCAGTTGCAATAGATGCGGTCGGATCAGACATAGTAATTTCATTTCCTTGAACAACCCAACAACGTTCAGGTAACGATGACGTCTTTGACCTTGTGAGGTAAGGATGGTCGGCATCGAGTGTCAACACGAATCAACTCTCTTGGGAATAAAAATAAAAGAAACATAAAGTGCAAATGATGTTAGTCTCATTAACATATGTCTAGGTAAAGTCATGATCACGTAAAGTCAAGTAAGGCATGTAGCAAATAATTCATCAAATAGAGTCAAACAAATGTAAACGATTATATCAAACAATAATAACGCGTCCTAATATGCATGTGACCTCTTTGTGCCAGAGGTAGGCCTATCGTTTGTTTGAAGGGTAAAATGTGCTATAATACGTCATCCCGTTGCTTTGATTAATTAAACAAATTCTATTTTCCCAAAATAAAGTACAAAAGTAGTGTAATATTTATTACATGTCAAATGAATACAACGTAAAGTGTTTCCTAATCTAAGTAAAGTGAATACAATTTCCTATGTCTAAATTTCAGCTCCGTTTTGTGACGTCAATGATCTTCGTCATTCATTGTACTCCAATGCAAATCCATTAGAGCAAATAGTCAATATTTAGGCACAGTTATCCTTCAAACATGCACATAAAATATGATTAGTGTCACTCGGGGTCGTAAACCCACTTGGATGTTTGGGTAAAGTCATCTAATGGATTTAATACACCAAGGGTATTAAACCTCCTAGGTCATGAAATGTATGCTCTTAAAGGGTGTTGGATTAGCTCTATCCTAGGTTGACTAAGAGTGGGTTTACTAGACGCAAGGTTCCCGAGCGGACTACTCGAGTGAGAAGGCTACGCGGTCCCCGTTATTCGGGCACCCCGCGCATGCGCCAACTCTCCTAAAATTTTGGATTCTATGAAGAAATTTGCGGGTGCGCAAAACACACCTCGCGTGTACGTGTGATAGAGTGAGGTCTCCAGAAATGGAGGAAATATGAACGGAATGACAATTTATCAAAGCAGTAACACTTAAACAGTTTATATCAAACAAACAATTAATCACGCAAACAATTCGTAGCATGTAAAACAGTTTAGGCAAATAAAGTAACTAAGTTAGCATACAAAGCCTAATTAAATCTAATTCCGTTATGGTTAGAACCTGACCTGATTCCCCAGCGGAGTCGCCAAGCTGTCATACCCCATTTTAACCGGGTTAAATTAGAAGTACAACATATTAGAGATTCTTGTTTTCCGTTTGTTTTAAGGAGTCGCCACCTAATTATTTACGGTGAATTAGGGCACCTAAAGTTTATTAAAGTAGTTATCTAAAGTTGATATTATTGTAAAGTCTACGAAACCAAAAGATTCTAGGTAAGGGTTCAATTAGTCTAAAGGGAAGGTATTAGGCACCCTTTAAGACCCATTAACAATGGTTAACCGACCGGACTTATGTTATTTAATTAAGGCTAAATGTAGATGTAAATATTTAAATATTTAAGAAAATACCTTGTAAGTATTGTTAAAGTTATTTAAAGTGAAACTTGTAAAAAATAATAGTTGCATAAAAGAGTTTAGTTACAAATGAACTAAAAGAAACAGGATGTGTAATGTTTATATGTTTTTGGAGAAAAGTGAGTTATGCCGACTCACAAATTAAATAAAAGTTATTGTAAGATTAATGTTAAATAAATTTTAAAGGTTTCGTATAAAGACTAGTAGTTTAATATATATATTGTGCTAAGGTTGTTTCAAACAAATATGTATTTCAAGTGTTGGAAAGGAATTAAAGTGAAAAAAGAGCTATCCGTTAAAACTAATTGGCTTTTCATTTCTTAGAATAAGTTAACGTTAGTATAAGATTGGTTACGTTTTAAACTTCTAAGATAATAAGAGTGAATCTTGATTCTTTTAGCTTGAAAAATATGTAGGCATACCATTTTGAAAAAAAATCAATTACTCCAAGTAAATATTATAGATACTATAAATGGTTTAGAAAATAGAAATGAATGTAATTTATGGAATTAACTACCCATTACTAAACTAAACCCTTAATGTCACTAAGGTTTATCTAAATTAGCAAACAAAATGCTAATCATACAACACACGTTAAATGCACATAAAAAAAAAAATAGAGGAATAGGAATGATGCAAATGGGCTCAGCCCATTGAGGACTGCTACTGTTCGCCGCCACTGTTATGGGCTTCGGCCCAGCAGATTTTAATATGTCGCTGCGGATGGCTGACTCGAGAAGAAGATTTTGTTGGGATTTTAGCCCAACACCGAATGCGGGAGATGACAAGTCCCTAGGACTCGCACGCGGTGGTCATGCATAAAACGAAAGAAAAAAGATTAGTAAAGTGAAAATATACAAACATTAAAGTGAAAATATATAAAACATTTTCAGATAGAGTGCAGAATAAGGACAAGATGTATATGCCAACAGCACGCAAAGGGAGTCAATCGAATCCATGACAGAGCAATACATACGGTGACATACTTAAAGGCAACAGAACAGACATGATAGAATTAGGAGAAATAGATTAGTCATGGTGGGACTAGAAATAAGCAAGTGTGAAGAATTAACAAGAAATTCATAGAGAGATCAAGGCTGAGTTAAAATTAAGGTAGTATGATATATGGATGCATTTGAAAGAGCTATAAACTAGGCATAAGATCACAAATTGATGGCAAGTTGATCACGGTACTGAAGAAACAGTCACAAACCATATACAGAAGAAGCGTGGTCAACTTAAGTCCAGAGCATGAGATATGACATACAATTGGAACAAAGTGACAAATTATTAAGTTGAGAAGAGTGCAGTGATCCAATTAGCACAATCCAAATAGCACAGATAGATTATTAAAAGGGTAGGAATAGTCACAGAGATTTCCTTATATCATATTTCAAAAGTAAAACCAAATAAACATTTCTTACGGACACTTCACATGATTTCTGATTTGGTATCGAGTTCCCGAAAGAACTTCATCCAAACAAGATTGTCAGTTTTGCACAACTATTCGAATGTAAGCCTAAAGTTTCCAATCGCAATACTAAAATAAAATCGTTAATGGTTGTTGAGCCAGAGGCTGAAAAATGACAGAAGGGAGCAGACCAGAGGAAAGTAGCAATGCATTACTTTTACCTAAACCTTATGAAGGGCTGACCATAGTCCATATGTGAGATGGTTCCCAGAAATTCTATTTGGCTCAAAATAAGGCTTCTGATATTATGAAAAGTGTTGGAACTACTGGTTTCAGAGCAAAGGATATTAAGCTACATGGTTTACCTTATTTAACAGTTTAGACAGGGACATGAGGGATGGAGTAGACAGAATTCCTACTGATTCATACTTGACTTGAATAAACTATATTTGACTGCAATTTAACCAAGCTAAGCAACATTTAAATACAAACAACCCGAACAGTCGTAGATAAGTGACTACACATACTCAAACAGACTACCAGTCGCACTAAACAGGGAAGAAACCTGAACAACTCGCAGACTAGCTAAGTTAGGCATGGATAGGTTTAGACTAAACCAAACAGTATCAAGAAAATGAACTGATTTACACACACAGCAACAATCATGAAGCAGAAACTCAGATTAAACTAGAAAATACGACAAAGCTAGTCTAATAATTAAGCCAAAACAATAAGTTAAACATGTTAGGTGGCAGATTGAGATTAACCATTCTGGCAACTGAGCTAATAGTGAGATAATGCAGGATTAAATACAACTAATCTGATCTAAAAAAATATACTAATCGAATAAACTAGTATGCCAAACTAAACAACATCTACCAGATGAGCTAAACTAATCATACGAACACAAAGCAGAAATTAAATACCAAACAAGATGAAATGGATGTCTGAGACCAACTCTCTTTTCATATAGGCTTTTATAGGAAATTCTTTTTTACTGAACTGAAACCAGACAACATTCAGGTTTACTCGTTCCCATAAAGTTTAAACATCAACTCTAGCTTAACAGACACGAACAGAAGCAAACAAACATACATGTGATGAAGCAAACATACAGAATCACATCTAGATTATACGGCACATGACTAAAGATTTCGTCAACGGGTGACTTCAGACCACATTATAAGATTCAACAGAGTACAAACACGATACCTAAAATATACACACCATGGTGTGTATACCAGATGTATATCGAATGTATACCTACTGTAGATCCTATGTATATTCGGCTTTAAACAGATTCTAAGTCTTGAAAATTCAGTCTAAGCATCCAAACTACAGTATACATCTTTCAAATTCATTTAGCAATCAATAATCTATCCTAACAGCTCCCAAACATCAAACGAATAACAGGAAAACGAAGAGACTACATAACCAACACAAAATTGCAGAAATAAACTAAGATTTTGAACTAAAATAGAAACTAGCGACTAAAACAATAAGTCTCATAACATTACATGTAAAGCCATTCCAAATGCTAAATAATCAGAATAAATCATGCTTCACAATTCACAGACCAAAGCAGGGTAAAGCTACGACGCTTATAAAATCGATTAAGCCGTGTTGAACTCTAAATACCACAGGAACGCAGAATCAAGAACCAATTGGAAATGCTAAACAGTCGACAGAACATATACAAACATTTCAGAAACTTTAGATTCGAAAATAAAAAAAAACACACTGACCTTTTGTGGGTGCAGTGAACTGAATTGTCGATGGCCTCGAATCTACTCTCTCGTTATGAATAGACCCGAACCTTGAGCCAAACGAGTTCTAACGAAAGTATTGCGGATTTTTGTGAACTAAAGTTTTGTATTCACTTTTTGGCGAATTGAATGAAAATGCTAGGAAGTAGAGAGTAAAGATTGCTATCAATGGTGTTTGTAACAAAATATTCGTATCCCCCCCCCCCCCCCCCAATGATTCCGCCCGGATTCTACTTATAAGCTTCATTTTGTACTAAAGAAAAGGAAAAAGAAGGAGCGTATGAGAGAGAGTAGTATATGACAGAGGCGTGGGGAAACAAGGGTGAGTGGAGAGGATCGTGGGGGACAGGGGTAAGTGGGAGAGAGCGTGAGAGGAGGGAGGGCGAGAGAGTAGAGATTGAGAGAGAGGAGGTGGAGAAAGAAGAGAAAAGAAAGAGGAAGAGGAAGGGGGTTAGGTTTAGGAAAACAAATGGGTCGGGTCTGATAATTTTTTAGACTGGACCGGGTAGATTTAGGTAATGGGCTGGGTAGGGAAATAATGTGGGCTGATTTGTTTTAATTAGAGTATGGGCTAATAATTTAGGCTGAAAATGTGGGTTGGGTATTAAAATGTGGGTTATTTATTTGGGTAGGGAAATAATATTGTATTTGTATTTCGGGTCATTAATTTGGCCGAAAATTGTTGATCTTTCCTCCTCTATTTAATTATTGTTGGGCTTCTAATTTAATAACTAGTACAATATATACTATGTGAAGATAATTAATATGTAGAAAATAAGGGTTTAACAAAGTGTTGTCTTGTAATTAATTTAACGAGTCCAAATCCGAAAACGATTTGTGATAAAGTAATGCTCGTAATGTTGGAAATAAAAATGGTGATATTAATAGTAGTAGCAATAAAATATTGTGAAAAATAAAGTATTTAGCTCGTCAGTAAATTTAAAAACCCGAGCAAATTAAAGAAAAGAGGGACAAAATTGGGTGTCAACAGCCATATAGTAATATTTAGGTGAAAGAAAGATATTTCGAAAATGTTAAGTGAGATTATCAAAAAATATTTATGATTTTGTTAATGTGTTTGCATTATCCAGAGAACGCCCGCTTATGATATAGATGACTATTGGAGTTAATATTTAGAGAAATTTCCATATTTTAGCATAAATTAGTCCAACATTGGAAACTTAATTTTCTTGAATATGTTTAGTTGGAAAAACACTACTCCTAAATATAATCTAATTAGGATGCGTAAATCGTCTAAAATATATAGTAAAAAAATATAAATGTAATGGATAATCACTTTCAAATTTTACTTTTTAATAAATTAAATACTCAGAGGAGTTTCATAAAAATAATGAATTAACGGAAAAATATCGAAACAAATATGATAAAAACAAGTATGTTGAAATATATATTTAATATAAATATGAATTAAGGGAAAACAAAAAATTACCAAATGGAACCAACGAACCCGTTGGTTCTAAACTTCTAGGAATAGAGCTGACTGTAGTCGGGTCAAAAAGCCCACAGCCAAATTTCTATGAAGGGGCAATTTGCACGATTGTCCTTCATACGGACTGGTCTTTAATTTTTGTCCTTTGCTTAAAAAGGTGGCCAAAAATATCCTGAGGTTCTAGGTTCGAAACCCAGTAGATTCAAAAATAATAATATTCTCGCGTGCAAAGTTATATAGAATCTATGCGGGAGGCGGCAAATTTTTCCTTTTAAGGCTTTTCAGTTATGCCTTAAGGCAAAGTTTGCCGGAACCGGCAGACTTTTAATTAAAAGTCTACTCAGTTATACGTTAAGGAAAAGTTTGCCGGAACCGGCAGACTTTTAGTTATTCCAACCTCGAGGTATTTTCGGCCATCTTTTTAAGCAAATGACAAAAATTAAAGACCAGCAATTTGAGGGCCAAAAATTAAAGACCACCCCAAAAGAAGGCCAGTCCGAGCAATAAAAAATGTAGGAAGTCTAATTTCACTCTGGGCCATCATAGGGGAAAAAGGAAGCAGGCCCATGTTCTTTTAGCACTCAGAATCCTCTAGTACGGAACACGTTTCGGCTATATTTCAAAGAAAAAATATATAATCATCATCATCATAGAATTTTAATGTCCTAGAATTTCACATGTAGAATTTGTTACTCTATGATAGATGTTATTTTTTTCTTTAAAAGCTGTTGAATCTTTGAGGTAGTAACATAATAGAGTAATGAAAACTCTTATCAAAATCCCATTTTCCCACTCTCTAGCTGCAAAAAGGATGTCATTTTTTGTGTTGTGGTTTTGTTCAAATAAAGAAAGTGGGTGAAGTATAATGCAATAACTAGAACACACTCAGAGACAATCTTCCATTTTGTGAGCAATATTGTACTATCATATTATCGGACATTCAGAGTGTAAGTTCCTTAGTGAATATCACAAAAATAGTCATTTTTCATCCTTTGTAATTTGAGTCATAGTAGGATGATGAATTTGATTAGGGGTATTGATGCATATATATAAATTTCGACCAATATTAGCATATTTTCTTACTACTAGAATTCTAAAAATTAGGTTTAGCAATTGAAGTTCAAAGATTTTGACATAGTATAGCCATATCCTAGAGAAAAGGACCAAAATCATCCATAATGTTTGGGTTTGGATCAAAATCATACATATTCTTTCACATGGTGCACTAATAGTACATTATGTTTGCATAAGTGGTGCACTTTTAGTCACAATCCCAAATAAATTTAACGGAAAAGAACAAAAATGCCCCTGAACTTTTAGAAAAGGTACAAAAATACCCTTTATTCATCTATTTTTGCTAAAACTACCCCTCAATTCAACTTTTTGGCTCATTTATTCCCCTTGACTAACGGACAACACTAATTTTTTTATTTTTTTTTTAAAAAATAAATTGCACATGACATTTTATTACTGAAAAATTGATTTATTCTTTTAAAAAGAAATCTGAAACCTTGGAATTTTTTTAAATTTGGAAAACTTTTTTTTAACGAGTAAAACCTTGACTAACGGACAACACTAATTTTTTTTCTTTTCAAAATGTGAAAAATTGGATTTTTATAAAAATCTGAAAAAATTATTTTTTTTTATGGAAAAACTGTGTTTAAAAAAAAACCAGAAAACTATCTTTTTTTAAATCTAGAAGAAAATTATGGAGTATTAGTTTTGCACATTTTACTTAAAAAAACAATCAGTTTTTCAGATTTAAAAATTGAATTTTCTAAAAAAAAAATGGGGTTTCCACCCGTTAAATTTTTTTTTCCAAACTTAAAAAAATTCCACATGTTTTAATGAAAATCCAATTCTGTTTTTTTATATATATATATATATATATAAAAGGCTTACTACATTTGTTTTTTTAAAGAAATGGATGTTGAAAAATTATTTTTCCTTATTCTACAAATAACGATTTTTCAGATTTCTTTTTAAAAGAATAAATTAATTTTTCAGTAATAAAATGTCATGTGCAATTTAATTTATTTTTTTTAAAAAAAAATTAGTGTTGTCCGTTAGTCAAGGGGAATAAATTCTCAAAAAGTTGAATTGAGGGGTAGTTTTAGCAAAATAGATGAATAAAGGGTATTTTTATACCTTTTCTAAAAGTTCAGGGGCATTTTTGTTCTTTTCCGTTAAATTTATTTGGGATTGTGACTAAAAGTGCACTACTTATGCAAACATAATGTACTATTAGTGCACCATGTGAAAGAATATGTATGATTTTGATCCAAACCCAAACATTATGGATGAGAGAGTCAACATTTTCTTCCTGATTTGACCCTTCAAAATATGTATCTCCTAAAAATTAAATAGTAATGCATCCATTATTTAAAATACACATAAAAAAGGAGAGCTCTTTTTTGAAGAAAAATCGATGATGGAGAATTGGATCCAGCCATCGAAGAACTCACAACAACTCTGCCAATTGAATCAATTTGCAGATTTCAAAATCAACAATTATAAAAAAATTCATCCAGGAAAAGTTACAAAATATTAACGCATCCAGCTTTCTTAAGCCATTTAGTGTGCCAGATTATTATACAACAGCAACAACAACAATTTCCATTATTATAACATGCTAAATTTCCATTTCTTTATGTAAAAATTTACGTGCTTATGAATTATTTGGGTTGCATTGAAATTTTGCAAACATTGAGTTTTGACATTTTGCAGTTTTTTATTTTTGAAAAAATTGAAAATCTCAAGTAAAAGGATTTAGCAGTTCTTTTATTTGCAAACTCTATTTTTGAAAGTCTGTTTTACAAATTTGTTTATGTAACTTCATAAAGAAAAGACGCCCCACATAAGAAATAGAAAACCAAGGTTTTCTTGAATAGCTAATGCCTAATGATATGGTCTGTTACAACACTTCCTAATACATAAAAAATTTATATAGCTTTTGTTTGGCGGTATTAAATAGAACTTTTATTAAAATTAAGTGGAAATTTATATATTATTTTATGACAGATTAACAACTTAAAATCAAAAATAGGTAATTCATATATAAAATTCCTTCATTATTAATCGCCGCATAATGATTAATCTATTCAAAATTAATATCACTATATAACAATCCCTTCATTTTTTACTATCGTTAAACAATCATTTCAGAATAAATTTCTGCATATAACAAATATGTGAATCAAACAACACTTTAAATTATTTCTCTATCTCTTCTATAAAGATCAACCTTCCATGTGAAATATGCAGTGCACTCGAATGTATATTCAGACATTTCGTTTTTATATTAAGGCTTAATACATAGTCTATTCCCTCAGTTTGTAAGCAAGTTTTTTTTTTTTTTTTTTTTGACACACTTTAATTTCACGCTCAATTTTTTATACGCTAACCCGGAGCCAAAATGGGTTATTTTTGCAGCCATTACACAAAAATGGTATGTTTGTTTTAGACCAAAATGGGCAGTTCGTGATCCATGCAACGAAATAGGTGGGTTTTTTTTTTTTATTTCGTGAATAAAAAAGAAAGTGATTTGTAATTTTTTTTTTTTTTTTTTTTTTGCATTTCGTGACACTATTCGCGAAATAGATGTTTTTTTGTTTTTTTTTTTATTTCGTGAATAAAAAAGAAAGTGATCTGTATTTTTTTTTTTTCTTGAAATAATGAAAGAAACTATTTTTTTTTTTTTTTGCATTTTGTTACCCAATTCACGAAATAGCCTTTTTTGGTTTTTTTTTTTGCAATTCGTGAAATTAATTAACTGTTTTTTTTTTTTGCACTTCGTTGCCCAATTCACGAAATAGCCTTTTTTTTTCTTTTTTTTTTTTTTGCAATTCGTGAAATTAATTAACTGTTTTTTTTTTTTGTATTTCTTGAATAAAAAAAGAAATAGGAAATTATAATTATTTTTTTTTGCATTTTCGTGTATTAAAAAACGAAATAGGATAATTTTTTTTTATTTCGTTCATATAAAAAGGAAATTGGAATATATATATATATATATATATATATATATATATATATATTGCATTTCGTGTATTAATGAACAAAATAGGTTTATTTTTTTTTAATTTATTTTTTTGTATTTCGTGTATTAATGAAGGAAACTGATTTTTCTTTTTTTGCATTCCGTAATCTAATGAACGAAATAGGGGTTTTTTTTTTTTGTATTTCGTGAATAAAAAAACGAAATAGGAAATTATATATATATATATATATATATATATATATATATATATATATATATATATGTATGTATGTATGTATGTATTCCTATTTCGTTTTTATATAAACAAAATGAAAATAAAATTATTTTCCTATTTCGTTTTTAATACACGAAATGCAAATATATATATATAATTTCCTATTTAGTTTTTTTATTCACGAAATACAAAAAAAAAAACCTATTTCGTTCATTAGATTACGAAATGAAAAAATAAAAAATAAAATCAGTTTCCTTCATTAATACACGAAATACAAAAAAAAAATTAAAAAAAAAAACCTATTTCGTTCATTAATACACGAAATGCAAATATATATATTTTCCAATTTCCTTTTTATATGGACGAAATAAAAAAAATTATCCTATTTCGTTTTTTAATACACGAAAATGCAAAAAAAAAATTATAATTTCCTATTTCTTTTTTTATTCAAGAAATACAAAAAAAAAAACAGTTGAAAAAAAAGGCTATTTCGTGAATTGGGCAACGAAATGCAAAAAAAAAAAAAAAAAAATTAATTTCACGAATTGGAAAAAAAAAGGCTATTTCGTGAATTGGGCAACGAAATGCAAAAAAAAAAAAAAAAAAAGGCTATTTCGTGAATTGGGTAACGAAATGAAAAAAAAAAAAAAAAACAGTTTCTTTCATTATTTCAAGAATTGCAAAAAAAAAAAAAGGTATTTCGTGAATTGATTCACGAAATGCAAAAAAAAAAATATACAAATCACTTTCTTTTTTATTCACGAAATAAAAAAAAAAACAAAAAAAATCTATTTAGTGAATAGTGTCACGAAATGCAAAAAAAAAAAAACAAAAAACCACCTATTTCGTTGCATGGATCACGAACTGCCCATTTTGTTCTAAAAAAAAAACATACCATTTTTGTGTAATGGCTGCAAAAATAACCCATTTTTACTCCGGACTCCTGACATTTGTTTGAGTGTCTTTAATACATCCATTTTAACTACATAAAACGAATAACGTTTTAGTGCAAAAGAAGCCAGTGAATAGTTTTTTTTTTTTTAAGTATAAAGCTTCCTTTGTAGTCCACGTGTCCATTTTTTCATTTATTTCGACGAACTTGACCTCGACGAAAAGATGACACTTCCAACGATAAAGCTTTATAAAGGTTTTTTTTTCATTTCTCCATAAAATACATGAATCATCATTTTTTCATAAAGCTTCCTTTTAAAAGAAAGCATATGCACTGTATAATTCATGTATTTGATTCCCTGCATGCATAACTTTATTCGCGAATTAAATAATGCCCAACCTTAATTAGTAGTCTGATTTTGGTCCAGTGTCCTCCGGTGCTAGCTTTGATTTCTGCCACGTCAGTAGAGCTAATATCAAGGGTGAAAATTCACTCAAAATAAGACAAGTTTAAAAGCAAAAGGAAACTAAACAGAAAAGAAAGCAAAAATTAAAATACGCCAAGATAACACTAGTGCTTTGTGGAATTAGAATAACCTTAATCGCTTGTTACTCTTTTTTATATTCCCATCTCCTAATTAAATCAGAATAATTGACTATAACATTTGACACTAACTGAAGTTTATCTAAATTAAGAATCTTGTTAAGATGTTATTCAATAATTTATAATAAAACTTAATGTTTTAGACACGATTATAGGCAAGGCACTTTAATCTGAACTTCTGTAAAATATTATTCAATAATCAAAAAATATAATAAAGAAAATATTTTAGCAAACAATAATAGTCAAGACATCTAATCTCATCTATACGTACCTCTAATCTAGACAGGTCTTCTAGTATAAGTAAGACTCCAGCTAGATGAAAACTTTAACACAGGCAGTACTTCAAACTAGATAAAAACTTATTGTCACAAATCATATTAAATATTTCAATAAAAAAAAAAAAAACATGAAGCTATTGAAAGATTTGCTTAAAGTCCATAATTATTCTAATAAAATTCACAATCCAATTTTATATATAATATATTGTTTAATAAAAACTTAACTCTTCTTATCTTTACTTTGGAAATGACAAGTTTTTCTCAATAGTTGTGTTGGTAAGATCTCTGAGTGTTCTGAAATAATTTTCATAGTCGGTGCGCCTAAGTTTCTTGTCCTTTGGAAGGATTGGTGTGTGCAGGAGGGGGCTGAATTGTAAAAAATTTCGATCTGTTAGTCCACTAGGTTAAACCAATAGTCGACTGCTTACTCAGTGAATGCTAAAGTAAGGTGCAGAAAATAAATGACACAAAGTATTTTATACTGGTTCAGATTCAATGTGAATCCTAGTCCAGTCCCCTTGAGTTGCAAGGGTGTTCTCTGCAGCTCTTTTATAAAGGTTTGGTACAATGGAGGTTTTGAGTGGAGTTCCTAGGTCTACACTCAAATCACTCTTATTCTTTTTTATACAAAGCCTCACACGTTATAATGTAACTCTCCTTTCTTTTTTGTTACACTATAAATCACTCAGACAAACAATGTTTATGAAAAGTAAAGCAGAGCACTGAGAGAATGAGACTAAGCATATTTCTTGTGTTTGTGGAGCAACCCTTTTATAGCATTTTAGGCTCTTCACGCAGAGAGATCAACCCAAGGGATTTGATCCTTGGAAATGGAATTAACGATCCTATTTCCAAGAATAAGGCTGGAGCTTTTGCTGCTTTCCTTGTGCGTTGAGGCAACATTATCAATCATCAAGATTATTACACTTCATGAGATATTCCTTTTAATGTTGGAGGTGGCCTTTCCCTCCTTCAAACGATTTGATACTGCTGGAATATTCCTTCTTTAATGTTGCAGATATCGTTTCCTTTCTTGAACGATTTTGTACTGCTGGAGAGTATTACTGTTAGCCACGTTAGGGCTGGGAAGTCTTCACTTGAGTGAGCCCAACTCGTTGGGGTTGTTTTGTGGGCTTCCATCTTGTTAGGGCTGTTTTGTGGGCTCACATATATTCCTTGTGCGATTCAATTACTATACCTGCACAAGTAAAATTGTCATCATAAAAACGTGACACTAACAATCTCCCCCTTTTTGAGGATGACAATTTTAAATAATATGTAGTCAACTTCCCTGTAACGGATGCTCCCCCTGAATAGGTGGAGGCTCCCCCTGACTAGTCGACTAGTCCTTGTAGGCTCCCCCTGAACAGTTGACTGTCTAGTTCTCCCCCTTTAACATCACTCAAAAATAAAGGCAAAGAAACAACAAACATAGATATAGACTTATAACATGTATAAGATACCAAGCCAATCAGCACAAAAGGACTAAACCAAAGAGCAGCATAAACACAACCAAACATAAGTCCCACAAAAACTGTTACATCCCGTATTTTTGAACGTCAGATTAATTGTAAGTTGAGGTGGGGCCCACACGTCAAGATTTTTTTTTGGGACATGTGACAAATTATATGAATCACATATGTGAAGTTAAACACAACTCAAGAAGGGCCCTTGGGCCAAATCAAAGTGGAAGTCCTCCAAACGAATATTTTTAAGAAAACGTTTTCGGGTGACCTGACTTTGGGGGGAAAAAACTGTATTATAAGTTTGGAATTTGGAAAAATACCACGAAATAGAAGTTGTAGATAATTGAATTATCTTTCCATCCATAGGTCGTGGGTTCCCAGGTGACGTCGGTACACGGAGATATGGACGTTTTAAGGTCGAAAGGTCAGTGGGCTAGGCCCAACTCGGGACCAACCGGGTTGGCCCAAAAAAATAAAAAAATAAAAATCAAGCCCGAGGGAGAGGGGTGGCCGGCCATCTTATGGCCCAAGCCCATAATTCCAATTAATTTGCCATGTGGAAAATTAATATAAGAGATCATAAATTGTCTTGAAACATTAGAAGTTTCAAGACAAAACTAGAAGGAGAGAAAACAAGAAACAAGAGCAAAAAAAGAAGGAGAATTTCGGCCCTAGCTAGGGGATTTCCCCCCTCAAAATCTTCCTCCAAAAATTATTATTTTGTGGTTTTTCTACTAAATTAAGGGTCCTTTACAACTTGGTGTAATTATTTTGGAAGAAAGAGCACTTGTTTCTTCAAGTTGACAACTTGGTCAAGTGAAGAAGATTGTAGAAAAAGGTAAGAATTAATCCCTTTTTATTATGTTATGAAGGTTGGTTTATGTTGTAGTATGTAGAAATGAGTAGAATTTATGAAAATATGGAAGTTTACAAAGTGGATTTGCATGTGTGCATGTGTATGTAATGTTGTATAAATAAGATAAGTTGAATTTTATGTTGTATTCTAGTTGTAGTTGTGGTGGACCTTATATTGGAAATGAAAGTTGAATGAATTTGGTTGAAGTTGGAAGTGGGAATTATGGCCATGTGGAGTGGAGATAGAAATGGAAATGAATTAATTTTGTTTAATATGTTAGTTGTGTTGTTCTGATTCTTATGATGTAAATGAAGGTTAAATGGTTTAAGTTGGTACTGAATTGGAATGTAGAAGATTATGTCACTTTAGAATGATTTTGTGATATTATGGAAATGAAGTTGTTAAGATGTAAATTATGATTATGGTTGATGAAATTGGAAGATGGAAACATGTTATGAATATGTATGTTGAAGATTAAAAGTTTTGGATGGATTATGGTTTTGGTGAAAAATTTGTATACTTTGTATATTTTGTGAATATTTCGTAGAAATGATATGAAATATCTCCAAATTGTATTGTAATGATCTTGATTAGTAAATGAATATGAGAAAGTTGGTATTGATTTGAAAATGTGAAGTTGGAATGAAAACTATTATACTATGTTGGAAAGGAGACTAATTATGCTATATTGTGTTTTGTGATGATTGGTGTTGTTGTTGTTGGGTTATTGTTGAATTATTTTGGCCGAGTTAAATTCTCGGGGGTGCTATATGTATAGGGGAAATGCTGCCCAAATTTTTGTAGAAAAGTATAAGTTAAGATTCAAGTTCTAAAGGCTTGAAATTAATAATTGGTAAACGTGACCAATTGTAGATTTTGGACGAAACGGGATTTGAATTTGGAGAAGCGTAAAGAGCGAATAAGGTATGTAAAGCTACCCCTATTCTTCTTTTGGCATGTCCTAGGTGTACTAGGATCGGATTTGAATCTCGGGAAGCGTTCTGTTCATCGGAATCCGCGTTCGAAAATGCCCCTTTATCATTCAATGGAATTGAATCCTTTAAGGATATTTTGGTTGAAAGAATTATGTAAACTTTTACAAATTGTCTAGAAAGTTATGGAATGTCCCTAGGACCTCTATAGGTGATTCCATAGGCATAATATACGTAATTCGAGCCCTTCGCTTCGGTTGTCCCGAGGTGGACCACTATTTCCGATTTTACCCTTTTGTATCTATGATTTGTCTTCGAGCGGTTCTAAAGGAAATATTTTAACTACTCTTCTAACTACTAAATAAAAAATTGTTTTAAATGCTCCCTTAAGTCCTATAAACTATTTTGGAACATGGAAACGATTGTGGAAAGGTTATTTCTCCGTAATCCATTATGACATCCGAAATACACTCACTATGATTCTGTCCGATTTCATTATTTCGATTTGTCATCCGATAGGTCTTATTGAGTCTCTGGAAATATATGACATTCGTTTGAATTATTTTGATAAGCTCCATAATGTATTTTGAAACATGAAAATGATTACAAAAAGCTTATTTTGACATATGCTATTGGGATATCCGAAATGCATACACTATGATTACTGCTCCGCTTCTGTCATATGGTTTGTCATCTGAATTATGCTACTGAGTCTCCGTAAATGTGCTATATTTTATTTTGCATTAGTTTCTCACTACTCCATTCGTGGATGCCTCAACGTTTCCTTCACTGAGCCCGGGCCAGGATATGTTATCACGCGTATTTCACTGCATTGTTCGCCGCGCCTCGATGTGAGGGGGCAGGTATACATGTACATGGGTTGTGGAGTATGCTGTGCCATGTACACATATTCTGATATGATATGATATGGCCATCTGATATGTTCGACATGTGCACATTCTGATATGATATGATATGTTACGGAGTTATTCCCTACTCTGGAGTTATGCTGTGTTGTGGCGCCAGTGTCGGGGTGGCGACCACGTTCTGTTCACCGAGTCCCTTGGCGGGGCCGGATATGATATGGCATATGTTTCTGCATACACTCTTTATGTTCTGGAAATATGCATCTGATAATCTGGATATTATACTCATTTTTCGGTACGTTCTGTTCCGGTCATGATTTTGTTCCGTAATGGGACCAGATATGACATATGTTTTCTGCATGCACTATTTATGCTTTATGATCATCATTCTGCTAATCTGGATATTCCGTTCATTTTCTGTACCTTCTGCTTCGGTTATGACTTTGTCTACTACGTTCCGTGCTTTACATATTCAGTACATTTTCCGTACTGACCCCCTTCCTTCGGGGGCTGCGTTTTCATGCCGCGCAGGTTCAGATGACAGATTTGTTGATCCGCCTGCTTAGGACTATATTCTGCTATTTCGGGGTGCTCTTTTGTCCGGAGCCTATATTTTGGTACAGTCCTTTGCTATTGTATATATGTACGCTATTCAGGGGTATGACGGGGCCCTTTCCCGTCTTATGTTTTTGTTGCTATTCGTAGAGGTCTGTAGACATACATGTGGGTTCTGTATATGTTATGGGTTGATATGATCTGTGATAGCCTTATCGGCTTCCACTTGCTATATCTGTTTTACTACGACAATTAGTAACGTCATTCGACTTCTGTATGTGTATATTCTGCCTACATACTGGTTTGGGTTATTGGGTACGTACGGGTGTCCAGCACGGACACTAGTCGCGGCCTACGGGGTTGGGTCGTGACAAAACCATTGTTTAAACAGACCAAAAACAACCAAATAAAAAACTATTCTTGGCGGCGGAAGACTGGATAACGAAGAAAATATGCTAATGTATTCACAATAGCATCTTTCATGTCAGTCAACGGAGTAGTAAGACGTTCAGGCATGGCGCTAACGCTGGCTTGAACCTTGGCGGACAGTTTGACCACTTCCTTTATAACAGCATCCAGTTTAACCCGCAGCTTAGAGACATCAACACCCGTTTCCTTAGTCGCATCACGAATCTTCTCTACTTGAAACAATATGGATGCCATTAAGTCTTTGATGGACTCAATTTTTTCATCCATAGAAGAAAGTTTGGCGAGAAGTTCTGCATAGCATTCAGCGGAGGCGACAGAAGGATCTGATTTTCTCCCTTTGGTGGATGGACCAGGTTGAGATGCCTCATAGACGTCCTTTATCACCCAAGAATCATTGCTCAAGACATATCCCATGCTACCAAACGCCTTAGAGTTGTAACATTGCTTAACTAGAGTAATGGGATAGTCGACTAAATCGATTTTGTGGACTTCAAGTATGCGGGAAATGAGCATACCATATGGAAGGCTAGAAGGATTGGAAGCACACTCAATCATGTAATTGATGATGATGGAGGACAAATTTATTTTCTTCTTAGAGAGAAGGCAGATAGCATCACGTTGGGAGATAGTAGAGTAGAACCCAGCACGAGGAACAACAGTAGTCGCAACCATATGAGCAAGCACACGAGCCTCAAAAGAGATGTTGGACGGACCAATTTGAGCAGGAGCAGAGGTGGAATTTGAAAGGGTTTTCTTAACATCATCAAAAGACACTTCAAGAGATTCAGGCCAGGAATATTTGGGTAGTTCGGAAAAACCAGAACAGGTGCAACCAAAAATAGAGTCAAGGACAGAGCAATTTAGCACAATGTGGGTACCAAGAACCATTGTTTCGAGTTCATTAGCCTTAGAAGACCGAAGATTTGCATAAAGCATACGAACAGGGGTTTCATACACATGAGGAGAGGTTTTGAAAAAGTTTTCCCAACCTTGATAGACAAATAACTGTTTTACCTTACAACACAGAGAAAGCATATGGTCAAGATCAACAATCCTACCAGAGACGATGGTTTTGTCTTCAAGAGACGAGAAGAGTTCTTGATGATGGTCATCCCAAATTTTTTTACGAAGATCAAGGGGTTTATCAGTGATGGTTTTGAGTTTCTTGGAGGAGGTCGAGCATGCAACATCAGCAAAGGCTCGCTTTCCAAGATTGCAAATTGGAACGGAGTCGGAGGCGTCAGAGGAAGAGGAGTCGCCGGAGGTGACGGAGTCATGAGGAGCAGGAGAGAGATTCTTACTAATTTTCTGGAGCCTTGAGCTTTGGCGTGTGGAGAGAAGAGGGGTTTTCGCGTTTTTCGCCATTGGAGAGACGAGAGTACAGACGGAAAGGTTGGTAGGGAAAGGTAGAGAGGAAGGTGGAAAGGGTTTATGGGGATACGGATGAAAAAAGAAGATATTTTATGAGGAAAGTAAAAAGTAAAATACGGGAAGATGGGACGGTCATAATTTGGATGGGGATACAATTTATGGCAAGTATTTGAATAGCCGAAAATATTGGCACAGATTGTTAAAAAAAAATAGACAGATTTATCAATAATTCCCAAAGATCTTCTTAGGATGCAGAAACGTTCTTCAAGAAGAGGTTTAGTAAAAATATCAGCAAACTGGTTTTCAGTGTTAACAAAGACTATTTCAAAATCTCCCTGAGCAACATGATTTCTGATAAAATGATGCTTAATATCTATATGCTTGGCCCTAGAATGATGCATAGGATTTTTGGACAGACAGATAGCACTCGAATTATCACAGAAATTTTTTATAGGTTTAAAAAACAAGTCATAATCACTCAGTTGATAAGACATCCAAATTAGCTGTGTGCAACATTGACCAACAACAATATATTCAGCCTCAGTGGTAGATAGAGAGACTGATCCTTGTTTTTGCTATTCCAGGAAATAAGAGATTTTCCTAGGAGCTGGCAAGTACCACTGGTACTTTTTCTATCATCTTTATCACCTGCAAAGTCTGTATCTGAAAAACCTTCAAGGGTAAAATCGTTAGTGTTAGGATACCATAAACCATAGTTAGTTGTTCCATGAAGATATCTAATGATACGTTTAACAGCAGTAAGATGAGATTCCTTTGGAGCAGCTTGGAATCTAGCACACCTGCACACACTAAACATAATATCTGGTCGACTAGCAGTTAGGTAAAGCAGCGATCCAATCATACCGCGATACTTAGTTTCATCAACAGGTCTTCCTGTTTCATCCTTATCAAGAGAACAAGTAGGACTCATTGGAGTTCCCATATCTTTTGAGGCAGACATCCCAAATTTTTGAACAAGTTCTATAGCATACTTTGCTTGACATATAAATATTTCACTGTCAGTTTGATGAATTTGTAGCCCCAAGAAGAATTTTAATTCTCCCATCATACTCATTTCGAACTCGCTTTGCATAAGATCAGAAAATTCCTTGCACATAGAAGGGTTAGAGCTTCCAAAAATAATATCATCAACATATATTTGTATAATGAGATTTCCTAAGGAGGATCGTTTAATGAAAAGAGTTGTATCGATCTTTCCTCGAAAAAAGCCGTGACTTACCAAGAAGGAGCTTAAGCGATCATACCATGCCCTAGGGGATTGTTTAAGACCATATAAAGTTTTACTTAATTTAAAAACGTGATAGGGAAATTTTAAGTTTTCAAAACCTGGCGGCTGTTTGACATACACTTCTTCTAAAATGAACCTATTTAGAAAAGCACTTCGGACATCCATTTGAAAAAGTTTGAATTTTTTAAAAGAAGCATATGCAAGCAAAATTCTAATGGATTCCAACCTGGCAACAGGAGCAAAAGTTTCATCATAGTCAACTCCTTCCTGTTGTGAGTATCCTTGAGTAACAAGTCGGGTTTTGTTTCTAACTACTTCTCTGGCCTCATTTAGCTTGTTCCTGTATACCCATTTTGTGCCAATGATTGAAGCATTCTCAGGTTTGGGAACTAGATTCCACACCTTGTTCTTTTCAAATTGATCAAGTTCCTCTTCCATAGCCTTGACCCAGTATTAATCTTTTAAGGCATCACTAACTTTCTTTGGTTCATATTGAGAAATAAGTGCCAGATTTACATTATTTTTACTAGATGCTCTAGTTTTCCTCCCTTCGTGGATGTTTCCAATAACAAATTTCTTTGGATAGTCAGGTTCGCTTCACCATTCGTTTGGAACTATTCCAATAGTAACATCAGTCGACTGAGGTGCATCAGAAGTCGACTCAAAGGGTGCCTTTTCTTCAGTGGGTCTTGTAACCACTGCAGTAAGTATTTGACTATCTTCTTCATTTGCAATTTTCCTTTTCTCGACCAGGTGATTAGTATCATCAAATACAACATGAATAGACTCTTCAATAGATAAAGTACGTTTGTTATAAATTCTATAGGATCTACTAGTAGGAGAATAACCAAGAAATATACCTTCATCACTTCGAGGATCAAACTTGCCAAGATTTTCCTTCCCATTATTGTGAACAAAACACTTACATCCAAAAGGATGAAAGTAGCTAATATTTGGTTTCTTACCGTCCATAGCTCATACGGAGTTTTCTTGAGAATTGGTCTGATTAGACATCTGTTCAAAATATGACAAGCTGTACTTACCGCTTTAGCCCAAAAGTGATGTGGTAAGCTTGTTTCTATGATCATTGTTCTTTCCATATCTTGAAGGGTTCTGTTGTTTCGTTCAACTACACCATTTTGTTGCGGAGATCGAGGTGAGGAGAAATTGTGTGTGTACCCTTGATCATTGCAGAATTCTTCAAAAGCTTTATTTTCGAATTCTCCTCCATGATCACTTCTAATGGAAGTGATGTAATATCCTTTCTCACGCTGAATTTTCTCACAAAAAAACTTAAAATTCTTTAGAGTATCATCTTTATGAGCAAGAAATATTACCCAGGTAAAACGAGAGAAGTCATCTATTATAACAAATGCGTACCTTTTTCCTCCAATGCTAGCAGTTCTAGTAGGACCAACTAGATCCATATGAAGTAGTTGCAAAGGCTTGGATGTAGACACAATATCTTTCGAACTAAAAAAGTTTCTAGTTTGTTTACCTTTTTGACACGAATCGCATAAATGCTCTTTAGTGTAGTTGAGTTTTGACAATCCTATTACAAGATCATGTCTTGCTAGTTTTTCAATTAAGCGCATACTGGCATGCCCAAGATTTTTGTGCCACACCCACAGATCTTCTCCCATTGATGCCAGGCATATATGACCTTTAGGATTTTTGACAGAGTCCAAAGTGTAAACATTTTTGTTTCTGCTTCCAGGAAGAATTTTTATCCCAGAGGAGTCTTCTATGACACAACCTGATTTACTAAATCTTATCTCAAGATCAGAATCACATAGCTGATTTACACTTAACAGGTTATACTTAAGTCCCTTTACCAACCAAACATTTGAAATGTCACAAGAATTATCAAAGGTAATAGTACCAATACCAATTACCGTTCCAGTTGAGTTGTCTCCAAAAGTTACCAATCCTCAATCAAAGTCAGCGACCGATTTGAATAGACTTTTGTCGCATGTCATATGTTTTGAACACGCACTATCTAGATACCGTTTTCCCTTTTTCCTTTTCTTGTGGTGTTCCTGCAAAACAGAATTTTTACTCTTGTTTAGGTACCCAAGATTTCTTGGGTCCTTGATGGTTAGTTTCAAAACACTTATTTTTCTTGGGTTCCATACCCAACCAGGTGCAGTTGAAAAACAAAATCTACAGTTATGATAGTTATGGCCGTGTTTTCCACAACAAAACATGTTTGAAAAGATTTTCCTTCTACTTTACAGGGATCGGTTGATCTATGTATTCCAAACTTCCTTTCAGTCGACTTAGAAGTTCTAGTTGACTTATCAGTGTTTAAGGAAACTGTTTTCTTTCCTTCAAAATTATTAGTCATTTGGAAGACCTTTTTCCCAGTGGACTTATTTGTGTAAGTTGACCGGTTTGACTTGACATAGTTATGGTTGGAAGGTTTCAGTAAAATATCTAATTTAGATAGTAAATTGTAAACTTCATTTTGAATCGAACTTTTTTCTTTTTTGCAAATTTCTAATCTTGATTCCCATTCCTTTTTCTCTCTCTTCAGTTTTCTATATTCATTAAAGACATTATTCAGGTCTATAAGAGTTTGATCTAATAATTCTTGAGTTTCCTCACATTTAGAGCAGGGATGAGAACTTACCTTACTGCTTTGTTCGAGGGCCATGAAACACACATTTTCAATTTCTTCAGATTCTTCATCTGAAATTTCATCTTCACTCCAACTGTTGAAGGCCCTTTGTTTTTGATAACTTCTAGTTGGTTTCTTTCTTGTCTAAGGACATTCAGATGCAATATGGCCATATTTTCCACATTCATAACACTTTCCATCAGTCTTTTGCTGTCCAGTAGAAGTCTTACCTTTTCTAAAGTTTGAGCTTCCTTTTCTGTTATTTGTTGATCTTCTCATGGCTTCTATCACATGCCTAGAAATCATAGCCACTTCTTCTTCTTTAAAGTCATCATCAGATTCTTCAACTTGAGCCTTGAAGGCGACCACTTTCTTCTTTTCATCCTTCTGATATCTTTGTATGTGATTCTTTTCAAAGGCTATTAGATTTCCTCTTAATTCATCATAGGTGAACATATCCAGATTTCCATCTTCAAGAACAATTGCTTTGGTTTCCCAAGTCTTTGGCAGACTTCTAACAAGCTTTCTAACTTGTTGAGAGTTCTCTAATGATCTTGCTAAATCTTGTGAACATTGATTCGATGTTCTCATCGTCTTTCATCATAAAGGCTTCATAATCGTGTCTTAGAGCATCAATTTTCGCTTCTCTTACTTTTGATGTTCCTTCATAAGTCACCTCAAGTTTATCCCACATTTCTTTGGCAGTGTCACAGTTTGAAATTTTTGCATACTCTTCTCCACTTACTGCACAGTAGAGCAAAGCTATTGCCCTAGCATTTATTTGCAGTGTCTCTTGTTGTTCTTTGGTAATGTCATGTGACTCTAGATCAATTGTTGAGGTTTCTGCGTCTTCCTTGTTTTCAGTGTCGGCTCTTGGAATAGGTTTAGGTCCTTTCTTAATTACAACCCAGGCTTGATAATCAGTTGACTGCACAAAGATTTTAAATCTTTCCTTCCAATGGCAATAATGTTCACCATTAAAGTATGGTGGTCTTGTTGTGGAGTGCCCATCTTGCAATATTGCACCAAGAATTTGATATCCAGCCATTTGATCTTTTCTCACGTGCGGTTAAGCAATTGAAAGTGAGACCTTGCTCTGACACCAATTGAAAGTGCAGGGGGGGGAGGGGGGGGGGGGGTGAATTGTAAAAAAATTCGATCTCTTAGTCAACTAGGTTAAACCAGTAGTCGACTGCTTACTCAGTGAATGCTAAAGTAAGGTGCAGAAAATAAATGACACAAAGTATTTTATACTGGTTCAGATTCAATGTGAATCCTAGTCCAGTCCCCTTGGGTTGCAAGGGTGTTCTCTGCAGCTCTTTTATAAAGGTTTGGTACAATGGAGGTTTTGAGTGGAATTCCTACGTCTACACTCAAATCACTCTTATTCTTTTTAATACAAAGCCTCACACGTTATACTGTAACTCTCCTTTCTTTTTTGTTACACTATAAATCACTCAGACAAACAATGTTTATGAAAAGTAAAGCAGAGCACTGAGAGAATGAGACTAAGCATATTTCTTGTGTTTGTGAAGCAACCCTTTTATAGCGTTTTAGGCTCTTCATGCGGAAAGATCAACCCAAGGGATTTGATCCTTGGAAATGGAATTAACGATCCTATTACCAAGAATAAGGCTAGAGCTTTTGCTGCTTTCCTTGTGCGTTGAGGCAGCATTATCAATCATCAAGATTATTACACTTCATGAGATATTCCTTTTAATGTTGGAGGTGGCCTTTCCTTCCTTGAAACGATTTGATACTGCTGGAATATTCCTTCTTTAATGTTGCAGATATCATTTCCTTTCTTGAACGATTTTGTACTGCTGGAGAGTACTACTGTTAGCCACGTTAGGGCTTGAAAGTCTTCACTTGAGTGAGCCCAGCTCGTTGGGGCTGTTTTGTGGGCTTTCATCTTGTTGGGGCTATTTTGTGGGCTCACATATATTCCTTGTGCGATTCAATTACTATACCTGCACAAGTAAAATTATCATCATAAAAACGTGACACTAACACTAACTACTAAGGATAGATTAACTCAATTATTGCATGAAGGGTCATTTATGTAAAAATAAGGTGTATCCAACAAAGGAGAGGGTGATGAATGGAGGGACCTTCCTGTAAGGGGTACATTTGAGAAAGAGAAGGCACTTTGTCGGTTTAGAGCCCGTTTGGATTGGCTTATAAGTTGCTTATAAGTTGTTTTCAGCTTTTTTGAGTGTTTGGCTGGCCAGCTTAAAGTCATTTTGTGCTTAAAATAAGCTCAAAAAAATAATTGGGCTCATTTGACTTAACTTATCTAAAGCAACTTATAAGCTGAAAACAGCTTATAAGTCAAAAAAAATAAGTTAGACTACCCAACTTATTTTTTTTTAGCTTATAAGCTGTTTGCAGCTTATAGGCATAAGCCCATCCAAACATGCTCTTAGATTGGGTGGAAAATAGCTGCATGGGTCATTTTCTACGTTAAGACTTTGGTAGAAGTTTCAAGTGGGTGGTTGTAGAATGAATTTGAGAATATATTTTTTTTAAACAGAAAATGTTTTTTTTTTTTAAAAAAGAGAGGAAACGATGTGGCAAATATTATTGGCTCTGGATGCTGATGTATCTTCCATATTAGTGAGATTGAGGCATACACGGGATCTGAGGGGTTTAAAATACTAATTTTGAACCATTTCAAATATTCGGAGGAAATTCCGTAAAGTATGAGCGGGTGAGATATCAAAATCAAACAAGTAGAGATGCTTATCAGGCTATTCGACCTTCTTTTATTAGTGTTTCCATTTTAATAAATAAAACCCCTGAAATCTATTAGTGTCATATTTTCTTATATAATAGATTGTCGTTATACTATAGTGAGATAATTTTAAAGTGGCTTTGAAACGGGAAATCTCTTCTTCTTTTCTTTTTTCTTTGACAAATTGAAGGTAAAAGGTGATTTGTAATTCAGAGTGGCGATCTTCGGGATTTTGCACTTTGATAATAGGCAATTTTTTTGGGGTGGGGGGGGGGGGGGGTTGTGATGGGGGGCGGGGGTGGTGTTAATGAAGAAATTAATGAGCAAAAAATTTGTTTCCAAACACAACTAGCTCATCAACTCTTTGTTTGGAATGGAGGAAGAAATCCAATTCTTAAGTGAAAACTTTTCTTTTCAAAAATGGGTGATGAAATGAAGGCTTAAGTGGACAAGCTTCGTATAACTCAAGATTGAGATGAGGTTACAGAAGAATGAGAGCCTCGTGGTTTATTTTCCTTGAAGTGGAGGAGATTGAGTAGCTCCACGCACGCTTAATCTCAATGAAAACAAATTTGATATGAAGAGCAGCCGAAGAATGATTATGATCAATTTCTCAAGCAGAGGTGGAAAGAAAAGAGCAGCACAGTCTATAATAAAGAGAGAATGTTAAGTATATGTAATGCATTAAATAGCGAGTGAAAACTGATTATCTCATGGTTTTTTTAACTAAATAAAGCGTCATGAGATATGAAATTGGACTTTATCCAGCACAATCAACTACTCGGTGGTGTATTATTTGGTTTTGGATTAAAAATGCATCTAACAGAAACAAAGTTTTTTAGGAAAAAGACTTTTGGAAATAATTTTTTCTTTAATTCATTTTTTTAGCAAAAAGAAATTATACCAACTGTGAAATTGACACAGACTGGCCTATTTTCTAATGTAATTATTTTTAATAGACTTTCCTTGTACTATAACGAGATAATTTTAAAGTGACTTCAGTAATTAATGTGGGAAATATTTTTCTTACAAATTGAAGAATCCAATTAAGTCCAAACCAGAGACATACAAGAGACGAACCCGAATTAATCCACAAACAACTTAATGTACATCCGACACTACACTGCAGTTCCTGGTTAAGTTATACAGTTAATTTTAAGATATATTGTCGTAAATTGGCTTGTATAAACCCCATACAATTTCCAACAGATATTTATATGTGAGACAAAAGAAGGTAAAGACAAAAGGAAAAAGAATTTAAAAAAAAAAAGGGAAATGCCGCGGGCCCATGTGTTCTTAGCCAATGTTATTGCACCCTTTTTGTGGAAAGTAAAATGAGGCAGCCTGGATTGTTGCCAACGTCTAACTTGATAATTATTTGTATTGAACGTTGATATCAAATTAATTCAATTAATAAAATAAAAATATATAATAATTAATTATGATTAAATCATAATGTTTATGTTCAAACACGTATTATGCATCTATTAGTTTTAAATAAACTTGATATCAATAATTTTTTACAATCTACTTTTACTCACTCAAAAACAACTTCACACTATTCACCCAAAAGAGTAAAGATAAAAGAATTTAACTTCTATATTCAAATCTGTAATTTTTATATTATAAAATCATTTGAAAACATTTTGCATTATAGTTTATGTGTTGGAAACTTTAAAGACTTGTGCCCTAAAATGAGCAATAAGTATTTGTGTAGAAGCCATCATCTTATTAAGATAAAAAATTTAAATTTAAAATTATTTAAGAATATAAAAACATGTCATTCAATTGGACAGCCTGAAAATATCATCACATAAATTAGAACGAAGATATACAATTATAGATAATCATTCATAATAAATTGTATTAATAACCTTAAAATAAGATTAACAATTAAGTACTACTCCTCCATCTCAATTTATGTGGCATTTTGCGCTTTTTGTGAGTCAATTTGGCTAAATTTTGAAGCTAAATTGAATTAGATTAACTCAATGTTTTAAAGTTAAAATTTGCATATTTGAAAACTACATGAAAAGTATTATAAGTTGCAATTTTTTTCATAACAAATTGGTGAAAAATACATTTTAAAGTATTAATCAAAGTTCATCCATTTTGAATATTGAAAAGCAAAAACTGCCTGAGACCGAAGGAATACAACAAATTAGAATACACAAGATATTTTTTTAACCCTACTAGTATATATAAAAATTAATTACAAAGATAAAATAGAGTGATTTTTTAGGCTCGGCTTGAACAAAGACAAAAGAGGACCACAGATTTGTGCTTGTCAAGCTATTAGACATATAAATGTCGTTTCTACCGTCTCAATTTATGTGATACTTTCTTTTTTTAACTGTAAAAAAAAAGAATGATACTTTTCTATGTTTAGTATCAATTTAATTTTAAATTTATCATTTTACACTTAATGAATGATTTCTAACCACACAAATTTTAATAATTTATTTTAAACCACAAATTTAAAAAATCTTCTTTTATTTTGTAAACTTCCTGCAAAATCAAACACCCTTGTATTGTACTCCCTCCGTTTCAATTTATCTGAATTATTTAACTGAGCACAGAATTTAATAAAATAGAGAAGACTTTTAAACTTGTAGTGTTAAATGAGACATATATATTTTGTTTTTATAAATCATTGCATAAAAGTAAATTATTTTCAAACGTAGAAAGAGTTTTTTTTTTGTGCATATTAATAAGAAAATAAGTCACATAAATTAAAAAAGAAGGAATATAAAATAGTACGGAGGGAGTATAGTACTAGTACTAGAGTATAAAGACAATAATAGTAGTACTAGAGTATAAAGACAATAATAGGTGGCTTTGCAGTAGAATGGCGGATATTGCTAGACTTGAACAATCAACCTGATTCCTTCTCTCTTAAAACCAGATGGCTCTTCTTTTTCTAGTACCCATAGTTTCATTTTCATAAATATCTTTGTTTCTCAAATATATTCCAAGAATAGGAATAAAGTTTCCACTTTCTAGTACAGTAGTGCATCTTCTTTAAAAGCTCTGTTCTTTCTTGGTATTATTGAACCAATAAAATGGCCGTGGCTAGTGGCGGAGTTAGGATTTTCGTCGAGGGGGTTCAAAATATAAAAAAGTAAACATACAAAGAAGCCTAAGGAGGTTCAACATCTACTATATATCATAAAAAATAATTTTAACCTTGTAAAAATAGTACTTTTTTTCCCCGAGGAGGTTCAGATGATGAAATGAAGGCTTAAGTGGACAAGCTTCGCATAACTCAAGATTGAGATGAGGTTACAAAAGAATGAGAGCCTCGTGGTTCCTGGATTTTCCTTGAGGTGATTGAGGAGATGAATAGCTACACCCGCCCTTAATCTCAGTGAAACAAATTTGATATGAAGAGCAGCCGATGAAAGGTTATGATGAATTTCTCAAGCAGAGGTGGAAAGAATGGAGCAGCACAATCTATAATAAAGAGGGAATGTTAGGTGTATGTAACGCATTAAATAGCGAGTGAAAACTGATTATCTCATGATTTTTTTTAACTAAATAAGGTGTCAGTCTGACATTAGATATGAAATTGGACTTTATCCAGCACAATCAACCACTCGGTGCTGTATTATTTGGCTTTGGATTAAAAATGCATCTAATTGAAACAAAGTTTTTTAGAAAAAGAATTTCGGAAAAAAAAATCTTTAATTAATTGTTCAATTTTTTAGCAAAAAGAAATTATACCAACTGTGAAATTGACACAGACTGGCTTCGGCTAGATTCTTCTATTACCGTAATATTTTCTAATGTAATTATTTTTAATAGACTTTCCTTGTACTATAACGAGATAATTTTAAAGTGACTTCAGTAATTAATATGGGAAATATTTTTCTTACAAATTGAAGAATCCAATTAAGTCCAAACCAGAGACATACAAGAGACGAAACCGAATTAATCCACAAACAACTTAATGTACATCCGACACTACACTGCAGTTCCTGGTTAAGTTATACAGTTAATTTTAAGATATACTGTCGTAAATTGGCTTGCATAAACCCATACAATTTCCAACAGATATTTATATGTGAGACAAAATAAGGTAAAGACAAAAGAAAAAAGAATAAAAAAAAAAGAGATGCCGCGGGCCCATGTTTCTTAGCCAATGTGATTGCACCTTTTTGTGAAAAGTAAAGATGAGGCAGCCTGGATTGTTGCCAAAGTCTAACTTGATAACTATTTGTATTGATGAACGTTGATATCAAATTAATTCAATTTATTATGGTCAAGTAATTTAATAAAATAAAAATATTAATAATTAATTATGATTAACTAATAACATTTATGTTCAAACGGGTATTATGCATCTATTAGTTTTCAATAAATACCGGACGAATTTGTAATCCTCTGAATTTTTTATCAAGCATTTGCTCCAACTCTGAAAAAGATTTTAACTTAAAGTCTTTAATTTCAGGCGGAGGCTGCACACTGGGAGTGGCTACGGTTTCTAATAATATTTATATTCAAACGGATATTATGCATCTATTAATTTTAAATAAATACCCGATATCAATAATTTTTTATCATCTACTTTTACTCACTCAAAGACAATTTCACACAATTCACCCAAAAGAGTAAAGGTAAAAGAAATTAACTTCTATATTCAAATCTGTAATTTTTATATTAAAAAAATCATTTGAAAACATTTTGCATTCTAGTGTATGTGTTGGCAGTACTTTAGTGTAGATGAAATTAAAAAAAGAAATGAAAACTTTAAAGACTTGTGCCCTAAAATGAGCAATAAGTATTTGTGTAGAATCATCTTATTAAGATTAAATAAAAAGTATAAAATTAAAATTATTTAAGTATATAAAAACATGTCATTCAATCGGAAAAAAGAAATATTATCACATAAATTAGAATGAAGATATACAATTATAGATAATCGTTCATAATAAATTGTATTAATAACCTTAAAATAAGATTAATAGTAATTAAGTACTACTCCCCATCTCAATTTATGTGGCATTTTTCGCTTTTTGAGAGTCAATTTGATTAAGCTTTGAAGTTAAATTGAATTAGATTAACTCAATATTTTAAGGTTACAATTTACATATTTGAAAATTACATGAAAAGTATTATAAATTGCAACTTTTCTCATATCAAATTGATGAAAAATATATTATAAAATATTAGATAAAGTTCATGCAATTTGAATATCGAAAAGCGAAAAATGCCACATACATTATGACACAAGGAATACAGCAAATTTGAACACACTCGATATTTTTTAACGCTACCGGTATATATAAAAATTAATTACAAAGATAAAATAGAGTGACTTGTTAGGCTCAGCTTGAACAAAGACAAAAGAGGACCACATATTTGTGCTTGTCAAGCTGTTAGACATATACATGCCGTTTCCACCGTCCCAATTTTTTGGGACATTTTTTTTGTTAACGGTAAAAAAAAAATGATATTCCTATATTTAGTATTAATTCAATTTTAAATTTATCATTTTACACATAATGAAATGATTTCTATCCACACAAATTTTTATAATTTATTTTAGGCTATAAATTTAAAAAATCTTCCTTTATTTTGTAAACTTCCTATCCAATCAAACACCTTTGTACTGTACTCCCTCCGTTTCAATTTATATGAATTATTTAACTGAGCACAAAATTTAGTAAAGTAAAAAAGACTTTTAAATTTGTGATATTAAATGAGTTACATATATTTTATGTTGTTATAAATTATTGCATAAAGATAAATTATTTTTAAATATAGAAAGAGTTTTTTTTTTTTTGTGTAAATTAATAAGAAAATAAGTTCATGTGAATTAAAACGGAGGGAGTATAAAATAGCATGGAGGGAGCATAGTACTAGTACTAAAGACAATAATAGGTGGCTTTGCATTAGAATGGCGGATATTACTAGACTTGCACAATCAACCTGATTCCTTCTACTCTTAAAACCAGATGGCTCTTCTTTTTCCAGTACCCATAGTTTCATTTTCTTAAATCTCTTTATTTCTCAAATATATTCCAAGAATAGGAATAAAGTTTCCACTTTCTAGTACAGTAGTTCATCTTCTTTAAAAGCTCTGTTCTTTCTTGACATTATTGAACTAAAATGGCCGTGCCTATGGTTTCTTGTGGGATGTATACTAGTTTAAAAGTTATAGAGAGACAACCCATTTCAAGTCCAAGTTTCTTTAATGGCTCTTTAGCTTTAAATCCAGTTCAGAGACTGTACATTACACCCAAGAGGTAAGCTACATTTTTGTCTGAATTTGGTTATTTGGTTGAATTCTTCTTAGCTGGAAAAAAAAAATCTATTGATTGTGGAATACCAATAATTAATAGCTTTTCCAATTGTAATTTTGAAATCTTGTTTTCTCCTTTTTTTTTTTTTTTTTAAAATTTTTAAATATATGTTTTCCAGTACATTTGTGAGTCACCCCTCAACTAATATATTTAACCTAACCACAAAACATGACATGCAGCTGGATAAATGCTTTACTAAAGGACTGGCTAACTATGTGATCAATTGGTCAATTAGGAAAGGACAATTTTATAACCTTATTATATTTATTGACTTCCTAAAGTTCGTTAAATTGTATGGTCTTGAAATTTCAGTAGTATTAGATGGGAAACAATTGAAATAAATCTACTTTGGTCCTTTCAGATTAGCTTTATCTGGAAGTACAATTATTCCAAAAGCATCCGCTCCTACAGCTGTGGAGGTATCTAGCATACTAACTGAATTTTCAAAAGTTGTTCCTTTTATTTTAGTATTTTTGAGATGTTTTTGATTGATGTAAATGGACAAGCAGGATGGAAGTGCACAAGAGACAAGTGCAGTTCCAACACCCAAAGTTATAATCGATTTGGATTCAGATCCGGATGCAACTATCGTTGAGGTTACCTTTGGAGATCGCCTTGGGGCACTTCTCGACACAGTAAGAATCCGTTACTCTTATGATTTTAAAAATATAAAAAGATTAAAATGTAGAGTAAAAAATTACCACTCATTGGAAGATTGGGTTTTCCGACAATTATGACTTTTGTGTTAGTAGGGTGAAAGTTCTGATTTTTCTGTAAGAAATGTAGTAGTTATGTGACTTTGGTGAAAAAATATTATAATTATGTCACCATTTATGAATTTTCCCGTGTTGAGCGCTATTGCTGCCCCTGCCAGTTCTGGTATTGATATGCAAAATGTATTTCAGATGAATGCACTAAAAAACCTCGGGCTGAATGTTGTCAAGGGTAATGTCTGTCTTGATTCATCTGGGAAGCATAACAAATTCGCCATCACAAAAGCGTAAGTTCATGTTGTGGATCCTTTCAAACTATCAGTCGCCAGATATAAGAAAACACTTTGAAATGAATCTTCTGTTTGAAATTCTGATTGTTTTGCTATTGCTACTTGTTTCTAGTTCTACGGGTAGAAAGGTCGATGATCCAGAGCTGCTTGAAGCAATTCGTTTGACAATAATCAATAATATGATGGAATACCACCCGGTAGAAACTTCAATAAGTTGTTGAGCATCAGTTGCTTGATCCAGTACCCTCCCGAGGGGTTCATATTTAGCCGCTTCTTCTTACTGCATAATTTCTGGTGCAGGAATCGAGCTCCAGATTTGCTATGGGGGAAGCTTTTGGTGCTTTTCAACCATATCAGAAGGTTGTTAATTGCTTCCATATGCTATTCACATCTTGAATGTGCATATGGCATTAGCAAGAAAATGCAAGTTTGTATTCTGTTGTTTTGAACATCGTCAAGGTGCGTATTTGTTTGGGGGGGTTGCCCGGGGGGAGGGGGGGGGGTTGTCAAATGTGCCAGGTTTCGTCTTTGCATCGCTAGTAATGACTCATACCTTTCTCCCAATACAAGTTTGATGCAGAAAAAAGGCTTGATGTATTTTGCTTTAATATCTCAACCAAGTAACTTAAAACTTACTTTCTTGTTCGTGGTGAAAATTTTCAGATTGACGTGGATATAGCAACCCATATCCATGTATATGACGATGGCCCTGAAAGAAGGTAAGGTCACATTTCCCTTTCTTGGTTTTGATCAGTACATCCTGATACTGCTAGACTTAATAATCAACCTAATTAAGTGATCCATTGAATGCACAACTTGAAGATAGTAAAATGTCTCTGTTTTGCAGCTTACTCTGTGTAGAGTCAGCAGACAGGCCTGGATTGATAGTTGATCTTGTCAAGATCATTACTGACATAAACGTTGACGTTATATCAGGAGAATTCGATACTGAGGTGAGACTATTCCAGGAGGTTTTTCGAGTGATTCACTAAACTGTTTAGGTGGTGTTTGTGCCAACTAATAAGTAGCAGCAGCAGTTACTAGCATATAGTTAAACAATTCCTTTTTGCTGCAGGGATTGCTAGCTAAGGCAAAATTTCATGTCAGTTACAAGGGCAAAGTTCTGATCAAGCCCCTTCAACAGGTAACCGATGCTAAAGTGGAAGCATTATACAATTTTTCTGTTATTAAACTTTGGTAGCTTGAAGAAAATTATCGACAATTTTCAATCTTGAACCTTGCAGGTTGTTGCGAATAGCCTACGTTATTTCTTGAGGAGACCAACAACAGAAGACGCAAGTTTTTAATACAACGCCGAATAAAAGAGAGATCGTCAATAGGGTTAACAGTGTACTTAAAATTGTCAAGAATGAAACTTGCTGGTTTCTGCAGTACTGATCCATTCCTAGGTCTAAACAGAGAAAATATGCATGAAATTCGGAATCATAGTTTCAATACTGCTGTAACATTATAAATCGCTACCATTTATACGATAATGATATGCGCTTTCAGAACAGGAAAAAGCCAATTATCATATCACTCATCACTGCAGTTGAGCTATAAGCTTCATTATAACATGAAGGTGGAAAGACACGAAAATATTGTCTGACCTACCAATTGAACCAAACTTTCATTGAGAGAAAATGAACTCTTTTTGAGACTCTCTAGTAGGCTAACTCGCTATAAAGACTTGAAATGAGAAAAAAATTGGACTTATCTTGTGTAAATTATCTGTCATTCATGTTCCTCCTTTAACTTCAATCAACAATGATAGCGTTCTTGATGTGATCTGCAATTTTTTTGGCTAGCTATTATGAAATAATTTTAGCATTTAATCCAAAAATTTAAGGCAATAACGAGCGGTAAGGGACATTATAAACCTCTTTGAAATCTTTCTACTAACGTATGAGGAAGACTCACAGCTAAATAATTATAGTTGTGGAGGAGAGTTGAAGGGGGTGGGCGGCTTAGAGGGATGTAGGCAAGGGTAGAGTAAGGAGGCGCAAGAGGTGCATTTCAAACCTCCTTCGTCGGAAAATTCCAGTACTATCAATTATGTAAGGTTAAAATATTTTTTATATATATATATTGTAGATGTTGAATTCTACTATGTGAGGTTGAACTATTTTTTATGTATATATTGTGTTATAAAAATTGTTTTAATATCTCAAAAAGAAATGTCTAGATTCATTATTTAATGGGTATTAATATTTTCTTCAATGGTGTTTTAAAAGTTGGCAGATTGTGTCTAAGAGACTATGAGGAAAAATCGTGAAATCATCTTAACGGTTCTATTATCATTAATAGCCATTATTGGTCTTTACTATAATTTATTCAAAATAATGATTTCATGATGGAAAACGTATTTGACCATTTGAACGGCCTTCTATGGTCTTTATTATGTTAATAATATCTTGTTCCCTTCTCAACCTATATATATTCTATGTCTTCAACAACAGAAAGGACGAAGAGAAAAGAAACAAAGTAAAAACTTTTGAACACTTTTTCTTCATTTAGTGCTGGATACAAAAATATAATCTTTGTCAGTTTCTGTGCTCCTAGTTTATACTAGAAGAGCTTGTTGAATCCTGGGGGATACACCTACACTAGGTGAATTATCCTTAAGGACAGTGTTTTTTGACACGCCTCAAGCTACAAGAGTTTCTGTGATTTCCATAATATTTCCAACAATCTTAAGGATAAGTACTATTTTATTGTCATGGATCACGGAAAAGATCAAACTTCTACCATTACCGATAATACTGATGGTGTTCTTGTTTCACAAACACCTCCTGCTGTTGTTCCTGTTGTGTCTCCACACAACTTTGCTAAACACTTCCCAGATGTTTCAAAGGTGGATGTTTTTGGTGGACAAAATTTTAAGAGATGGCAGGAACGAATTTTTTCTGCTCTTGACATGTATGGTGTGGCGTTTGCACTAACAGATTCAAAACCTGATGAATCTTCTTCTGCGGAACAAAACCAATGGGTTTATGCTAACAAGGTATGTAAGCACACTATATTAAGTACTCTTTCTAACGAGTTGTTCGATGTGTATTGTTCTAATAAAGAAGCAAAGGAAATTTGGGACTCGCTGCATGCTAAGTATACTGCTGAAGATGCTACCAAACAAAAGTTTGTTATTGGTAATTTCTACAAATGGGAGATGACCGAGGACAAAGACATGAAGATACTGTTAAGTTAATGTTTTAATTAATTTTGAAACATTTCATCTGATAAAAGTTTTCAAACTAAATGAATGTGAATTTGAAGATACATTCTTCATTTAGTATTTTACGTTGTAGGTTCTTGAAAGTTACATGAAAGTTGCATGTATTTTAAGAAAAATTCATGAACCTATTTTAAATCCTATTTAATGAAAACTTTTATGTTATGTAATTTTATCCTATAAATAGTGTTTCATTCTTTTGGAAAAGGCAAGCACTTCAAGAAAACAATTTCCCCTAAAAACTTTAGAGACATTGATCAAAAGGTGAAATCACCAATTCAAGAATAGAAGAACAACTTTCTTGAATAATACTTGTTGTAGCTTAGTTGAATCCCGAAGATAGAGTTGTTATTTATTCTTCCGTTTGCTCGTAGGAGAGACTCCAACTATCTTCAAGAAACGTCTTAACGTGCCTCTAAGCCAAGCAAGTTTATTTTGCATTTCTTTTATTATTATCATCCTTGTTCTAACAATTTGAAGATAGTTGTCTCTATGGCTACTACATCAACATTGAATGGTGTTCCATCTCTGCCTAATCCTAATTTTGAAATATTCGATGGCAAAGACTTTCCTAGATGGCGTGGAAAGATGGAATTCTTTTTAAGACGGTTGAAGTTGGCATATGTTCTTGAACAACCTTGTCCTAATGCTCCTGGTTCTGAAGTAGCAACTGACGAGGCTACTTTGATTAAAGAACAAATTGCCAAGTGGAAAGATGATGATTATTTATGTAAGAATTATATTCTTGGAGGAATGTCCAACAAATTTTATGATCAATATTATACCAAGTGCAAATTTGCTAAGGATATTTGGGACACTCTCCAAAATATCTATTTGGCGGAAGAGGCGAGTTCAAAGAAATTTCTTGTTTCAAACTATATGGAGTTCAAAATGGTTGATGATAAGTCAATCACTGAACAAGTGCAAGAATTCCAACTTATAGCTAATAAAATTGCTATCTCTGGAATTGCTCTTGATGAAAACTTTCATGTTGGTGCTATTGTCTCGAAACTTCCTTCCTCTTGGAAAGAATACAGAAGCAAACTCTTACACAAAAAAGAAGATTTGACTCTTGAGCAATTGTTGCAACATTTGCAAATTGAATAAGAGACTCGATATCGTGACAATAATATTTTGAAGGAACCCGTCATGAAAGCTCATGTGGTTGAAGAAAAATCAACCAAGAAGGAATCTGTTAATAAGAAAATTCCGAAGGCAAAAAGAAGTACGAATTTTAAGCGTACTAGTACCAATTCTAAGTCGGTTGAATGTTACCACTGTCACAAATTTGGTCACTATGCGCGTGATTGTAAAATTCTTAAAGCTGAAAAGAAGAAAGAAAAGGCAAATAATCATGGAAAAGATGAATTTGTAGCAATGGTTACCGAAGCATTTGTAGCAGGAAATCAAGTGGAATGGTGGATAGACACTGGCGCAACTCGTCATATATCAGGTGATCAAAATGCTTTCAAGACCTATGAATTAGTGGGGGACGACAAAGTTTTGTATATGGGAAACTCGTCCTCTGCTAAGGTTGTGGGAAAAGGAACTGTTGAATTGAAGTTTACTTCCGGAAAGATAGTCACGCTGATGGACGTGTTGCATGTTCCTGAAATTCGGAAGAACTTGGTGTCAGGTACGCTTCTTTCGAAGCATGGTTTTAGAATGATTTTTGAGGCAGATAAATTTATACTGTCTAAAAATGGCATATTTGTTGGAAAAGGCTATGCTACAAATGGAATGTTCAAACTCAATATTGATAATGAAAATATTTCTGCTTATATTGTGGAGTCTCTAGATTTATGGCATGAACGTCTTGGTCATGTGAATTTTAGATCCATACAACTTATGGTGAAAAATGGATTAATTAAGGACTGTGGAAAAAATCATACTACTAAGTGTCTTACTTGTAGTAAATGCAAGATAACAAAGAAACCTTTTAAGACGGTTGAAAGGACATCCACACTTTTGGAATTAATTCACACCGATATCTGTGAGATGGATTGTTTGTCACGTCATGGTAAGAGATATTTTATCACTTTCATTGACGATTACTCAAGATATACATATGTCTTTCCATTAAGAACAAAAGATGAGGCATTTGAGTCTTTCAAAACATATAAAGCAGATGTTGAAAATAAATTGAGTTTGAAGATTAAATCAATTAGATCTGATAGAGGTGGAGAATATTTAAAATCAGATTTTATTGTTTTTTGTGAAAAAGAAGGCATTGAAAAACAATTGACTGCATCTTATACACCACAACTAGGGGTGGGCACAAATTGGGCCAACCCGAAATCCAAACCGAAATCCGAACTTTTTAAATATTTGGTTTGGATATTTGGATTATGGATTGGACTTCGGATTTTATTTTTAAAATTTATGGATTTCGGATTAGATATGGATTTAGTACTATGGATTTTTGGATATCCGAAAATCCGAATTTTTTATACCTTTTATCTAGACCTACCTATATCATATGTACTAATAAGTCTAGTTTCTAAAGGTCCAATAGATTAGTACCTAAGGCCCTACCCATTAAAATATTAAATCCAATATACAATTCTCTACTAAATCAAATATAATATATGGTTTTCTTACTTCTCAAGTCTCAAAAGTCTCACGTCAGTGTCACCTAAGGCAATGTTCTTTGTTATTTTTCCAGATGACTACTTAGATTTTATTTTGTTCATTTCCACTTTTCCATAATGCTTTTATTTAGTATGGATTTATTATGTTGGACATGACTTGGATTTGTTAATCCTAACTTGAACTGGAAGGCTTTTTTTACTGAGCAATTAAGATTTAGATTTACCTCTGTGGAACTAACACATGAATTTCGTTCCTAATAGGTTTGCCTTAAGTCTCAAGAGTCAAATCCGAAATATCCAAACCGAATAATCTGAATCCGAACTTAAAATATCCAATCCAATCCGAACTTATTTGGATTGGATTTGGATTGTAATTTCTTCAATCCGAAAATCGAATATCTAAACCGAAAATTTCATATCCAATCCGATGGCCCGAACGCCCACCCCTAACCACAACAAAATGGTGTAGCAGAAAGGAAAATAGGACTTTCATAGAAATGGTTAATTCTATGCTTTATGGATCTGGTATGCCTGGAAATTTGTGGATTGAAGCCTTATTTTCAGCCTGTCATATTTTGAATCGAATACCTTCCAAGAAACTTGAGGCATCCCCTTATGAACTTTGGAAGAATCGAAAGCCAAATATAAATTATTTTAAAGTATGGGGTTGTTTGGCTCATGTTAGATTACCAGATCAACATTTGGCTAAGGTTGGCTATAGAGGAGTAGATTGTGTGTTTATTGGTTATTCTCAGACCAGTAAGGCTTATAGATTCTTAAATCTTGAGACTCCAAGTCCTCACACAATTATTGAATCTTTACATGCTAACTTTTTTGAGCATATATTTCCTACGAAAAAAGAATCTTTAGAACAAGATGCAAGTTCTTTTACATCTCCTCTTAAAAGGAAAACAGTTGATTCCGTGGAAGAAAGCCATCTGAGGCGCAGTATAAGATCAGCCCAGCCAAAGAACTTTGGACCTGATTTTTAAGTCTATTTGATTGAAAAAGATCCTGAAAGTTATGCTGAAGCAGTATCTTCCCATGATGCTCCTTGTTGACACGCAATTTTGTCCCTCCTTATTTAATTTTATTTACTCGGGCTTCTAAATTCATTGATAAGCCAAACACTTTATTTTACTATAATTAATATCAGTACTTTCATTTTCATTATTTTACTATCAATATTACTAGTATTACTTTATCACAAATTTTAAATGTTCGTCATCGTTTCATTTTCGGGTTTGAAATCGTTAAATTAATTACAAGACAACACTTTGTAAAATCCTTATCTTCTACATATTAATTATTAATTGTCTTAATATAGCATGTATTGTACTAGCTATTAAATTAGAAACCCAAAAATAATTAAATAGAGGAGGAAGGATCAACAATTTTCAGCCAAATCAATGGCCCAAAATACAAATGCAATATTATTTCCCTACCCAAATAAACAACCCACATTTTCAACCCAACTAAAATACCAAACGGACCAGCCCATTTTCTACCCTAATGGACCGGCCCAATCCTATTATTTCCTATCCTAAACCTAATCCCTTTCCTCTCATCTTCTCCGCCTCCTCTGTCCGCTCTCCCTTCTCTCCTCCTTCGCCCCTCACGTTCCTCTCCACCACACCCACGTTCCCTGCCATTTCCCCCATGCCTGTTCCCTGCTCCCCACGTTCTCTGCCATCTCCACATCCCTTTGTTCCCCACGCCGCTCCTCTCTCATACGCTCCTCTATCTCCTCAACTCTATAAAGGTACAAGAATTATTCAGTTGAAAGGGGGGATTTTTCTCAGGTTTTCGGAGGATACAGAAGTTTCCCATCCTCAAGTCTTAAGCTTCATTTCTACTCTAATCTTGATTTTCTCTGAAATCGAAAAAACCTTTCTGTTGAAATATAAGACTTGGGACTGAAATCCTCATCGAAAAGATAACCTCGTTCTGAAAAATAGCCACATATCACTCTATTTTATTTTTGGTCTGAAGCCTTAATTACTTTAATCGGCTTCGAGCTCGTCGTGTTCGAGTAGATTCGAGACGTTAACGCCCCGTTCACTGTACCACAAAAGGGTAATTTATTCCTCGTCTTAGTTTACTTTCATTCTAGTAATTTAGTTTGTTTATGAGTTTTTGTGTGATTTGAGTTAGTGGTAATTTCGTTAATTTGGGCAGTTTTGTATGTTAGTGTAATTGAAGAGTTTTTTTTTGTGCTGGTAATTAGGCAGAGTTATGCGTGTTTTAGTTCCCGGTCAACCATATCAAGATGCTGGTAGTCGGTTTATTATATTGATATTGGTTAATTGAAACCTCTGTCAGTCGACAATGTGGTAGCTGCTTGTTTAAATTGATGTGATTCACGCCAGTTAATCAGTTTAAGATTCATGCCAGTTGTCTAAAATGGTAGGATTATTGTCGAATGGTTGGTTTGAGGCTTTGGTTAGTCTACCATATCATTACAGTAGGGTCTAAGTTTTATGTCTGGGATGTTTGAGTTTGTTTCATTGAGGTGATATTATATTAGTTGAGATGAGGCTATTTTTTAGAATCAATATTTATAGGTGTTTGGATCAGTTTTGGTTTCAGTCTAGTTTTAAAAGGTGATCATTGTGTATTATCTGATTCATGCTAAAGTAATATCCTTGCTTGATATGTGTAGCATTGCTTTGAATGATATGATTTTCTAAAATGAGTTTTAGTAAGAATGGTTCTAAGTTATACCTGGAATATGGAGTTTGTGGACATTATTTAAATGTTTGATGATGGTTAAATAACTGGCATTCGTTTAGTAGCTTTAAAGCAATTCTGTACTGAATGATATTGTGTTTGTTTGTCAAACATCAGTCAGTTTTGACTCATGTATGTTGCTGTCTGTTGTGGCTTTATACAAATAAAAAAAATCTGTGAAACGAAGTCATCTGCAAAGATATGCTTGTGTTTAGTTATTGGTAAGTTTGTCGTGATGTGGATTAAAGTTTAGGATGTCATTTGGTGATGTTGATGACTGCATGTTTGACTCGAAGACTACTGTCTATCATTGATTCATATAACATATTATGCTTAAATGCTTTTGTTACTCATTTCAGTCTAGCGACTAAGATAAATAAGAAAGATAAGGTCATGCTTTGTGTTATCTCAACTGGTGGGCATATGTGTAATTTCTCATGACTTACTTGCTTCCTCTATATACTACTGCCTATACTATTCCCTATCATGATTCACTGACCCTTCTTGCGAGAATGTATATCAATTCCCTATTTCCCACATTCCTTTGGTTCTGTTTCCATATAGTGCTTAATACTTTAACTTGCTTCAGTTCTGTTTGCTGCTCACATCTCCAATCAATTTCTCGACTCTATGTTTCTGTTTTACTAGAACTCAACATGGTTTAGTTGATTTGTAAGTGTCTTAGCCCTACTTTGTTGGGTGTATGAACTATGAAATACGATATAACGAACTACTCCCTTTCGAACTGAGTTCTGCCATGATTTAGGTTAACTCTCAGTTTGTTCTGAGCCAAGTTATTATTGAATGTTGAGGTTGAGAATACTGCTTTTAGATTAATTTGGTTGCCGAAAATTTTCCAACAAATGTTTACTATACTCGGCTGGATCGATTCTTCGTTTGATATCTATTTTGAGCAGAGATTGTTGTTTGTTGGTTGCTTTACTGTTTTGTTTGTTATATGTTGTGCTGTCTTTTATTTCCTTTTCTTTCTTTCACTTAAGCTCGGCTGCTGCCTTCTTGTTTCTGTGTTTGAAGTGCAGGTCTCATAAATCCTCAATGTACTAATCGTTTTTCCCTTTACGTTCTTTTCTTTTGCATGAACTGAAAATTTCGAGTACCAAACATCCTCGAGTTGCTTCAACGACCTAGCTGCTACGTTTATGAAACAATATTGCTTGTTGCTGCTGCTTCCCCGCGACAAACTGTTGCATCCTTTAGGCAAGCTGTTGGCGTGCTTGCCATAAGCTGCTGATCATGCCTCTGTTTTCTTTCTTTTTCCTTCGAACCACATGGGTCACGTAGAAAGCTCTGGACCTTGGCTAAATATTCCTAATTTGTTTCGTTATGTAGTTTACTTGTCTCTATTTGCTTGCGTGGGGTTTGGTACACAATAGAACGAAATAACCAATTTTATTTAGTTATGTTGGAGTTCATCCCTGACTAACGACTCAAGAAAATTAAGTAATAGGGATATAGGTGGAAGAAAAGATGAAGAAGAGTCAAGATAGGCATTGTCACGTTGGGAGACAAAAAGAAGAGATAAAAAGGGGAAACTTGAAGTTAAGTTCAGTTAGATCATTGAAGTAGCAATTCTACGTTTGGCTAGTATTCATGAGGAATTAAAATGATTATTAGATTCAATGAAGAAAGAGGTTCTAAAATCCCACAACACATTTTTTTTTTAAATACAAAGTTAGTCACTGCCTTTCATTTTTAAACACTAATCTCCACTCCTTTTAGTTTAAATCAATTACCTTATAGGTTAATACATATTTTTACAATTTACACTTAGCTTAATTAAATAACATAAGTCCGGTCGGTTAACCATTATTAATGGAATTTAGAGGATGCCTAATACCTTCCCTCTAGGTTAGTTGAACCCGTATCTAGGATCTTTTGGCTTCGTAGACTTTAAAATAAAATCAACTTTAGATAATAACTTTAATAAACTTTAGGTGTCCTAATTCACCATAAATAATTAGGTGGCGACTCCTTAAAACAAATAAACAAAAAATAGGAATCACCAATATGTTGTACTTCTAACTTAACCCGGTTAAAATGGGGTATAACACTCCTTTCTGGCGTGAAGCTATTGATGATGAAATGCATTCTATCATGTCAAATGATACATGGATTTTATCAGATCTTCCTCTGGGGTGTAAACCTATTGGTTGTAGATGGATTTTTAGGAAGAAATTAAAATCTGATGGTACTATAGATAAGTACAAAGCTCGGTTGGTAGCAAAAGGTTTTACTCAAATGAAAGATATTGATTATTTTGATACCTTTGCACCTGTAACTCGAATGACATCTATTCGGCTCTTAATTGCTTTAGCAGCAATTCATAATATGATAATTCATCAAATGGATGTTAAGACTGCATTTTTGAATGGAGATCTAGATGAAGAAGTTTACATGAAACAACCAGAGGGGTTTATCATTCCTGGTCAGGAACATAAAGTTTGTAAGCTTCGTAAATCTCTTTATGGATTAAAACAAGCTCCAAAGCAATGGCATGAGAAATGTAGAAAGGCCATGATTTCTAATGACTACTCAATCAATGGTGGCGATATATGCATATTCAGTAAATTTCAAGAAAATTCGGGAGTTATAATTTGTCTCTATGTGGATGACATGTTGATCTTTGGAACTGATATTGAAAGAGTTAAAGAAACAAAATCATTTCTTGCTTCTCAGTTTGAAATGAAGGATCTTGGAGAAGCTGATGAAATTTTGGGCATTAAAATTTTGAGATCAGCTAATGGTTTAACTCTTACTCAAGCAAGTTATATTGAGAAAGTTCTGAAGAGATTTGGTCATTTTGATGACAAGCCTGCTCCTACACCATTTGATCCTAGCATCAAACTAGTGCGAAACTCTAGTGACATTCTTAATCAATTGACGTATTCTCAGATTGTTGGGAGTCTTATGTATGCCATGCATTGTACTAGGCCAGATATTGGTTATGCAGTAGGAACTTTGAGCAAGTTTACCAGTAACCCCGGAGTTGAACATTGGAATGCCTTAATTCGTGTTTTAAGGTATCTAAAGGGCACGATTAATAATGTCCTACATTATTCTACCTTTCCAGCAGTTATTGAAGGCTATAGTGATGCTACTTGGAATTCTGATCCAAATGACTCTAAATCTATTATTGCTTGGATTTTCACTTTGGCCGGAGCAGCAATCTCTTGGAAATCAAAGAAGCAGACATGTATTACTCACTCAACCATGGAGTCAAAATTTATAGCTATGTCTTCTGCTGGAGAAGAAGCTGACAGGCTTCGAAGTATGTTGATAGATATTCCTATGTGGAGTAAGCTAATGCCACCTTTGACTATCTATTGTGATAATAAAGCTGCTATTTTTCGGGCTTCAAGTGATTGTTACAATGGCAAATCAAGGAAAGTTCGTCTCAAACACAATCATGTGAGAAGACTATTGGAGGATGGCATAATATCGCTTCAATATGTGAAGTCCAGATTTAATCTAGCAGATCCTTTGTCTAAAGGGTTAGGCAAAGAGTTAGTAATGGAAACTTGTAAAGGGATGGGAATAAAGCCTGTTGTAAATTATTTGTACTTTATGGTAACCCTACCTAATGATGTAATCTTAGGTTCAAAGGGAAAAACAAGTAAAGTTACGATTGTGGAGCACATCAATAAAACTTCCATTTCTTCAAAGAGTGAGTAAATGTGCATAGGTTGAGATTCTATTCTCTTAATAAATCTATAAGACCGATCTCGGTTGGAGTTAGTATGACGACTCTTGATAGATTTACCAATATTCCTACTGTAGAGGAGGATGAGATAATATTCTCTTAATAAGTCTATAAACCGGTATCGGTTGGAGTGTGTAGGAACCCTCTTGATAGATTTATCGACACTTTGCTTTAAAGGAGGATGAGATTAAATTCTCTTAATGAATTCATAGACTGTTTGGTCGGAGTATGCAAAGTTACTCTTGATGAATTCACCGCGCTAAGTGCGAAGTGGAGGTCGCTTCAATAAGATTTTTAACAGGGAAATCTTAAAGCACTTAGTTTAAAGGGTTCAGGACACATGGCCGTAAGGTGTCAAAGGATTACGATTTTCACCGGAACATAGTAATGTGCGTGGAAATTTTTCTACTTCATTTAATGATCTACTCAGTTCAAGATTCGTTCACTAAGTAGTCAATGATTTAGAATGTATTCACTAGCTAATGGTTCAAGTCCAAAAGACACCATTATTGATGCATATTACTAGATTAATGTCTCAAAAAAAAAAAAAAAAAATTTCTTGAAACAAGTGGGGGATTGTTAAGTTAATGTTTTAATTAATTTTGAAACATTTCATCTGATAAAAGTTTTCAAACTAAATGAATGTGAATTTGAAGATACATTCTTCATTTAGTATTTTACGTTGTAGGTTCTTGAAAGTTACATGAAAGTTGCATGTATTTTAAGAAAAATTCATGAACCTATTTTAAATCCTATTTAATGAAAACTTTTATGTTATGTAATTTTTATCCTATAAATAATGTTTCATTCTTTTGGAAAAGGCAAGCACTTCAAGAAAACAATTTCCCCTAAAAACTTTAGAGACATTGATCAAAAGGTGAAATCACCAATTCAAGAATAGAAGAGCAACTTTCTTGAATAATACTTGTTGTAGCTTAGTTGAATCCCGAAGATAGAGTTGTTATTTATTCTTCCGTTTGCTCGTGGGAGAGACTCCAACTATCTTCAAGAAACGTCTTAACGTGCCTCTAAGCCAAGCAAGTTTATTTTGGATTTCTTTTATTATTATCATCCTTATTCTAACAGATACAAATTAATGAGTTCCACAAACTAGTTGAAGATCTTAAGTCGGAGAAAATTATTTTGCCAGAGCAGTTCGTCGCTGGTATGTTGATTGAAAAACTACCGCAATCTTGGAGTGATTACAAACAAAATTTGAAGCACAAACAAAAGCAACTATCTCTTGATGATTTGGTGAAACACATCATCATAGAAGATACCAATCGGAAGCAATCAATTTTTGCCAAAGGAAAAGAAATCACTACAAAAGCCAATCTTGTAGAAGACAATAAGTCTCGCAACAAAAATACCAGGTATGAAAAGGAACATGGTTACAATCTCAAAGCCAAGAATCAAACTTTCAAGAAAAAAGGCAATTGTTTTGTGTGTGGCAAATCAGGCCATCATGCAGCTCAGTGTAGAAACAGAGTTGGGAATAATGACAATCCTGCTAAGCCAAGAGTAAATCTGGCTGAAGAAGATGATATTATTGTGGCAGTCATTTCCCAAGTGAACTTTGTGGCTAATGTGTGTGACTGGGTGCTAGACTCTGGTGCTACTAGGCATATTTGTGTCAATAAAACTGATTTTGTGTCTTACACCCAAGTCAATGAAGGAGAAGAAGTGGTGTATCTTGGTGACTCAAGGACTGCTCAAGTTCTTGGAAAAGGAAAAGTTCTTCTCAAACTCACATTTGGAAAGACTTTGGCCTTAACTGAAGTGTTGCATGTCCCTAATATCCGAACCAATTTTGTTTCAGTGGGATTATTAGGAAAAGTGGGGGTGAAAGTGTCATTTGAATCTGATAAGGTTGTGTTAACCAAGAACAACGTGTTTGTGGGCAAAGGGTATTGTAATCATGGTTTATTCGCACTCAATGTTTCTCAAGTTATGAGTGAAAATGCTAGTAAATAAGTTGTTTATTTTAAGGCATGCTAGAGTTGGAAACTTATGGAATAAATAAGTTGTTTGTTTTAAGGCATGCTAGAATTGGAAACTTATGGAATAAATAAGAAATTTCATTATTATCTATCTTTATGGTTTAATATGTGATTTGATTTTTACTATATTAGTTTATTTCAAAATATACTGACTTTGGATTTTGGAAATTGTATTTGACCAAGTGGATGGCTTTCATATAATAGTAACAAAATGTTGAAGAATTATATGTTATGACTTAGAAATTGTTTATTTGTTTTCAAATAAATTTTTAAATCATTTCATCCATTAAAATCACTAAAGTCAATTGCTATATTATTGGCGCATGGGTCTTAACGTTATAGGATATTCAATCTGCAATTATTTGAGTCCGTTCCTTCTTAATTAATGTTAATTTATTGCTTCAATGTGATAATTAGTTGAATTCTCGTTTTTCCTTTCCTGGTTTGTACTACTTATTTTGATGGTGTGAAATGTGGTTTAGTGTTATGGAGAAAGTTACATTTTTAGGACAGTATTCTTTATTACAAATTTCAATACAAATATTATATGTTATTGAAATAGCTTTAAATGAATTTGACTGGCCTTAATAAAATCATAGTGATGAACAGTGAAATAAATGTTGGATCGTTATTAGTGCTTGGCTTGATGGTTGGTAGTTTTTAAACTTTGCAACTGTTTGCCATAATTGACGGCTTTTAAGTTTGAATTTGGAATGTGCTACACGAGTTTAAGGAGAAAAATTATATATATATTTGAAAGGTATCATACTTTTGATACTAAATATTGTGAATTTGTCTTATTTTACTAAAGAGGTACAAATGATTGGATATTAAAATTCACTTGTAATCATGTGTCATCCTTGTAGGGATGTAAAACATAAAATCAGCTAAATAAAGTTTGTTATTTTGGTATTGGCTGATAAATAAAGTTTGTTATTTTGGTATTGGCTGATAATAAGGCTAAGAAACTTCTTAGCAAGTATTCGGGTTGAGATAAAATCAACGCATATATATATTATAGTTGTCAAGCAGTGTTAGCTGTAGTACGAAGAAAAATCTTTTGTCTGAGACATAAAGTGATAAACCAGCTGTTGTGAGATGAAATATTTACGTAAATAAATTATGTGTAGTCAGAGGTGAACTTGATCAATTCACGGACTATTAGAAACATCGAGGGGAGTGAGAATAATTTTTGTTTTGTCAATTGAGAAGATCAACAATGATGGTAACCCAACCTATGTGATTGGAGATCCCATGAATTAGGTTCATATGGGTAATAACAAGTCATTAGTTGATCAAGTATGCACTATTAAACTATGTCCCTCCTATGATGTGTGAATATAGTGCAATTCTGCAAAGCAAAGTGAGGTTGAGTTAGACTTTTAATCCAATTCATATCCTTTATAGGTGGTGTATAGCTCTGCAGAATACACTTGATGATTGGAACTATATGAGTGTGGGGTGGTGCCGCTCCTATGAAATTGTGACAGATTTCTAGAGCACTCATGAATACCAGGACACGCGCACGGCCTCATAGCGCAAAACCGCGATAACGACAAAGATAGTGCGAGTATAATGTGATGGAATAAGACCCTAAGCTTACAAAAGAATTCTTGGTTCATAGAAGTTCTAAGCTTCACCAATTATTCTGTGAGTTTAATCTTATTTTATCTAGGTCTGGTTCATAGTCTACGAGACACCAGATTCGACGCATTGTGCTCATGAAAAAAAAAAAAATCCAGCAAAACTTCTTATTTTATTTTTTATATTTTATTATTCTTTTTGAGATAAGTGGGGGATTGTTATAAAAATTGTTTTAATATCTCAAAAAGAAATGTCTAGATTCATTATTTAATGGGTATTAATATTTTCTTCAATGGTGTTTTAAAAGTTGGCAGATTGTGTCTAAGAGACTATGAGGAAAAATCGTGAAATCATCTTAACGGTTCTATTATCATTAATAGCCATTATTGGTCTTTACTATAATTTATTCAAAATAATGATTTCATGATGGAAAACGTATTTGACCATTTGAACGGCCTTCTATGGTCTTTATTATGTTAATAATATCTTGTTCCCTTCTCAACCTATATATATTCTATGTCTTCAACAACAGAAAGGACGAAGAGAAAAGAAACAAAGTAAAAACTTTTGAACACTTTTTCTTCATTTAGTGCTCGATACAAAAATATAATCTTTGTCAGTTTCTGTGCTCCTAGTTTATACTAGAAGAGCTTGTTGAATCCTGGGGGATACACCTACAGCAGGTGAATTATCCTTAAGGACAGTGTTTTTTGACACGCCTCAAGCTACAAGAGTTTCTGTGATTTTCATAATATTTCCAACATATTGTAGATATTAAATTCTCTTAATTTCTTTATGTGTTTACTTTAAATTTTGAGTGGCTGTCATTTCTTCACTCCAGATGAAGGCAAGATAAGGCCTTTGAACTCTACAAAGGAATGGAAAAAATCTTTTACAATGTGGCTACATTTCCATACAATCTTTGACAATTTTTATTTTAATGGAGAATTCTTTTACAAAGTAGTAAAAGTGAAAGGGGATAATGTAAGGTACAGATAGGGTGGGAGAAGATACCGTGGTTATTTTAGAGACAAAGGTGCGTGGACCACTGTCCAGTTAGATGGATAAGAAAATGGCTTAATACCTAGATGGACCCTTAAACTTGGTATGTTTTGTAAGATAGACATATAAACTTACAAGGTGACCAGATAGACACTTAAACTTACTCAAAGTGTATTTTTCAAGTTTTCCAGTTATTTTGAAAACAAAAACTATATTTTTCAAACACTCACAATTTTCATGGCCAAACAAGCCCTAAATATATCAAAAAATATATTTTTTTTAAAATGCAAAAATAAGGCAATCGCATATACATGAGACTATAAATGTGCACTTAAACCAATAAATACTCGCTAATCGCAATTTTGCAGCTTTCAATTAACTCGGGTTTTTTTTTTTACACTTGAATAATTAAAAAACAATAACTTTAACCAATAAAAATCCTTAAAAAAAGAAATTTCAAATTAAGAAATTTCTTTTTTTTAAGGATTTTCTTCTCGGCTTTACAGTTTTCTTAATTTGAAATTTCTTTTACACTTGAAATACTGAACTTAGAAATTTCTTAATTTGAAATTTCTTTTTTTAAGGATTTTTATTGGTTAAAGTTATTGTTTTTTAATTATTCAAGTGTAAAAAAAAAACCCGAGTTAATTGAAAGCTGCAAAATTGCGATTAGCGAGTATTTATTGGTTTAAGTGCACATTTATAGTCTCATGTATATGCGTTTGCCTTATTTTTGCATTTTAAAAAAAAATATTTTGTGATATATTTAGGGCTTGTTTGGCCATGAAAATTGTGAGTGTTTGAAAAATATAGTTTTTGTTTTCAAAATAACTGGAAAACTTGAAAAATACACTTTGAGTAAGTTTAAGTGTCTATCTGGTCATCTTGTAAGTTTATATGCCTATCTTACAAAACATGTCAAGTTTAAGGGTCTATCTGGGTATTAAGCCTAAGAAAATCATTGCACAACTAATATGTCTCATACATGAGGGGATGTTTGGTTGGAAACAAGTTATCCCGGGACAATTTATTTAGGGATTAGTTATTTCACCCTCTCACAAAAATAAAATAACACTATAATTTCAGAATAATTAATTTCGAGATTAATTATACTATCATTTTATCCCAATTAAATGCGGGACAAATTTATCTCAAATATAATCTCGAAATTATTTATCCTTATCTCTTATACCAAATGAGCCATTAATATTCAGTTCTGCTGTATTGGATTATGCCATATCCAAAAACTCTTTAAAACTTTTATTTAATTTTTGTGAGGAGATGCACGGGTTCTTGCAAGGAGCTAAATAATGATATCATCCAGGCACCTAATTATTCAATCATTCTCCAAAATTTATGTAAGGGTAAGCCTTTTCAAAATGTAGGGACTAACTAAAAGTGTACTGTTATGATTTTTGGTCCTTTACAAATTTTATTTAGTTTTATGATTTTTTTTATAAAAAAATCTTCATTTTTTTACACATAAGAGATCTGAAAAAAAGACATAAGAGATTTGAAAAAACCATTTACTTCTATTCATATTATAAGAGGGCAAGAGATTCTATATTCACTCACTGATCGGGATGAACATAATTTAATCATATTTCGGAATATTATTTCTCACCGTTACCGTCATCATCATCTTAACTCCGCCTGTGTGAGCTCGCTCACATTGCCGGTCCCAAGCCCGGATAAAGGAGGAGGGTTGCCGAGGGTCAATCGGAAACAGCCTCCCTACCCAGGTAGGGGTAAGGCTGCGTACATCTTACCCTCCCCAGACCCCACTATTGTGGGATTACACTGGGTAGTGACCCAAGACCGTCATCATCATCTTTCTTTTTTTTTCTCCAATTGATTTCGGGTCCACACGTTCATTCATGGTACATAATAGTTGTATCAATTCATGCGATACATTTTTTTTTTAGTTTATTTAAAAAGGAATATTATATTTTTAATTTAAAAATAACTTATTCTTAAATTTCTTAATATACTTTTAATGAGATGATTTATAAATTATATAAATATTTATAATTTATTTTAGATCAAAAGTTTAAAAATTTTCCTTCTTTTTTAAACTCTGTAACCAATCAAATACTATCATATAAATTGAGATAGAGAAAATACTAAAATTTGACTATCCTCGTTTGGCCATAATTTTAGTTTTCGCTGATGATTGAGAGCAAACGTTTGTTTGAAGTTTGTCATTATGATGAATTTATGTATGATTACGACTTGGACTGAACATTCATGATCAGAGTTGAATTGCAAGTTATTTGGGCCAGAATCCAAAATTTGATGACTACAAGTGTCATTATCTTTAACACAAACCTACCTCACCACTACGGAAGAAGATTTAATTTTAGTGTACATTTAGTTGGTTCAATCCGTTTCAACTTAATTCGGATCGGTTCGATCCATTTTGAATTAATTCATTTTGATTTACAAGATTTTTGATGCTATCATTCTAATAAAAATTTTAAAATCAAGCAAAAAGTAATATTAGATGGATAAAAAGAGAAAAAGATGAAAACTACATTCAAATTAAAATTTTGAAAAATCTAGAAAATAAAAAGGAAACAACTATATAATTTAATAATTAATACACTTGGAACATAGGGGTATTCAATCCCCAAGCTTCTCGGCAATTCTTAACGTCGCATGAACAAGTTCTTCTTTGTAATAAAAAATGGGGTTACGTTTGCACAAAGAAAGAAAATACAAAGACGAGAAATAGAGGAAATTAAGAAAAGGAGCATAAAGAAAAGGGAACAAGGATAAATAAGGGAAAAAGACATAAAATAACACTCAATTTCCCTATAGTTTGGGTGTAGGCTTGAGCGTTGAGCCGAGTCCAATAAATTTTTATTATATCGTACCGAGCCGAGCTTAATCGAGCTTTGTCAAAACATAACCGAGCTTGAGCTGACCCGAACCGAACACGAGTCGATGGTTTAATGTTTAGTTCTATGTAATGCTACATCATTCGAAAAATTAAATTAAAAAAATTGATTGATTAAGAAAATCTAAACATTGCTCGTTTATTTTGGTGATTGCATTCAAGTTTGATTATGTATATTATTAGTCTAAATTACAACTCAACAGGGACCCATTTGGCTATAAGAACTACTCATTTTTTTTTTACTTTGTTTGAAAATCAGCTTTTGGTCATGGAAATTCTAAATACAACTTAAAGTTGTATTTGAAATTTGAAAAACACCTAAAACCTTAGTTTCACTTTCAGTTTGGACCATTTCATTTATTTTTCCTTTTTCAAATTTTACCCGAAACTTTGAATTTGAATTTGAATGAAATGAATGTGGTGATTTGCCCTACACATTCAAATAAAAGTTTTTTTAATTTTTTTTTTATTACATTGGGGGTAGGGGAAGGGGAAATGGGGGAGGGGATTACAACGTGGGATTCGAACTCTCACCAACAAGGTGAAAGTTCAGATAGTCAATCAACTGAGCTACTAGATGCATGTAGTAACGTGGTGATTTAGGGCCCGTTTGGCTTAGCTTAAAAAAAGCAGCTTATTTTCAGCTTATAAGCCAAAAAAAAATAAAAAAAATTGGGCTACCCTAACTTATTTTTTTGGGCTTATTTTAAGCACAAAATGGCTTATAAGCTGGTCAGTCAAACACTCAAAAAAGCTGAAAATAGCTTATAAGTTGCTGAAAACAGCCAAATGGGCTCTTACCCCTTTGATCATTTTTCTCTCTTCCCTTCTACAAGCTGTTGCATGATATACTTTCTATTACCCTATATTCTTAATTTCATAGAAAAAAATTTGACATTCTTTAAGAGTTGATTAGTTTGAAAAAATAATAAGCATAAGAGTTAACTAATGATTTTTATATATTGCATAAACTAACAAAGATTAGAGTTAACGAATCATATGGTTTGGATAAAGAAGAAAACAACAAAGATGGCGATTCGAGTAAATTATTCAAGTTGAGTGATTTTGCTAGTTTTTTTTTTTTTTTTTTAGAAATTTGGGGTATAAATCATATTTCATGTTTTTTCAGGAAAAGTACATTCAAACAACCAAATATCATTTGTAAAAACTATAATCAAACACAACTCCATCTTCAACTCCAATTTCAAATATTCCAAATAAAGTGAAACAATATTTGATTTCTACGGCCAAACGCCTACTGAGTAGTTTGGATGTTTTTGTAAATAGCTCAAATTTCCCTGTAGTCATGGATATTTTTGTAAATAGCTAGGGGAAAGGAAAACAAAAAAGGATATAGTTGCATGGTCTTCTAGTAGTGGAAGCAAGCTCTTCCATATCCTGTGGAACTAACATTATCGGCGTGATGACATATTATGGTCCATCATTCTTCTATGTATGATTGGATCTGGATGCATATGCGACGAATTTTAAGATGATTATCCTTACCCTCTTTCTCGGGAAACTAAATTATCCATGACCAATTAACTACCCTTGTATATTGTACTATTATAAAAATGGAAAGTCTTTGGCTAGCTCTCACAACATCAACTAAAAGTACATCAAATTGTAAGAAGTGAACAATGGCAACTGCAGCAGGTGGTAGAGGAGCACAGTCCATGAACTTCATGTATTTCAAGTAAGCTTACTAGTAGTATATTTCAAGTAAAATTAATCCATCGTGTTTTTCCTTTTTAGGCTATGGTTACGTACATTTAGTGTTTCTTACATGGTGGAAAGATTACCATACCAATTTTAATTGAAATGCATATTATAATTCAGACAAAGTGAGCAGTGCACTATTACAAAAAAAAAAAAAAAAAGGAAAGTAGCTACAAATTAAAATTCATCTCTGATCTATCACTAGGTTCTTGAATTATTGACGAATTTTTACTGTGTAGCAACAAAAGGTATTCATTGCTAATTCTTTTTTCTTTTGCAGTAGCTAGAGAGATATGCGGGTTTTCCATTGGACGTTGTTGTATAGATAATATGCCTGTATTGATGGTCTCTAGTGATCATAATTCATAAGTAGCTTATTGAGTAGGTAACTAGGGAGATAAATTTTAAACTGTACCATGGGAGATCAGGTTATACCAATTGACTTTGTCCACAAATAAGACCCTCCAGGAAATAATGACATTTTTCATCCATTCAGAGAAGGAAATGCAAAAAAGAAGATAACTAAGAAAAAGAAAAAAAAAAAAAAAAACACACACACACACACAACTATTTTGCCCTTTACTTGCATTTAATTTGGATTAAGTCCTACATACATCAATCTATTGTTGTCACTGAAAGGTAAGGTGCAAATAAGCAAATTATGAGGCCTAGCTGTTCGAGGATATAAAATTAAAGTAGCAATACAACCATTAGGAAGAATTTGGATCTAGTGCTTAACCAATATCTCTCCTGATGGAAATAATTTGAAGGTCATGGAGTTTTCGGATAATTTCAGCTGAGAATTAAGTTCAATTAGATTGAGTAACTCAAAATAACAAATTATTTAGCAAATTATCTTTTTGGCCACATGCAACCCTTATCAGAACATGTGTTATTGCGCGTGTGATCATGGTTTAATATAACGTGAAGCCTAAATATTCTGTCCAATCTATCAAACTCAATATTGATGCAAACCTCTCACTCTCTTTTGGGATTGAAAAGAGATGGCAATAGAAGTTAAAGATCATTTACTCACTCTCTCCGATTGGGGTATCTTACCTTTAATTATCTAGCTAACTCTATGATTGCTGAAGTTTAATATGTGGGGTAGGAGTCTGATTTTGTTGGGTCGAATTGGGTCGAATCAATAAATGAGCGAGTTTAGCAATCCTGCCAAAAGTTACTTGATTGGGTCAATTAGATGGGTTAAATAACAAATCATAGTGTCCATCTCGCACAACTCTAACCAAATTTTAATTTCTTTCATTATTTTATCATATAATCTGTTTAATTACCAAAGAATCCTAATAAGTACAATTTTTTTCATTTATTATGAGTATTTAACATATCAAATAGAAAGAAAAAAAATCATAAACATACTTCAATAGCTTTTCTTATGCGTCAATTTGGGCTACTCATTTAGCTCAAATTAACCTATATATATGGGGTGATTTTAGATGAGTTAGCTTGAATTAATTAGCGCCAACCATGAAAATATATGTCCAGCTACGGATCATATTGTCATGGACTAATCTTGTAACCCCTAATGCGGTGGCACCTTCTTTTAAATAAACAAGTAATGTTTCACCCACAAAAGTTATACTTTGCCATAAAAAGAAAAGATACACTGAAATGATTCAGCTACTATCTTTAGAGGAGAAACCAACATGTCCTACAAAGGGAAGAGAAAAATAAACCAACTAAAATCGGTGCGAGAAAGTGATAGCAGGATTGAAGTATGAGAATATAAGGACAATTAAGAGCAGAACGGGATCACACTATTCAAATCACATATTAACATAAGCATTAAGCAACGTTGGTGTAGCTGATCCCAACTAGTTTTAATTAGGCTTAATTGTTACTATTATAATAAGACAAAACGTTCAAGGTTAATGAGACATGTGAATTGAGTAATTCCACGAGAAAAGTTTCGTTTATCAACAGTAAAATTAGAATATAGTCATCAAATTCCTGATTTACTGTTAAAATATTTTGAAGTTCACCTTTGACAATCTTTCGGTATTGTACACAGGCCAATGCTGCGCAAAGCATATCATAGAAAAAGCACTTCCCCAGACATGATTAGTGATACAGTTAAACTGAATGGTGAAGAAGTGAAGAGTAGCAAGGGTGTGATGAAAAATCATGATGACAGTTGGTGGGTACCTGATGATCGTACTGGAATATTTTATCCAAAGGGACATGAGAAAGTGATTGAAGATGTCCCCTCTGCTGCAGGAAGGGATTTTGGAGCTATTAATTGGTTTTCTAACCATGAAGATTGTCTATAATTAAATCCTATTTAAAATATAAAATAATAATTTGGTTATTGTACGTCTTAAATGTTGTTCTGGCAAATGTATCCTCCTATTGTTGAAGTTGCTTTGCGTTATAAAGAATGTCAAGGTGCATTGATCTTAATATAAATTAATATCTTATTTTGATTGGCATCAAACTAGTGCTAGATATATTGCGAATAGTTACTCTAAAGGAAATGTACCATGTACGTGAGATATACTTGAAATTCAATTCAAATACATACTTACCGGGATGACAAAAAAACTTGTAATTTTCCATTCTGATCCCCTTGATTTTCTTTTTTAAATTAATCTTTTTTTTGTTTCTGCTCAACTCTTAGTTTATACCAGAATAATTGATTGAATTACGGGACTTGGTCTCCTCATATGGACTTGGGCAATCCTCCCATCATAAGCTAGCTTTTTGGTTGAGTTAGGCCACGATCCATTTCTTCACATGGTATCAGAGCAGGACCCATCTCACCCGATGTTGAGCCCTCAAATTAAATTGCCCACGCTCCATATGTCCCTGGGCATGAGGTGGGGTGTTGATGAATGAAAAAAAAAAAAACCCTCATCGGTAGTTAATGAGATGGCTGGTCTCCTTATATGGACTTGGACAATCTTCCCCTCATAAGCTAGCTTTTGAGATTGAGTTAGACCCATAATCCATTACTTCACAGGATACACCAAAATGTGTGTCAAAATCAAGCCAGAAGGGAGTTTCCATGATTATATTTCAACAGTTATTCCAACTAAATGGCTGACATCACTTGCACCACAACAACTCAATTACATCATTTTTACTCCTTCAAAAGGCAGAGTAAATCCATGAGATTGTTATTTTAGTAAGGTGCTGTTTGGTTGAAACCGGGACCTCAAGATTATAATTTTGGGATTAAAATCAGGACTATAATGAACTTAAGTCGTAATTATAAAGGACGTTCGAATTCAACAAGCTAAGATTGCTCGTGGTAATTGGAGGAACGATAATTTGTAGCCTAGAGATAGCTGTCTATCACACATCTGTTGGGTAGTGGAGCTACCACATTAGTCTGTTTTGATGGTTGCCACTCATTTGTCCGTATACCTCTGATAGATGACCCAAGTATAGTAACTGAGCTCAATTATCTTCGCTGTTTCAAGTCTTTTTGAACTCACTCATCTAAACTATCTAGGTCATTATCTTTCGAGACAAGTTTTAGTCTTATAATAATACATTTATCTAGGTCCCGCCAATGTTTTTAAACACACGCTTTGGCCTTATTACAATGCATATGTACAATCAAGCCATCAAGATCCGTCGCAGTCTTAATTTTGACACACATTGGGTTTATTGCAAATGCATATATATGTCCAATCTAGGTTCGTCATGAGTTTCATTTGACACACGGTATTTGCCTTGTCACAATGCATATGTGCAATTTAGGTCCGCCAGTATTTCCTTAATTTTAACACAGGTTTTGGTGAGTATACAATCTTTCACGGATGAGAATCAATTGAAATAGCCTTATTTCAAAATCAAGTTGCCACCCTTATCTTTATTTGTTGTCCTTTTCCAGAGGATCGTATAAGCATTGAGGAAGTGCATATGATATGATGGATTGAGGAGTCAGTAACCAATTACTATTGAGTGGTTTCTGATGTAGCTCAAGCAGGGGAACATCTTTTGGATGACATATGTCATTGGAGTGATTTCTATTGGATAGATTAGAAGAGATTCATTGATATATAGTTCCACTGCAACAAGAGTGGAATTCTTACACTAAAATATTTTATTGATTTCGTTGACCAGTTCTCGCAAGGCAAATCAAATTTACGCAAGACCCGTTAGTTGTTTTGTCGACCCAGAATGAATAAATCTTCACATTAAAAAAAAAAAAAATCACATGGACTGCTTACTTAAAGTTAATAAAAACTTGACTCAATTATTAAAGGCAATAGTGCCATGGCCCATGAGTTCCACGAAAGAGATAAGAAAAGGGAAAATGACTTAATAATACCAGTTTATATTACAAAATATAAAGATATTTTTTTTTTATTTACAAAACATACTAACAAAATTACAAAGTATACCAAATAGAATATCAGATTTGGACTTAATGAGATACCCACGATTTTGGGCATTTTTAAGAAAAAGAATATGATTTTAAATGTGGACTTAATTATAGGATAGTTACCAATCAACTTCTTCTCCTTTTTTAAAATATTCTTCTCTCTCTCTCCCTCTCTCCCTCTATGATAGACACCATTTCTAGACCTAAAATTCATCTTCTTTCATAATATAAATTTTCAAACTAATATTACAATTTTTTTTTATTACTGACATGTGTATTAATTGTCTATAAAAATTAATTTGTATCATTTTGAGATATGTGCGATCATTGTGTGTTTGAAATCTGTATAAATGTTGAAAACTAGTATATGTATGAAATGTGTATGGAATCTGTTATATACTATCATTTTTTAGATATATGTGGCATAGTGTGTATGGAATGCGAATAAATTCGATACAAATTAATCTAAAAAATGTTGAAAATTATACGGGTATGGAATGTGGTTCGTATCAATCAAAAAGCTTAATATCCATATATACTTTCTCATAATCTATACATACTTTGATTAGATTTTATACAATTTATATGTACTTTACCATAATCAAAATATACATACAACTTTTATACATATTTCATACATAAAAATTATAACGAATTTATACATTTATACATATTGCATATAAAAATTTACACAAATTTATTTTCTGGTGTATGAACTTTGTGTGAAATCTGGTTTGTATAAATTACAAATTTATTATACATATTTTCTCAAAATTTATACATACTTTGATTAAATTTTATACAATTTTTATGCACTTTATCATAATCAAAACACACATATTTTTAATACATATTTCATATACAAAAATTATAACAAATTTATATAGTTATACATATTGCATATAAAAATTATACATATATGTTTTCTGATATATATAAAAACTACCGATTAGTATTGACTTTTTGAATAAAAGTTGAAGAAAATTAGAGAACAATATCTTTGAACGGGGAGATAAAAGTGGATGAAATAAGGGAGCATGGAGAAAATCAGGTAACAATATATTTTAATTTTGATTGGAGAGAGAAAATTAGATAAAATAATGAAAGCAATCTCCTTACCTTATTTAATGTGTTTTATTTAATTCTTTTTAATTTACCTGATTTGTATAGATTTTGTAACAAATCTATTGATATATTTTGTAAACTGAAAAGTATCGTTATATTCCGTAAATATAACCTCTTAGTATGTACATATATGTTTTTTGCCCATAAGAAAATGCAACTAGTGAAAATTCATTAGCGAATAACCAAATTCTACTCAATTAACCCTAGTCAATATTTTTGATAATTTATAGTATTAGTTTACAGTGCATTATATTTTTGATAATTTATAGTATTAGTTTACAGTGCATTATATTCATTTTTACTTGAGAGACTGCCTTGCATTTATGCAATTTCGCAGAATTACTATTTTGTTTTTCAATATTGATTTTCAGATCATTCACGATTTGCTAGCGGCTTCGACACTAAGAGATCATCACTACGAGAGAACATGCTATTTACCTAGGGTTTTTAACTAGAGAAATCAGATTCCTAGCTAATGTGCATCATTAGCGGCGGATTTAGCTAGAAATGCCCTATTTCCTAGCAAAATTTTTTATCTAAAAATTTAGTAAAATTATAGCTAGGAATTAGCTACGGCCAATCCCTAGCTAATACGTAGCTAGATTATAGCTAGGAATTAGCTACGGCCAATCCCTAGCTAATACGTAGCTAGGGATTTTTCCTAGCAAAATCTCTAGTTAATATTTTGCGGGAAATCGAATTTGGCGCAAATTTTCTAACTAGGAATATAATCCATAGCTAATCCCTAGCTATATTTTAGCTAGAGAAGTAGCCTAGCAAATCTGTAGCTAATGTTTAGCATAAAATTTTGGCAATATTTTATATTTACCAAAAGATTGTGGTTTTGCCAGGAAAAAAGTCCGTGCTAATAGCTAAAAGGTAGCTAGGGAAGTTCCCTGCAAAATCTATAACTAAGTTTTAGCGGGAATTCTAAACTTACGCTAATTTTTTTCTTTAGTTAGTCGAATCCCTACTAATATATGGTAACATTTATTATTATTATTATTATTATTATTATTATTATTATTATTATTATTATTATTATTATTGATAATAAGATTTTAATAATATTTTTGGATTTCTTAATTTAAGTGACTATTTCACTATATTATTTACAATCTGGCCCAATTTACTTGCGATGTTTGGCCTAAGAAATAATTTAGGAACGAAATTAAAATATTAAAACTTGTGATTTGAAACAAGTCATAGACATTTGAAAGGCATGTAAATCATCTGATTAAGAATAAAATGAAAATTTAAAGTTAAGTTATTTCTAAATATAGAATAATATTATTCTTTTGGGACAAGTTAAAAAGAAAAGTGTGCGAAGTAAAACGGGAAAGAGGTAAATTATATTAATTTCTTAAATTTATTTATTTGTTGTGTTTGAATTTTTTTGTTTATTTCGTATTGAATTTAGTGGTAATCTATTTTATTGTAAGTATTTTGTTTAAATTCATAGAAAATTATGAAACATGGAAAAAATGCAAAAATATAAAACACAGAACAAGGACCTCGATTGTGTTAACCCGTTGAACCCTGTTATCTCCAAATTAACCAATTGTTTCTTCTGTTCACCAATCAGAACCCTTCGATCTCGTGCCAATTGTGAAAACTAAGACGATTTTAATACGAGAGTTTATAAAATCATAGCAGTAACAGTGCACACTTTTAAAATGGTTGTTGCATTGGACAAAACATGACAAGCATTAAGAGACATACACTTGGAAGCTAAAGGATCAGGTCAACGCAACTAGGTGGATCAGTGACAATGATGAGAGAGTTGAAGTATGGTATAAAGAGGTTCTATGTCGTCCTAGCCTCAGACCTCACTGCGGTCACACACCTTCCGCTCAAAGCTAGATGATTAGCACAATCTCTTGCTCGAAGATCAGTTAAGGATAGTCATGCTTCCCGATATTTGGGGGACCACGACTTATCCCTTTTTCAGAATCCATGATCCTTGTGCCCACAACGGATCCGATGTGCTTAGGGTTAGGGAGTTAGTTAGTTAGTTAGATCAAACCTATATTTACCCCTCAATCCCTGATTTGTACACATAAAAAGATACATTGAGGAATACAAGTCTATTGTTTTCTTATGATCAACTCATTACTTTCACGCTTTTTTGCTTTGGTTCCTGGAAGCGTCCAGTTTCATCATTTGTGGATTGAATGAGCTTTCTTATCTCATTTACCTTATTATTTTCGTTGTTATAATTGTCTCGTTTAACATTGTTTATACGTTATCATTTCAAACCTTACATCACTGATTTTCAGAACTAACTTGGATTAATGTCGTTGCTAAAGACCTCAAACAAATAAATTTATTTGGTTTTCCTAATAAATATATTTTAGACTAAACAATTTTCTATGTATAATTAAAGCGATGATTTCCTAACTAATTTTGAAATTCTTTTATTCCCTCCAAAAGAAATGTCAAATTTGGTCTGATCCTCCTCTGTCTCAGTGATCTCTAATTCCTCGCCCACTACAAGAAAGTGTAGAATTCACAACAATTTTCTAGCAACAATAATATGTAAATATCAATAAATGGCAACAACTTTATTCAATTGTTGGTATAGAGTAAATATTTTTACCCATAATTTTTTTCTTGTTGGCAAACATTCTAATCTTGTTGCCATATTTCGTGGGTATTATAATAAACTTAAAATAATAAATTGGCAACAACATATTTTAATTGTTGGCAAAAATATGTTTGTTGTTGGTAAAACATCTGACCTTCTCAACAACTTGTTGGATTTGTTGCCTAAATATTGTTTAATTATTTTTTCATTTTTCACAAAAAGCAAAGGCGCCAAATTATTTTTTCATTTTTCACAAAAAGAAAAGGCGCAAAATCTTCCCTCGTTTTTCTCCTTTTTGGCCAACCCTTCCCTCTTTTGTCCAAAACCCTCCCAACTTCCGTCAAACGCTTTAGATCGTGCAGTAGCAAAGGGAACTGCAACCTTCCCTCAGCTCAAATTTAGGGTTTGAAATCGTAAGCTTCTTTCCCTCTAATTCAGTTGTTTAAAGCTTAGAATTTTGGTGACTTAATTTCTTATGTAAACATCTACAGAATTAGTGTTGTTATTCACTTTCGCTCTGTATATTTTTTTCTTGACTAGTTGTCCCATTCTAATAAATAAGTGCTCCAATTAGAGGGTTATCATCCTCTCAATGATAAAATTAAGGCTCTGTTAAGAACTTTAATTGCTGACACTAACCGAGTTCTGCCCTCTTGAGTTACCTAATCCATGGTATATTGGTGTTAATTCCTAATTCATGACTACATTGCCCTTTCTCTGATCCGATGGTGCCACTATCTCACCTAAACTTCCATAAACCAATCGGCCCAATAGTTTAAAGCAGAATTCTGTATTTATTGTGATGTTCTATGTGTCTAAATCCTTGAGAAAAGCAATGTTATACATGAACTTTCTGTAAAAGTTATGCTTGTGTGATTTCTTGTTGGTTTCATTACATTCAAGGTGATCTTCCATTTGAATTCATATGTATAAAACCCACTTTGTTTCAGATTCTCTATGCTAGTAGTTGTAGTAATAGTTCTTAGTTTGTCTTAATGAACATTCCTATTGTCCCACTGATTTAATTGATTATGGGAACAAATGCACAAAGTAACTGGTTGAATGCATAAATCCTGGGATGCTACAACAGATTATAGAAAAGGTTGAACCCAACATATCAAGATTATGGATTTGATTTCCCGTTTCCAATTCCCTCAGTGCTTTAATTATATTGGAGAAGAGAAAAATAATGGTTTGAATTGGAAGCCTAAACTGAATTTGGAATCAGGTAGAACTCACTTATCTGTAATATGCAACTAAATATTATAAAATTGTTGATGATGATTTGCTCTTTCTTCTCCTATCCAGGAAAAACTATTTTTTCTGCTTGAATGTAGTTGTATTGTTCTCTGTAGAATGTGTTGTTCTGTACTTTTAATATTCATGCTGGAATATAGGGGTGATTTAGTTGACCTTTCAGTTATGAAAATACGATAGATTTGGTTAAGAGGTTTAACTAAATATACTAGTGAGAGTTTAACTTGAGATGGATGAGGTGTCAAATAGTAGTATAGATCAGTAATAACCTTCTTTTATTGTTCGTGGTATGAAGATGTATCACGTACTTGAGTATCTGGCACACAACTGGCAAAATTTCTCGAAATAGAATGGAAGAAATTTGTATCGTGCACGTGTAGTGCTCTATCTCTACTCCTGCTACCATCCAACATTTGTAGCCTATTAGGTGCATGAGTCGAGGTAAGAGGATTCTAGGTAAAGGATAGTATTTGCTGCTTGTCGTTGGACATATAGATGCAGAAAGTAATCATTTGCTAGAAAGAACTGGAGGGAAAATATAGATAACTTTCAGTCTAACAAAGGGTATGTGCCCAGATGTATGATTCCAACATATATGTGTATCAGTCATAGTTGGAATGCTACTACAAGAGGGATTATTTACAAAAGTATCCGCTTTAGTAGCTTCTGCAATATGAAAAACAGTAGGGATCACCATATATGTTATTAAGTTGATAAGTCAAGGTTTCTTTTTGTACTTTTATTGCATACTTATCACTGTTTATGCTTGAATTTCACAGCTTTAGTACACATTTGAATGCAACTTTCACTTTTTGCTAAAACGTCCAAAATCCTTTAGTTCAATCTTAAAGGCTAGTATTGCAAAGTCTTCTCAATGCAGGCCAAGCTTGTTACAAGCATTACATGGAGGCCTTGTTCTTTACTAAGGTAATGTTCATATTACATGTTCATTTGTCTTGATGTAATCTTGTCTTATATGTACAACATGATTATTAGGACTTCAAAAGGTATAACTCAAACTAAATAAGAACCTTGTTTACAGTAGGGTATTCAGACCGGCTTAAATTGGTACTTTACGCTCCTTACAATTGAAGAACTTGAGAATGAATATGTGCCCATTTAGATTTAAATCTAAGAATGTCTAAAAGAAATTAAATGAGATTATTGCAGATGATTTATGTTTGTGTTAAACATGGAGATGTATGTACTCCTTCATCTCTACGAAGTAAGATCAAGCTCATTAGTATATTATCCCATGTCCAATCCATGTTTGTTAACACTAAATAAACTCATATGAAGTCAGAAAATAATGCAAAACTTGTTTGGTGCTTAAGAGGGTTGTTTCCATCCCTTTAAATGCTTTCCTGTTATACTATGTTCTCCCTGTGTTTCCACTTTTCTTAGTAGAACTTTTTATGCTTTCATAATTTCTTTTTCTTATTTTTAATTTTCTTACTTCATCTTTAATGGATTTGATTAGTTTAAAAAGAAAGTTCAAAGCAGTGCAGCTTAAATTTTAAAAGTAACTAGAAGATCATCTAATTGAGATATGATAGGCATTCAATCCTTTCTAGTCCTCATTCATCATCCTGTGTTAAATTTCTTTTCGTTGTTGGTCATTAATACTAGTTTACATTATTGGCAGTAATAATACAAATTCAAATGTTGTTGATGAGTTAGAAAGACACTAACTTCACAGAAGTTCCCCTAGGGGTAATTTTTTGTTTCCCTTTTATTAATTTAGTAATCCATCATTTATTTGTAAAGTAATAAATAACACAAAGAAGTGTTAGAAACATACACAATCTTCAAATATGAATTAGTCTATATGTGACAAAGATATTTAGTGGTAAAATTACCCCTTCGATCTCAAAGACTCTTGAATTTAATTTTATATTACTATTACTTTCTGGTATGTTATGTTTTGTGGAATGACTTATATTTCTTCCTTATTTATTGTGCTCCTCTCTTTTCCTTTGCTTTTTGTCACTCAAGTGGGGTTTGATATATCTTTATGAATAATCACTAGGAGCAAGTGATAGTTCATGTATAAAAGGTTCTATTAGAAACTAGTAAGCATAAAGATATTAGAGTACTGTTTAAACTTTATTTTTGAGATTTGGTAGATTTTGTTTAAATGTAATGACTAATTACCTTAATTTTTATATGCAGGTTATATTTACAAAGAAAGGAGGTGAATGTGACTTGTACGCCAAAGAATAAAGTTTGTGTTGAAGTCGAGGAGGTAAATGACAATAAATGAAGACATTGGTACAATGGTTGTATTCTTCCTTTGCACCAACCTTAAGATAGTTGAGGGCTAATCTTATTATCTTTTTAGTTGAAAGCATTTTTTTTTAATCTCATTTGTAAACATGTACATCATCTTTTTGATATATATAATAGATATTAATGATTTGTTGGAGAGCTTGTATGGCTTCTATTATTGTTTTTGTCATATTCCAAATTATATACGATAATGCAATTGCATTTCTTGTGCCCATTAAAAGTTGAGAATGAATAGGGAGTGACTCTAGGTAGAAATATTTTGGCTAGGGACATTCCTAGCTAATTGTAAAGAAAGGTGAACATCCTAAATAAACTTAGCTATGACTTTAGCTATGGAATTAAGCCTAGCTAACTTAGCTATAGAATATTGCCTAGCAAATTATCCTAGCCAAATTAGCTACGGCTGACCCAATATTCCTAGCAAATATTTAGCTATGAGCCTATTAGCCACGAAAGTTAGCTAGCGTCAATTTCCTAGCTAAAACAGTGTTAGCTAGGGATTTTAGTAAGTTAGCCAGGGATTTGGTCTCTAGCTAATTGCATGTTCTCTTGTAGTGTGAGATTCCTCGTCAATCAAGTAATTGATGAATTTGAGTCTTGTTTGATTCGAGGGTTTCTTTTATTAGTTTTAATAATAAGAATATTGATTAATTTAATAAAAATATAATAAAAAGAAGTCTATTTTGTACTCTATCTGTGTATCCTTTTTTATTCCTAAAAAATAGCAGATGAAATTGAAGGCTTAGAAGGGAGATAATGAAATTATGTGATTGGGTCTTCCAAAAGAAAAAGGTACGATCCGTTTTTTAGTTAACTCTTTACTCTAAGAAACGAAATCTTTTGACGAATAAGACCTTGACTCATTTAATTTTTGACGCTTAAAAAATGAAATATCATATTATCTTTTTACAATATTTGGGGGCCTCGAAGTAATTAATTTTCAGTCAGTTTACTTGCTAGTTTATGGAAAATTGTATAGACAATTTTTCCAATTCAGGTTTAGTAATACCTATGAAAAATGATACTAACATCTATTCTAATCGAATGCGTGCTTATGGTAATATCTACTGTGCAAGTCATCTCCTAATATTCGTGTCTTTGAAGAAAGAGTGCTGATCAACGAGACACTAGCTCACCTTTCTCAATTTATTACCGTCAAATCTTTCGATTTAAAAAAAAAAAAAACTTTCTATAACAATCATTCTATGTAACAATATTGCATTATAGTAACCATGTTTTATGTGAAATAGATCTTTCATGTTATGTTATGTTATATTTCTCTATAATAACATTTCACTATAACTATAAAAAATATTGGGATGAACTACACTACTATAGACAAGTTTGACTGTATATGAGTAATAATCTGAGATTTTTTTTTTTGTTAAAATAATTTGAGTTATACCCATCAGAAGTATAACAAAGATTGGATTTAATTTTTATGTATTAGTAATGGTGTAATATTTGTTTTATACTAGCTATCAGGTTATATCACCTTAATAAGCAAGTAACTTTCTATACTAAGTCTAATTTAATAACCTAGAAAAAACGTAAATAACTTCTTGTAATAGGTGCAAATTATATTGATACTATAAAAGTTATTTTTTCACTGTTAATGTATATAAATTAAATCTAATTATGTTACGTTATAAATCTGTTCTAATGTTTAATCAAAAAGAAAAATTCTGTTCTAATGATCACCTACTACCCTTTTAGGTTATTGATCATGTTTATGTAACACCTACTTACGGGGAGTTATTTAAAACTCATTGATCATATTATGTGTTAATTAGTTGGTGAAAATGTCGCCTTCCAGGGTCATCAACAAACCCGTTCCGGCATATTGCGGTAGGTGAAATTCATTACCTGGAAAAAATCTTACTACATTTTTCGAAGGTCAACTTTGAGTACCCCCTTCCCTACCACCTAACTATTGGACCTAAATCCTCATCAAAGAACCACTTTCACCAACCACACCTTTTCATATTCTCACATTTCTGATATCCCAAAAAAATGCAAGAAAATAAAATAAGTTCCATGAAACTACCCCTAAACAACCCTAAATTCCCATCAAGTCCTTCTCACCAACTCCCTAGTTTGGCTTCACGTCTTCAACAACACATACTCATATTTATAATCCACCTTTGAACATTCATCTTCAGGACACCTAAAAGTCTAACCACTTTTTTTTTTTTGCTTCTCAATTCTCAAACTAAGTAATAACAAATATGACGATGGAGAAGGAAACAAAACAAGTTGATAAAATTTTCCGATCAAAGCTCCCTGATATTTACATCCCGAATCATCTTCCATTACACTCGTACTGCTTCGAAAACATTTCGGAATTTAGTTCACGTCCGTGTTTAATCAACGGAGCCAACAATCAAATTTACACGTACGCCGATGTTGAGCTCAGTTCAAGAAAAGTTGCTGCCGGCCTTCACAAGAAATTTGGAATCCAACAAAAGGACACCATCATGATCCTATTGCCCAATTCTCCAGAATTTGTATTTGCTTTCATTGGTGCATCGTACCTTGGAGCTATTTCAACAATGGCCAATCCTTTGTTTACGTCCGCTGAGGTTGTGAAGCAAGCTAAGGCTTCTAATGCTAAGATCATTGTCACGCAAGCTTGTCATGCGAACAAGGTGAAGGATTATGCGTTAGAGAATGATGTGAAGATCGTGTGCATCGACTCGGCGCCGGAGGGTTGTTTCCACTTCTCCGAGTTAATTCAGGCCGATGAGCACGATATCCCTGAGGTAGTATAAAATTATGTCATCATCTCATCTAGATGTTTAAGTTGTTAGAGAAAATTATTTTCAGCTTTTTGGGTGGCTCTAAGGTCTAAAGTGATGATCTATACGTGCTATATATAATACCATGTTTTGTTGTGTGATCACCTCATCTAAATGTTTAAGCTATTGGAGAAAATATATATACTTTTCGTTGCTACTATTATATTAAGTTGAGATACGTCCCTCACTTACGGGCTTGATTTTTTTTAACTAGTCAAACGTGTGAAAATATTGGTATGAATGAACACTTTACCTGAATTTGTTGGGGTGGGCGGGAGCTTTGTAGTTGCTTAGTCGTTCAAATTTCAAACTGTTCATTATCTACTTTTTGGGTGGTGCTGAGGTCTAAATCAAGATCTTTGTCTGCGTTGATATCATCTTGAATTGTGCATCATTTCATTTAAATGTTTAAGTTGTTTGAGGGAGCATATATTTAGTTGTTTAATTATATTATGTCTCAATAGGTAGAAATTCAGCCAGACGATGTGGTGGCGTTGCCGTATTCCTCCGGGACGACCGGTTTAGCTAAAGGGGTGATGTTGACACACAAGGGACTTGTCACAAGCGTGGCACAACAAGTTGATGGTGAAAATCCGAATTTGTATATCCATAGTGAGGACGTGATGCTTTGTGTGTTGCCCTTGTTTCATATCTACTCCCTCAACTCCGTTTTGCTATGTGGGTTAAGGGTTGGTGCCGCCATTCTGATTATGCAGAAATTTGATATTGTTCCATTCTTGGAATTGATACAAAATTACAAGGTCACAATAGGGCCATTTGTGCCACCAATTGTTTTGGCCATTGCTAAGAGTCCAATGGTTGATAATTACGATCTTTCATCAGTAAGAACCGTTATGTCGGGGGCTGCACCATTAGGAAAGGAACTTGAAGACACTGTTCGAGCCAAATTTCCTAATGCTAAACTTGGTCAAGTAAGATTCTCATTTCCTAGCTTCTTCCTTTATATTTTCGTATAATTGTTCACATGAGGGCTGGCGTTTCTCGCCTTTATATCTTGGAATATAATATAAAATTATTTGTTGATTTCGATTTGACTTAATCAAAGTTCAGATCTCAATGCACATGGTTACTTAATTGCTGAATATTCTTACAATAATGATAGGGATTAATTAGTGTCACTTGTAAGGCTTTTCATTCGCTAATTTGCAAAATTAAACAGCTTTTATGTTTTTTTCCTTTTTTAGGAACTTCCTAATTTTTTCCCTAGAAATTCCCTTGTGGTTGGTAGACGTCTAATCTCAAGTTGCTGAAAAGAGGCCATCAATTAGGATTAGAAAATATTTCAATAAAGCAGCTGCCTTTTTCTTATTCTTGTGTAAAGAATATTTATACTATCTAGTCAATTAATAGGTAATAACAAATAATTATATAATAAACATTTGATTAGTAGCTTAAATTAAATGCTAAGTAACTTATTATAACATGTCAAATCATATAAATGATACAAACTGTCATTATATATAACTTAAATCGTTATTAGAAATGTACACTAGTAGCAGTTGCCTCACGGAAATGAAAGCTGATTGTACATTTTGTCGATGCAATTATTTAAGGCAAATACGATAGTGATTTCCCGAGTCATAATCATAAAGGCACTTGCCTGATATGTGAAATTATCAAATACAGCAAAAATAATAACGACTGATTGTGATTTGATCTATACATTATAGGGTTATGGGATGACAGAAGCTGGACCAGTGCTTGCAATGTGTTTGGCATTTGCAAAAGAAGGCTTTGAAATAAAATCAGGAGCATGTGGTACAGTTGTGAGAAATGCTGAGATGAAAATTGTGGATCCTGATACTGGCATTTCTCTTCCCAGAAACCAATCTGGAGAAATTTGTATTAGAGGGGACCAGATCATGAAAGGTGCGTTTTATTATATTTAAATGAGTTTAAGTTATATACACCGTTGCAAGTCTTTATTTTAAAAATGACAAATCTCATATTTTGAAAAAATTTAACGACTATATATAACTTAATCACTTCAAAGTTAGTCCTTTTATGTCCCTGGTCCGGTTCAGTAGACCGTCGTTCTCATTTTGTTGATTTGATCCTATTATCTGCACCTTTTCCATAGAAAAATGACAAAAAGAAAATGGAGCTTCTATTCTTCCACTAACACATTAATGGGAGCCAATATCTTCCATCCCCACACACTTGATTAGCTTTATCTTCTTCTGATCGTCCAATCATTTTTGCTATTTTTTTTTTTTTCAATTTTTCATTTTCCGCTATTCTCGTTTTATAAATTGGTAGCGATATAGATATTGACATTCGAAAAAATTTCGCCCTACAATAACAAATTATTATGACTCAACTCATAATTAGACATTTTTTAATTTGGGACGATGAGATTCCAAGGCTATATTACCATTAACCAACAACACAATACAACCAAGGAGCACCTAAGTTTCCCACCACTTCAATTTCCTTTCTGATTTGTGGCACAACTGTATCTATCTATACATTTGAACCTTTGAACACATCCCAAATGAATATTTATAGTATATGATTTTTGAAGTGGGCCGGCATATAATAAAGTGCATATATATATATATATATAAGATTCACACACTATAACTACACTACTCTTTATATTACTGTCCTTTGTTGATCCTTTAGTTACTTTATTAAAGCTACTTTATAAAAGTTGGTCTGACGATACTACTAAATATTTCACAAAACAAATCAGACAATTTTGATAAAATTTTAGCCGAATGCAAGAAAGTGATGAAGAAATAGAACTAGCCTCCATAATAAGTCAAAAGAAATTAATGGAATCAAGTTCAACTAGTTCTAGCCCATTCCAAAGAACAACTGAGCAATAATTTACAATAGACACTAGTACAGGAAATGTACCTTGATACCAAATCTTTCAAATTCCATTCTAATCCTGCATATTCTTTTAGGTTTATTTTTATGGGTTTTATGAGTTTTATTCCTCTATTTCCCATAACTTCTACTACATCATCTACTTTAATCTTGAATTTAGTAGTACTGTTATCTGCCATTTTTTCTAAAAATTCTACGCACATTAATAAATTATTTCCATTACTATATATATATATATATATATATATATATATATATATATAAACGTTATTTACATATTCATATGAAATTAAAATTTTAGCTCGATAATGATATCCATCATTCAAGGTGTTTCCATCACTGATTATAAATTTGGTACAACTAACCCATAAAATGTATGTCACGACTCACAAGTCACAACGATAACCTCGAGTGATTTTGGTGGGCCATAGCACAACACACTTGAACGAAACAATTGACCTTACCACACTAACAAAAATAATAAATCATTGTATCATGGTGGAAATGATTAAAGCTTTTTCCTTTTGGTCCCAAAAACTTCACCTAGGATTTCTAAAGCTCAATGAAGTTATCACACCTTTGTATATATTATAAGAATAATTATTTTAAAGTTTTTCTCTTTCTAGATGTTTGATTAATATGTAGTTGATGTGAACTTTGTATCAGTGGCTCCGTCACTCATGACTAAGGGTGGTCACCTGCACACCTTTGGCTAGAAAATAGTACTAATATATGGATTAGATGTTATAGTTAATTAGATATAAATTAAATTTTGAACACCATTAAAATAATTGAGATAGATAAGGGTGTTCAGTTTTACCTAAAAGTCACGGTTTAAAGCTTGCGTTAAACGCTAGTCATCTTTTTTCTTTAAAAGAAAACATCCAAACAATGTCTGAAGCTACTTGGTTGATTTGTATTTGCACTTATTTTCTTCCATGTTCCGACTAAACTTATTTGTACTTGAGTTATGATTTGCATTTGGTTTATTCCTATGTTAGTTTGAAGTTACGTTGGACTCATTTGTTGAAGCTCCTTTAGTCTTTCTTCTTTCCTTCCTATTTCCTGGAAAAAAAAAAAAGATGTATTGTTAAAAAGACAACAACGAGATCTAATAGCAAGTTAGCTACCACTTATTTTGTTCTCTTTTCTTTTTTAATTGCTTCTGTGAACATTTTTATTATCCAACTTTGTTCTCTTTTTTTTTTTTTTTCCAAAGAAAATTAATTAGTCGTTATCTCTCGCTTTGTAACATTCTCGGAATGCCTCTTGTTGTTCTCCACTTGTGGGATTACGTACACTGGGTATGTTGTTGTTTGTTGTTGCTGTCATTTGATACTGTAATTATTGTAAGAGTTTTCTAGCAATGAAATTTATCAAGAATAACTTGCAAAATCAAATGGGCTATAAATTTTTAGGCGCGTGTGCAGTGAAGATGTTAAAAATATTTCGTTGCACTCATTCATAGGAAAAAAATTATATACTCGTCAACATTTGAACAACCTTACCAAAAATTCTAGCTCCGCTGCTACTTTGTATACAGGTTACCTAAATGACCCGGAGGCCAGTGCACGAACAATAGACAAAGAAGGGTGGTTACATACAGGTGACATTGGTTATATTGACAACGATGATGAACTTTTCATTGTGGATCGATTAAAGGAACTTATAAAATACAAAGGATTTCAAGTTGCACCTGCTGAACTCGAAGCCCTTCTCCTCAACCATCCTAACATTTCCGATGCTGCTGTTGTTCCGTAAGTCTCATTAATTTCGCGCTTTATATATGTAAATGTGTGTGTGATTGATATTTTTGTAAGATGTATATTTAAATTAGAGTGAATCTCACTTTACCCCCTAACATTTAAGGGTTGAGAAATGATACCACCCTCACATATTGAATGGGAACGATAACCCCCTATTTAATATTTTCCGGTGAGAATCTTTTGTTTTTAATAAGAGTGAAAATCATTTACTCCCCTCAACTATGCTTTAAAAATCAAACTCCCCCCTCAACTTTGAACAATAGACATTCTCCCCCCTTTATCCTAATTGACTTTTTTAAATGCCTATTTCACCCTTTACATTATCAACTTTTGTCTTTTTTTGTTTTTTACTTCTTTAAAATCATGATATTTTTAATTTATGTATTATAACAAGTAAATATTATCTTGCAGTCAAAGAAAAAAGTGAGAATACTAATTGAGTATATAAGTTAATGATGTTTTATAATAAAATAAATTAGCACAATAAACAAAAAATTAATTTTATTAAAAATAATAAAAAAATTAATATTTATTTATACAAGTGGAAAATGGTTCGTCATAACTTTATAAATATATTTATATGCAGGTAATGCAAAAACAATTAAAAAATCAAGGTAAATTTTTAAAAATGATTTATTTATACTGTAAATGAATTTTATTATACAAACAATAGAGAGTAAGAGAGAAGTGAAACTTAAATATACAAACATGCATGTACATACATATATATACTTACTGCATATAATATTGAACAATCATAAAAAATAGCATTAGATTTTGTTACAAATTCATAAAAGTATTATTCTACTTATAATGTTAATGAACTTAAATAAGAATCTATAAACACCTACATTAAAAAATAATTATTATATATAATATAAAAATGTATTACATAAATGGAGGATTGAAAAAAAAAACAAGGATGAAATAGTCATTGCATAGAATAAATGGGGGAGATTGTCTATTATTCAAAGTTGAGGGGGGAGTTTGATTTTTAAAGTAAAGTTGGGGGTGAAAATCATTTTCACCCTTTTAAGAAAGATAATTTTTAACAGATTTTTTCAAGTAGTTGTTGTACATTATTTCAGCGAAATAGGTGAATGGGACAATAATAAGAGATATATATTTTTGTATTTAATTCTAGAAAGAAAAAAAAAATCTTTATTAAAAAATAAAAGATTCTCACAGGAAAATATTTGATAGGGGGATTATCGTTCCCATTAAATATGTGAGGGGGGTATCATTTTCCGACTCTTAAATGTTAGGGGGTAAAGTGAGATTCACTCTTTAAATTAAGATAGCATCCATGGTGCAGCATGTTAATGCAACGGCTGTCTAAATTCTAATAATTTCTTAATTTTTCAATTTCCGCAGCATGAATGACGAGCAAGCGGGAGAAGTTCCAGTGGCATTTGTTGTTAGAAAAATTGGATCCACTATTACTCAAGATGAGGTCAAGGAATTCGTATCAAAGCAGGTTAGTGTAATTTATTTTTATTTTTTTCTATTTGACAAAAAAAAATTGGGATTATATCCTTCCTAATATAATAGTAAGAGGAAAAATAAAACGAAAATAAAAAAAAAAGATTTGCGGACTTTCACTTGATATAATTACTAGGTATTTTTTTTATTGAGAACATGATTTAATTCATTAGATGAATCTTAGGAGAACTCACACTTAAAACTATTCCTTAGGTATATATTTCAAAATTGAATCAATTTAAATATTTTTAAAATGTCCTAATGTTAGGTGTCAACTACAAGCGACAATAATGATAAAGTAAAAGTTTCATCCATTTGACATTTCCTTCGTATATTGAAATTAGTCAAGTTTGAATTTTGACCGTAGCCGCAACCTATCTCATATTTGGGCCAGTGTTTTAAAAGGCAGTTCTGGGACTCGCATCGGGGCTCGCCCCGGGGCGGGGCACTAGCAAAATGTCCCAGGGCTCACGTGCGGGGCTTAATTCCTGCGAGGCTTACGCCCTAAGCGTCCTATTGTACGCCCTAAACACGCCTAACGCCCAACGCTCGGGGCTCGCCTAACAGTTCTTACACAATTATATGTTAAATTCCTTAATTAAAACCGTTGACCCTCATAATTCTTTAACAAATGAGTGATACTTAATAATTTTTCATTTACCGAAATAAGAAGATTGGGTATAACTCAAATAACAAGTCGTAGTATTGCATATTTACTATATGAGAACATCGTGAGGGAGAATATCACTTAATATTTCTTTTAAGAATACATAACCGAATTGTGAATTTTCACTTGTCATTGGTCTTTTGTCCTATGTATCAAAATTATCATATTTTATTATTTCTCTATTTGAAAGTAATTTTATTTTAATTCATGAAGGAGTTACGTTTCAATTATAATACTGATAAAGTTATTTATAGGAAGATACAATGAATAGTATGATAGTAATATTGTTTTAACAAATTGTGATTTTTTCATTGTTTGAAAGTTAAGATGTTAGAGTTGATTTGCATTTCATAATAGCTTTTATTTCATTGTATTGTTTATACTTATAAGGTTATATATATATATAATTTTTTTTATGTAATTTTACCTATTTAAATTTTTTTGTTATAATTATATTATTTTATAAAATACAAAAAATTAAATACCCATGGGGCTTACGCCTCATCGAGGCATATGTAAAACGCCCGCCTTACGCCCCTGCCTTTTTAAACACTGATTTGGGCACACTCGATCACAAACTAAAAATGTTCTAAATGTGGTCCACGAACATAAGAGCATTGATTTGGTCATGGCTAATATAAGGTAGAGAAATATGCTAAGTGGATTCACTTTAGGGAAAATTATAAATCCTCCAAAACAGTTTGTTTTAGCTCATTACAACCTTTAACTATAGACGTGTCCTTTTACCCTTTTAAACTGAGAAAATAATATTGTAGTTCATAAAATGACCTTCTCATTTTTGTTTTTAAAATTGCATTTCCAGGTGATATTTTATAAGAGGATAAAGCGGGTATTTTTTGTGGATGCTGTTCCTAAATCTCCAGCTGGCAAAATCCTTAGAAAGGACTTGAGAGCTAAACTAGCTGCTGGATATCCAAATTAATACTTTTGGCTTCAGCTTTAATGGAGACACTAACTATAATCGAAGACAAATTATTTTTTATTAAAAGTTACATAATATGTTCTTTGCATTGTATTTGTACGTTCAACCACCTGCATCTTCGGTCAAAATTAATTAACCGATTGGTAAAAGGAGGAAAATGTATGTAAATTTGAATGCAAGGACTTCAATTGCTTAAAATGTGGTATATACTTCAAATGTCTTTGTGGTACTATTTGTGTGATATCATGCATTTTCTGGTGCAACATAAAAGTTTTTTTGTTCACTCGACTAGATTTAGCCTTAATCCCCTTTTTAATGCGTGACAATTTTACTGTGGTCTTTCAAGAATTTTAAAACCAAAAACTTAATGGTGTTTTGTTCTGAATGCAAATTTGTCTTGGAAGTAAATAAATATTCCCACAAAAAACGAAAGCATATAATGTTGCTTTCTCAAAACCAACCCGTTTTTCAATATCGAACAAACACTTACTCTACCTTTATTATTTTCGAGAACCATTATGCTAATTCAGTTGCATTACTATGTTATAAATTTGCATTTCGTACTATAAGTATTATACATTCCAAATTGTTATTTATTCTTTTCAATATTTATCTTAAAATATGATCATGGTACAATGTTACATGGGGCAATAGGCCCAGTTTGGAACGACCAGGCCCAAATTTACCATTTTCACCGGTGCTGGGCTGGTTCCTAGACTAGTGTCCATCATAAGTGCCCAGTAAGGGAAAACACAGCATAGGCCATACAGTGTTAAAAACAACCTCACATATTCTTGACACAAAAATTAATGTTTCAATAGTAGCCACATTTATCCAAAATAAACCCCCTTTTATCTCAAGTTTCCAACTAATTAACCCTTAAAAAATGCTAACGGCTGTATTGAATGTAGTTTCCTTTTCTGATGTCTTCATTCGTTATTTCTTTTTATATTAAATTTTTTGTTTTGTCTTTTCCTTTTTTTAATGTCTTTGTTTCTTATTACAGTGTAATTACAAGCGTACTGTTTGGTTGTCATAATATAATTATAGTGTAATTACAAGCGTACTGTTTGGTTGCACAAGTGCAATTACACAGTTAGCTTAATTTAAAAATAATATTTAATTATAAAAAAATTAAAATTAATATTTACAAAATATGTGCCTTTATAAATGATATTAGATTATGTATTTAACAACACATTATTTCTTAAAAATATATTAATTAATAATCATATACTTGTGACAAATATCGTAAAAAATAATTGATATATATTTTTCAAATATAATATTTTAGTTTTAATTATAAAAATTAAAAGAAGCTTTTTTTTTTTTGTGAGAACATGATGGATTGGATGTTTGACAAAAAAATTAAAAATTAAATATAATACCATAACATTATTCAAATGTTTGAAAAATTAAAAAATCTATCAGTTGTAAGTAAAAACTAAACAACATGTAATGTGAAATAACAACTCAATAGTACTAAAGCAAATAAATTAAAATCGAAATATAACCTAAATTCAAATTCAAAAAAAAAATTAACATAATACTCTTATGTCAAATTCCAACGTTACATAGCTAAGTTCCAATATAACTTAGTAAATATACTTTGCTACTATATATAATAAGGAATATGCAAGTTTTGTCTTCCTCACATTCTAAATACAAGAAGTTTGATTGGTTGATGGTTACACGTGGCTGCTACTGGCTACTGCCCTTTCCTTTTACCTATCTCGCTTTTAACACTCAATTCCTTTTCTTCAATCTATTTCACGTAAAGATGGCAAAGGGGCGGGGCGGGTGCGGTGTGGGTTCTGTCTCAACCCGCAAAATTTCAACCCGCCCCGCACCTGTCCCGCATTGCATTTTCACCCGCATTAACCCGCACCGCAACATACCCGCGTCCACCCGCCCCGCCCTGCCCCGCGTAGGTTTTCACTCTTTGTTACGAACATTCAGTAGCCTATTCCATATATAAAACAGAGGACTAAAGCTTGATCCATTTGGAGATGAAATATCCAAAAAAAAAAAAAAGAATTATTTTTCATTCAACAACTAACCAAGACAGATTAATTTTGATAGCTACAGTATTAAATTTGACTCATGTTTAGTAGTTACTTGACTAACTTACAGAGAGCTAATTTCCAAACATAAAACAGAGGACTAAAAGCTCTGTTTCATTCTTTTTTCTTTTTTCCCATTTTTCAAAATGAAAAAATAGAAAAACTTAATTCAACAAGATTACTGTATTAAAAAACAGTAAGAGGGAACTTTTATTTTCAGGGAGCATGGAAAACTTGCGTTTAAAATATCCACAGGCCATCATAGGTCCAAGGAAATCAGTCTTAAAACTAGTAACCCACAACCCGCCCCGCCCCGCACAGGATTCTCAAAATATTGCTTTAACCCGCCTCGCACCCGCCCCGCACCGTGAAAGGACAAACCCGCACCGCCCCGCATGAGGTGAAACCCGCCCCGCCCCGCATGAGGTGAAACCCGCCCCGCCCCGCACCCGCCTCGCACCGTTGCCATCCCTAAATTTCACGTGGGGCCCTGCAGTTTTTTTGTGAATCGTTCTTAGCCCCTAAGTTCCTCAAATTTATATTGTACGATATTTTAACTTTTATATTTAGTTCAAAATAAATAGTCTTACATAATTAAGAAAAAATTAATAGCTATATTTTTATTCTTTAAAATTTACCCTTATTTAGATAAATGAATTTTTACATAATCAATGAATTATATTAAATTGCAACTATTTAATTAAGGATGGTTTAGTGAAAACGCTTCCTACTCTCTAGGCGCAAATAAAGACACCATATCATATGAATCAGAGGGATTATTAGATTACCCTTTAAATTATTTGTGTGTAACACCTCGTACCTTCGGGCTAAGGTTTGACTCGTAAGATGATGATATAATGAAACCATGATGGGAGGTGTAGAAAGTATTTTGAAAACTAATCAAGTTTGTTACATCCCGTATCTTAGAACAAAGGTTAGACTTGTATCGTTGGAGTTTAGCGGAAAATTTGAAAGTTTGTGCGTTTTGCAAGAATGGTCGACAGGCCTACTTCGGGCACCCTTAACCCCTTTATTCGTTTAGAATTTGTGAAAACTTAAAACATGAAAGTTGTAGCCCTTGGAAATATATTTCCAACGGTATCTTTTGGAGCTCAAAAGGAGCTATGTACTAAGAGTTATGCCTATTTTACTAACGCTGGTCAGAGCAGAATTTTCATATTTTGGGCTACGTTTTTAGCCTTTTCCTACTCCAATTGGGACTCCTTATGTTATTATTATATGAAGTAAAAACGTCCCTAACACTATTATAAAACCTAAGATGCTGTTCATACTCTTTCTACCTCAATCCCTAAAGAATCTAGACACTCTAATCCTTCAAGAACCGCAAGAAAATCATTCTTGCAATCAAGAAACCTTCAAGAGTTTGGTTTGACAATCTTGTTCCTTGAGGTTTCCTCTAAGGTAAATCTTTCAATCAAGAATCTTTGAATTCTACAAGGTTACACCGTTTTTAAACACTAGAATAAATCCATACCCTATAAAAATAAAGAGTTATAACGAGTTAGAGAAAACCCAAGTATTTTTCTGTTGACTTTCACTCCGACCAGCCATATTCAATTAGTGTTTCCCGGTAATCTAACCGTTGGATCGAGCCCAAATTTTAACTGAGTATTTTTATAACATGTAAGTCTAAAATTTGAACGGTGGAGATTAGATTTGGAGGTCCGGAGAAGTACCTTTTGATCCATGAACAGTAGCTACGAAAATCAGTGAAAACTCTTCTCAAGGTTTCAAGTTCAAAGCTTTGGTTTCTTCTTCAAAGTTCAGACCTTTTCTTCAAGTTTTGGAGCGACTAAGGTATGTAGGGTTTCTATCTGCGTGTGGGAACATCATTGTTCTTCCCCACGCCCTTCTTCCATGATTACACGCAAGTTCTCCAAAAACTAGGGTTCTAGCCATGTTTGTGATAACCCTAGGTCCATGTACTATATTATATTAAGCTTTTGTGATATAATCTCATTGTTGTGTTCTTGATATTTCATTTTGATTATTGAGAATCTATCCGTAATTCATGAAAACTCATATCTCGTATTCCATAGGTTCTTGCATGCATGTTTTTAAATAAAAATGCTTATTTCATGAATATCCTACATGTCTACAAGTTTTCATGCAATTGTATTTTATAATTATCTTCATGCCATGATTCAAGATACATACATGCTAAATATAAGTTATTTCATGAAACCATGTTTACAAGTTATTTCACGAAAATCATGGGCTTCTTAGCCAACTATATCATGTTCATGTTTTTGGGAGTTGCACAGATTACCGAGAAGGCTCAGACAGCCTGAAACTACGTTTGCCACCGTAGGATAAGGATCGCTCTGCCCAGTTATGTTCATGTCTTATACCCCGACAAGGTATAAGATGGCTTAGCTGGTCGGGCAGAGATCAGACGCCACATGTTAACGTAGTGGTTACATGTCGGTTATATTAATGCCCTCCCAACTTAAAATGCTTTTACTCATGTTATATATGCATTCATGTTCATGTCAGATACTCACGTTCATTACCAGGTTTCAGTTTCAGTTTCCCCCCTTATCATGTTACTTTCATGTCCCACGTTTATTTCATTCAGTTGCTTTACATACCAGTACATTCAATGTGCTAACGTCCCCTTTTATTGCCCGGGGGCCTGCATTTCACGATGCAGGTATTGATTTACAGGACATCAGATTTTCTCGTTAGGACATTGCTCGTATCAGCTTTTGGTGAGCCCCATCTCATTCGAGGTTGTGTCTTTACTTCTATTTATGTCAGTTATGCATTTAAGGTATGCCGGGGCCTTGTCCCGGTGAACAGTTTAGCAGTCAGATTCGTGTTAGAGGTTTTATAGACTAGTCAGTTGTCATGTTCAATTGAGTTAGCCTCAATGGCTACATTACCATAGTTCCACGTTCATGATATAATAATAATATTTTCAGACTTATGATTACTGAACTCCATGTTTTCACAATTCATGCATGTTTACTTTATATTCCGCATCAGTTCATGTCCCATGTAGACTCAGCAAGTCATGTGGTTCGCTCAGTCACATGCAGGAAGGCGCCGAGTGTCGTGTTACGCCTAGGCCATGGTTCGGGGCGTGACATTGTCATTGTACATTTTGGTAAAATTTAGGTAATTGTGGAGCCACATTTTCATTTCTAACGGGAATATTTATTAGATCTTACTAATTACTCTCGCTTCATTTCAACTTATGTGGCACTTGTCACCAAGAGTTAATTGGACTAAATTTTGAAGCTAAATTAAATTAGATTAACTTAATATTTTAAATTAGAATTAAGATATTTAAAAACTATACAAAAAGTACTACTCCTCCGTCCCAACTTAAGTGTCTTAATTTAATTAGGCACGAACTTTAAGAAATAAAGAGACTTCTGAATTTTGTGGTCCTAAATTAAAGATGTGTATAATGTACTAAATTATACTTAGAATCTTGTCGTCATAAACTTGTCATGTAGATGTTTGAATTGTCAACTTACCTAATATAAAAATAGACACTCTTTTTTAGACTGATCAAAAAGGAAAGTAAGATACTTAAATTGACACGAACGAAGTATAAATTACACTTTTTAAATGAGGATTAATATTTTTAAGTATAAATTATATATGAAGAACTAAAATGATTCTTGAGATTCATTTAATAAATTTAATTTTTTCCTTAATTTCGTCTAAAATTAAACTTAAATTACCACATTTAAGTAACACAAACTTCTGCAGCATAAAATATCACGAGTGAGATTAAAATAAGAAGGAATATGCAAATTTTGTCATCCTCACATTCCAAATACTAGAAGTTTGATTGGTTGATGGTTACACGTGGCTGCTGCGACCCTTTTCTTTGCCTATCTCACTTTTAACATTTAATTCCTTTTCTTTAGTCTATTTCACGTGGGGCCCTGCAATTTTTTTGTGAATCTTTCTTAGCCCCTAAGTCTCTCAAATTTATATTGTATGATATTTTAACTTTTATACTTAGCTCGATATAAATAATTTTACATAATCTAGAAAATATTAATAGCTATTTTTTTTATTCTTTCAAATTTATCCTTATTTAGACAAATAAATTTTTACATAATCAACGAATTATATTAAATTGCGATTATTTAATTAAGAAAAATTTAGTGAAAACGCTTCCTACTCTCTAGGCGTAAATAAAAACACCATATCATAAGAATCAGAGGGAGTGTTATATTACCCTTTAAAATATTTGTCATTATACATTTTGGTAAAATTTAGGTACTGACGAGCCACATTTTCATTTGTAACGGGAATATTTATTAGATCTTACTAATTGCTCTTCATTTCAACTTATTGTGGCACTTGTCAGTAAGAGTTAATTTAACTAAACTTTGAAGTTAAATTAAATTAGATCAACTTAATATTCAAATTTAAATTAAGATATTTAAAAACTATACAAATAGTACTACTCCTCCGTCCCAATTGAAGTGTCTTAATTTAACTAGGCACAGAGTTTAAGAAATAAAGAGACTTTTGAAACTTGGGCTAGAGGAGTTGCTACAGTGATAGCCAACATGGCATCCATATTTTTCCACAACATTTTGTTTTTACCTCCGAACAAACATTTTCATTGTAGAAGGAGAATATTTTAGTTTTAATCATAAAAATTAAAAGCAGCTTTTTTTGTGAGAACATCATGGATTGAATGTTTGACAAAAAAAAATAATTTTTTTAAAAATATAATACCATAACATTATTTAAATGTTTGACAAAATAAAAAATCTATTAATTATAAGTGAAAAATAAACAACATGCAATGTGAAATAACAAGTCAATAGCACTAAAGCAAATAGATTAAAATCGTAAATATAACCTAAATTCAAATCCAAAAAAAAGTTTAACATAATACTCTTATGTCAAATTCCAACGTTACATAAGTAAGTTGCAACGTAACTTAGTAAATATAATGTAAAAGAAAGGGAGAAAATATAACTCTATAACCTCATTCACAATAAAATTTTACTTTAATAACATCACTAATTATATGTAAAATTTGTTAATGACTCATTCTTTATAATACTAAAGAGACTTAGTTTTAAAAATTAGAATAATAATATAGTTATACTAAGTGAATAAAACAAAAAAAATATATATATGAGCAATTACATGGAATCACAAGAAGTAAAAGTTGGGAATGAGAAAAAAAGGAAATGAACGATCAATAATATAAAAAGAAAAATATATTTTAAAATAAAAATAATTAAAACGTAAAATAATAATAAAAAATTAAAATAGAAAATATATTAAAATAACATAAAACAACAAAGAAAGAAATTAAAAAGTAATCATGTAATTACAGGGTGTAATTTCAATTTACACCAGATTCTCAGCCCCTCCTTGAGAATGGGAGAATGTAATTACAACTCTCAATTACACTCAATTTTCACTTAACTAAGTAATTACTTAGTCAAACAAACAGACGTGTAATTACACTTAATTCCAATTACCTTGGTGGCTTTCCAAACATGCCCTTAGAGACGTGAAAGACTTGGATGTCCAATGAGACTAGACTGCTTAGTAGTTAAGTCACTCGACTTCTTAGTAGTTAAAAGTCACTCATCGAGTTCATAGGAATCAAATAACTCATCATTTTCATCAAATGGCAAACTTTCATCAAGTGGCAAACAAATCGGCTCGTGATTTTTCTTATGATGATATTTACTTCTCTTTACTTGTTGACGAAATCCAAAACGACGAAAACTTCACAATATCAGATCACAAGTACGCTGAGGAACTTCAGAATCAAGAAGTAATAATGACTTCAACAATTTTCAATCAAAACTCAACCAATTCCCCTGCACCAACAATTTTCATTCAAAACTTTACCAATTCCCCTGCATCATCATGTGTAATTGCAAATGAAAGTGCAATAGGTGAATCGTCGTTAAGTTTCTGTGAAATTTGTGCAGAGAGAAAAGGAACTGATGAAATGTTCATAATAGAGACCTGCAGCCATGTTTATTGTACTGATTGCATTTGCAAACATGTAGAGACCAAAATCCAGGACAACATTCAAGTTGTGACGTGTCCAGGTGTGGCTTGCAACGCAATTCTTGATTTCGAAACATGTAGTTCGATTATTCCTAAAGATGTGCGTAATAGGTGGGATGAAATTTTGTGCGAATCGCTCATTCTTGGCTCTCAGAAATTCTACTGTCCGTATAAAGATTGTTCGGCCATGCTAGTGAACGATTCGGACGAAATTGTTAGGGAATCGGAGTGTCCTGAATGCCATAGATTGTTCTGTGCACAATGTTATGTTCCGTGGCATTGTGGGGTTGAATGTGAAGAGTTTCAGAGATTGAATGCTGATGAAAGGGGAAGAGAGGATTTAATGGTGAGGGAATTAGCAAAGGCAAAACAGTGGGGTAGATGCCCTCATTGCAAATTTTTCGTGGAAAAAGCAGAAGGATGTTTGCACATGACTTGCAGGTGCGGATCACAATTTTGCTATAGATGTGGAGTGACTTGGGGAGCACATCATGCTTGCTAATATAATTATAGTTTCTAAAGGACTTGGTTAGCAAGTTCATGTTTTAGATCTTCAAATGTTATGAGTTGCATTTTATGTCAGATCTGTTTGGTTCGATATTATTAGTGTGGGGAAGTGTGATTGCAGTTTTTTATTATCAAAGGGAAAGTGTCTGACGTGCTGTTTATGACTTTTTGATGTCTGATGTTGTCTTCTTTCCTCTGTGTTTTGAGTTAGGGTCTTTACTTGAATGATCAATATGTTACTATGCAATGCCATGGAAAGCTGCTTCGATTAAAACTCGGTTTTCTTAGTGATTCTAAACGAGGTTTGGATAGACATTGAAATGTTTCCAGTACTGTAGTAACTTGAGAATTTAAGGCTTGAGAAAAGATCGCGGGATTATGCCTTAGAAGAGAAAAAACAACCACCACCTACTAAATGCTAAGTACAAAATCCATGGATCAAACTTCGACAGTTTGTAGCTTTCCAAGAGCTAATAGTCATGCTCAATCTTTTCCTAAGTTCCGTTTTTAAAAAGGAAACCATCTTCCTTTTATTTGTAAATGGAAAGTACAGTTACTGACCTATATGTGCTAGAGTTACAAGGAAAGCACCAGTGCAGAGTACCTAAGTGGAGGGAACTGGAAATTTCAGTATGAAGGATAATCAATGACTGGGAGATTAGTAGAGTGAATACGCTGATAGAACTCCTTAAGCATGTCAATCAAAGCGGCAACCTGCAGTTTATGGAAATAGGGATGATTAGTTTTCAGTAAGATGACGCTATAGCTTGCAAAGAGAGACAGGTAGGAACAGCTACAAAAGGACTTACCGATAAGGAAAACAAAAGCACGATCAAAAGTGGCTTGGCTTTGGATGGACTGCAGTACATAATGCATGCTTAAACCCTGGATAATTGGCATAAAAGAAGTGACAATTTATGCAACAGATGTGATTTTGTGAAAGAAAAACCAGAATCAGAATCTATTGCATTGTCGATACATATGGCAGGTAGGGGCGGAGCCAAGTGGTGACAAGCCCCTTCGGCGAAAAATTAACATATATACGCAAGGTTAAAATTATTTTTTATTTGTAAATAATATATATTGAACTCTTTAGCTTTCTCGTTTCTTACTCTTTTATATTTTTAAATCCTTAATAAAAATTCTGATTCTGTCAGTAACGACAATGACAGGGTGTGTGCATGTTCCTAAAACACAATGGATGCACTGGTGAAGCTATCAAGTGATAGACAGCTGGCCAGGTGTAGTACTTTTTTATAAAATATATTATAAAATAAAATTGTATATTAAAATTAAAAAGCAACAAAAAGGTAGAGAGAGAAACATAAAGCAAGGTGTAGTACTTTTTTATTTTCGTATGTCATTTTCATTCACAAAGCATGGCATGAAACTTTGGCTCGAGGAGTTGCTACAGTGATAGTGATAGCCAACATGGCAACCATATTTTTCCACAACATTTTGCTTTTGCTTCCAACAAACATTAGTTCATCGTAGAAGGAGAATATTTAGTTTTAATTATAAAAAATAAAAACAGCTTTTTCTGTGAGGACATCATGAATTGGATGTTTGATAAAAAAAATTAATTTTTTTTAAATATAATATCATAACATTATTCAAATGTTTGACAAAATAAAAAATATATTAATTGTAAGTGAAAAATAAATAGCATTCAATGTGAAATAACAAGTCAATAAACCTAAAGTAAATAAATTAAAATCGAAAATATAACATAAATTCAAATCCAAAAAAAGTATAACATAATACTCTATGTCAAATTCCAATGTTACATAAGTAAGTTCCAACGAAACTTAGTAAATATAATGTAAAAGAAAGGGAGAAAATATAATTTTATAACATCATTCACAACAAAATTTTACTTTAATAACATCACTAATTATATGTAAATTTTGTTAGTGACTTATTTTTTCTAATACTAAAGAGATGTAGTTTTAAAAATTAGAATAATAATATAATTATGCTAAATGAATAAAACAAAAAATAAAAAAATACGAGCAATTAGAAGTAAGGGTTAGAAATGAGAAAACAAGGAAGTGAACGATCAATAATATAAAAAGAAAAATATATTTTAAAATAAAAGTAATTAAAAAGTAAAAATAATAAAAATAAATTTAAAAAGAAAAAAATTTAAAGTAACATAAAACAAAAAAGAAAGAAATTAAAAAGTAATCATGTAATTATAGGGTGCAATTACAATTTACGCTCAATTCTCAGCTCCTCCTTGAGAATTGAAAAGTGTAATTATACCTCTCAATTACACTTAATCTCTACCTAATTAAGTAATTATTTGATCAAATAAATAGGCTCGACTGTGTAATTACACACAATTCCAATTACCTGGGTGACTTTCCAAACAAGCCCTTAGAGACGTGAAAGACTTGGATTTCTAGTGAGACTACTTGGTAAAGTCACTCGTTGAGTTCATAGGAATCAAATAACACATCATTTTTCAACAAATGGAAAACTTTAATCAAATGGCAAACAAATCGGCTCTTGATCTTTCTTGTGATGATTTTTACTTCTCATTACTTTTTGACGAAATCCAAAACGACGAAAACTTCACAATATCAGATGACAAGTACGCTGAAGAACTCCAGAATCAAGAAGTAATAATGACTTCAACAATTTTCAATCAAAACTCAACCAATTCCCCTGCACCAACAATTTTCATTCAAAACTTTACCAATTCCCCTGCATCATCATGTGTAATTGCAAATGAACGGGCAATAGGCGAATCGTCGTTAAGTTTCTGTGAAATTTGTGCAGAGCGAAAAGAAACTGATGAAATGTTCACAATAGAGACCTGCAGCCATGTTTATTGTACTGATTGCATTTGCAAACATGTAGAGACCAAAATCCAGGACAACGTTCAAGTTGTGACGTGTCCAGGTGTGGCTTGCAACGGAATTCTTGATTTCGAAACATGTAGTTCAATTATTCCTAAAGATGTACGTAATAGGTGGGATGAAATTTTGTGTGAATCGCTTATTCTTGGCTCTCAGAAATTCTACTGTCCGTATAAAGATTGTTCGGCCTTGCTAGTGAACGATTCGGACGAAATTGTTAGGGAATCGGAGTGTCCTGAATGCCATAGATTGTTTTGTGCACAATGTTATGTCCCGTGGCATTGTGGGGTTGAATGTGAAGAGATTCAGAGATTGAATGCTGATGAAAGGGGAAGAGAGGATTTAATGGTGAGGGAATTAGCAAAGGCAAAACAGTGGGGTAGATGCCCTCATTGCAAATTTTTCGTGGAAAGAACAGAAGGATGTTTGCACATGACTTGCAGGTGCGGATCACAATTTTGCTATAGATGTGGAGTGATTTGGGGAGCAGATCATGCTTGCTAATATAATTATAGTTTCTAAAGGACTTGGTTAGCAAGTTCATGTTTTAGATCTTCAAATGTTATGAGTTGCATTTTATGTCAGATCTGTTTGGTTCTATATTATTAGTGTGGGGAAGTGTCTGATTGCAGTTTTTTATTATCAAATGGGAAAGTGTCTGACGTGCTGTTTATGACTTTTTATGTCTGATGTTGTCTTCTTTCCTCTGTGTTTTGAGTTAGGGTCTTTACTTGAATGATCAATATGTTACTATGCAATGCCATGGAAAGCTGCTTCGATTAAAACTCGGTTTTCTTAGTGATTCTAAACGAGGTTTGGATAGACATTGAAATGTTTCTAGTATTGTAGCAACTTCAGAATTTAAGGCTTGAGAAAAATCTGTGGGATTATACCTTAGAAGAGAAAAAATAACCACCACCTACTAAATGCTAAGTACAAAATCCGTGGATCAAATTTTGACAGTTTGTAGCTTTCCTAGAGCTAATAGTCATGCTCAATCTTTTCCTAAGTTCCGTTTTTAAAAAGGAAACCATCTTCTTTTTATTTGTAATGGAAAGTACATTTACTGACCTATAAGTGCTGGAGTTACAAGGAAAGCACCAGTGCAGAGTACCTAAGTGGAGGGAACTGGAAATTTCAGTATGAAGGATAATCAATGACTGGGAGATTAGTAGAGTGAATCCACTGATAGAACTCCTTAAGCATGTTAATCAAAGCGGTAACCTGCCGTTTATGGAAATAGGGATGGTTAGTTTTCAGTAAGATGACGCTATAGCTTGCAAAGAGAGACAGGTAGGAACAGCTACAAAAAGACTTACCGGTTTTAAGTAAGATGACACTATAGCTTGCAGAGAGAGACAGGTAGGAACAGCTACAAAAGTACTTACCGGTTTTCAGTAAGATGACGCTATAGCTTGCAAAGAGAGACAGGTAGGAACAGCTACAAAAGGACTTACCGATAAGAAAAACAAAAGCACCATCAAAAGTGGCTTGGCTTTGGATTGACTGCAGTAAACCCAGGATAATTTGCAGAAAAGAAGTGACAACTTGTGCAACAGATGTGATTTTGTGAAAGAAAAAGCAGAATCAGATTCTATTGCATTGTCGATACATATGGCAGGGTGCGTGCATGTTCCTAAAACACTATGGATGCACTGGTGAAGCTATCAAGCGTTAGACACCTGGCCAGGGTAGAAAATGAGGAAGGAACAGAGGTCAATCAAGATAACAATTCTTTTTAAGTAGTGTATGTTAGGCAGTTTAGTTGGAAGAACTCATAGATGCTTCCAAGCAAACAAAAGACGTTTATCTTTGTAAACTATAGATGTCTACAAGATTTTAATCTTATGCAAAGTCTGTTTGGCTAATGCTATTGATCTATATTGGAGTTCACTGATCCCATACATATTTGAGGGAACAAACAAGATACTTTCTTATCTATACAGTTTTTCCTCTGGTGTTGTTAATAAGATTGATTATTTAAAAAGTTTCAGTTGTTAATGAGATTACTTACAAACTATTGCGGTTTACAATTGAAGCACGGATCAAACCTACTTAATTAAAGTTACTAAACTTTGCACCTACCAAAATGGAATTCTGGAAACAAATATAGAGTTGATATTTGCAAACTGAATCTCATAAGCCTCAATCATCTAGAGAAAGCAAAACTAGAATTGCTTAGATATTATTCATACTGTTATAAATATTATTTATTATTGTGGATGTCTTTTTTTAGAAGAAAAAATTACGGTTTGTGATTTTGGGACCAAACTACTTTTCTCTTATAAATGGAGAGACTCTCTTCATTGTATTTACATCCCTCAAGAGAAATAAAAGAACTCTTCTCTCTTTCTCTACAATATTCTTGTTCTTACTTTGTTAATCTATAACACGTTATTAGCACCAGTCTCTAATCTTTTCAAAGTTACAGTTTGATTAAACAACTTTTGGATTTGCTTTACCATCAGTTGAAGTAAATCACGTAGTTCGTTCCAATACTACTTTGTTTTTATATTTGCAAGCTCTTTAGTTGTTCTCTTTTGCACGTTAAGATCTATTGTTAGTTACATTATTCAAAGGCCAACTTGGGAGCAATTTTGCTAAGAGAAAACATAAAATATTGATCAAATCTTGCTTCTGTAGAAGCAGTGACATATTGGAGTGGAAAGTTTTCTTTAAATCTTCTATCACGGAAAGGAATTTACTAGAGATTAAAATATAATTTTGTTTCTCCCTCACTTATTACCGTGTTCATTAATTATTAACAATATCTAAATTAGATCCCAAAAGGAGCAATACATATAGGTATATATCTTATTATCCCACTTATGTGAACATGATCTTCCTTTGGGTATTATGATATCAATACATTATCTGAAGGATTCTTTACAATGATCTAGTACTTACTGGAAAACCACTAATTAATTTGATGACAGTTTTATTTGATATTAGCAAGTCATCTGTTGTCCATTGCCGTAAATATACTATTTCCGTTATTATGACACTAATTCATGGTCCGCGTGAACTCCGGCAGAGTTCTTAATAACTATACAATCACCAGAAGTAGTAATATTTTTATAGGCTTTATATGAGTATAATTGAAAACGTGTTAGCGAAAAGTCTCTATATTATATCCATATTTCGATTGCTTCTGAAGTAGCGATATCTTAAAAGAGGTTCTAAGCGATCATAATTTTGTATGGTTAAGACATGTTCAGTTGAGATATGTTCCATTCCTGAAGAATGAGAACTTTTGATAAATGTTATAAATACAGATCCATTCTGACAAGAATGTGACAGTATGTAGTAAACCATATATATATATATATATATATATATATATATATGTATGTATGTATATATTTATATGTATATCTGTGTGTTTGGTTGTGAAGGTATCACGACTCACCTCTAGAAGAGGTAGAAAAATTGAGAAAAAATATTCTAAATATTCTATGGTTTACTCCCGAAGTAGTAAACTCAGAAATCTGCTCCTGAAGTAATAAACTCATAAATCTGCTCCCGATGTTAGTGTAATATTTTTTGTCATGACACCAACGATGTCAGGGTAATATTTGATAGTACAAAATCAACTAAGGGCTCCAGAAGAGCTAACAATTTATCTAGAAGATCATGACACTAGTACTATCCAAATAATGTGTGATTATGGAGAATAAATTAAAGGCTCCTGAAGAGCTTATGTACTATTATGTCATTCATTTTAGATTGTAATATACGAAGTTGTTATGATCGAAACACAAGTTGTAGTAAACTAGAAGTTTACTAAAGTAAATGGCTATCATATTGAAGATATAACTAATTGGAGGATTAAATATCTTCAAAATCATAGTAGGTAATAAATATCTATGTGAAAGGTTACGCGCCTTATCTCTAGATTGTACTACAAATGTAAGCATGATGAAACCACAATTCACGATAACCAGAAGTTTATCGATGCGAAAAAGAATTCATGTCATAGTCAATAAGAAGTTTTACTAAAACAAATAGCACATGGCATGCTAAACTTGAAGTTTACTAGTATAAATAATTTCATTAGTCGGCATGAGCGATTTGGCCATCCCGATTCAAATATGATATGCAGATTGAGTATTTGACATATATTGAAGAACTAGAAGATTCTTTAAGAATTTATTTTTATTGCTTGTTCTCACGATAAGTTGATCATACTAACTAATGTTGGGATTGAATTTCGTAAATTCTCGGAAAATGTAAAAGGTCAATATGGGACCGTTCACCTTCCATGTAATAACTTAAATAGATGCATCTATGAGACGTACACGTGTGCATTTATTGTCAACCTGAAGATCGACATTACAAAATTATTTGCTCAAAATAATTGAGTTAAGAGCATAATTTCCAGATTATGTAACCAAGACAATTCATCTTGATAATGCTGGTTTATATCCAAGCTGGTTTGGCGTTAAATGCCTCCAATATATAGCCAAACCATTGTTTATGAGAACAAAGCTTCATATGTTGGTCTAAAATATGACATATTGCATCCAACAACATTTGTATGCTTCAACCAATAAATAATGATAAATTCTCCCCTCACAATTGGTTCAGCGTTAGGAACCAGATATTTCCATCTAACAGTTTTTATGTGTGGTATATGATTAATTAATCTACCATGATGCACAAAGATGGATTCTCCCCAAAGAAGATGGGATATATGTTAGTTTTTCTAACATAAGGGGGGGGAATAAGCAATTTTGAAATATGTTATAAATTATAATTCGTATGATCCTTAGTCGAAGATAATTCAAGTCAAGTGCTAGAAGTATTTGCTGCCCAAAATTAATTTCTAATTTTAGCTGCAAAATGCTCCTATTAAATTAATGTCCCTGAGGGATAGTGTCTACAACATGCATGAAGCGTGTTAGATCAATCGGTTTCGAATGAAATAATCCTTGAAAAGGGAGAGGAGCAAATAATCAAAATGATCATTATAAGGAGGTAACGTGCTCTTGAAGAGCCTACAACATAACACTTCATGAAACCTCATGAGAGGTTTAGGTACCTAAAACTAATGGAAGTGATGAGATCTAAATAAGTTATGTCACATTGGAAACCGATACAAATGATATATCATCCACGATATCTTTGGTACAATATAGGGTAATATTGTAAAAGGTTGTGCGGATCTGAATTCTACGTCTATAAAGCATGCTGACGTAGACATTATTACCAAGTGAAATGACTCGTTTTGTTAAGCTTAAAGCTTATTGGACCTGCAGTCCAGACATCAGAAAATGTCATGCATTTAAATATTGATAGATATTGTCATATGACAAAATTTATGTTAAAAATTCTTGGAGAATTTTAAATGCTAGAAGTATATACAAGTTCTAGAAATTTAATCATAATTCTTATTTGAATTAAATTAAGCAAGATAAACGCGATTTGATCACCATAATGAATAGTCACTGATTAAGGGTACAAATGACTCTATTTATCCTTACATTTTTATGAAAATCAGAATCTATTATATTGTTGTGCAAGTAGATGACTTGTATAAAACTCTTGAAGAGCTTCCAAAAGCAATAGATTATCTGCTGAAAGAAGTTGAAATAAGAAACTTGCAGAAATCTTTGGTCCTGAAGTATCATATCTTTATGTAATTGATGCATTTATATATTTGCTATGATTATGAGGGATTACAGTCATATGATGTTGTTCTACATGACAGTCAAATCATATAAAGATAACATCTATTTATAAAGCAAGTCAGGATGCACTTAGAGTGATTTCAACAATATTATATGCCGATGCAACTCTATCCAAAGACTGAAGATGCAGCAGCATACATAGCCCAACTAAAGAGAGAATTCATAAAAGGACAAAACATATTTCACGAAACTCGTACTTCACACATGATCTCCAAAAGAATGGTGATATCAATGTGCAACATATTAGTTCAAGTAATAATATGGTTGATTTGTTCACCAAGTCTCTAACAACTGCAACTTTCGAGAAGATGATGCACAAGGTGGAGATATGAAGATTTAAGTTTTTCGATTGAAGTTCTCATCAGGGGGAGTTAATACGCGTTGTACTCTTTTTCCCTTTCAAGGTTTTTGTCCCACTGTGTATTTCCTTGTAAGGTTTTTGATGAGGCAACCAAAGGATGTATTATTAGAAATGTGTGCTCTTTTTCCTTCACTAAAATTTTTCCCACTGGATTTAGGATTTGTGACCTTGGGACCAAACTACTTTTCTCTTATAAATAGAGAGACTCTCTTCATTGTATTTACATCCCTCAAGAGAAATAAAAGAACTCTTGTCTCTTTCTCTACGATATTCTTGTTCTTACTTTATTACTCTATAACACATACAACATATTAAAATGAAGGAAAATAAACGGATCAACTTTACAGAAAGCACAACTAGAATTGCTTAAATATGATAACATTCATACAACATATTAAAATGAAGGAAAATAAACAGATCAACTTGACTTTATAATGAGAATTTGGAAAAAATAAATAATACATAACCAAACTAAAAAACAAAGAAAACTAATGAGCCGCGACATGACGATGATATCAGAATGATGGCATAACCCAAGTTGGCGGGCAAATACGACTTAGTGACACTCCAGGATAAAAATATTCAATTTGTCCATCTTCAAAATTGTAAGCCCCCATATCTTTTCCGCCCCATATCTTTTCCACCACCAACTTCCAAGTCAGAATAGCTCTCTCACACATCATCAGTAAAATAAATGTGATTAGGTTTGACTCCTGTAAACTCAGAAGAGTTAATAGCACTTGCTCCATTACGGCTCAAAAAAATTGTTGAATCTCCCAAACTATTAATATCGGTCAATTTAGATTTGGTTACGTCTATTTCAAATACCCTAAACTTTATGGTTTGATAATCACTACTATATGGCTTCTTCAAAAATCGAATAACAAGTAATAGTGCAGCGGATATCCCAACAACAAGGTACAACTGAATTGACAGTTTATGGAATATTGGATCTTCCAGCCAAGCAAGCTCTTGTGGCTCTACAATTGGTCGAGGAATGCTACACCCGCAACGTCAAAACCCCATAATTCCCCACTATAAGCCAAATAATAAAATTTCCCCTTATGGTAAATGAGACTATTGAATGCACCCAATTTTCCCGTGACAATTCTAGTCCAGTTGACGTCTCCGGGATGCCAAAAATCCAGCTCATTAACATATGTAATATTTTGAATCACCAGCACATAATCTGATGTAAGAGAAGGACTGGCAGATAAGACAGCTTTGTCAATCAAGTAATTCGATACTTCTGTGTCGTCTTTATGTAAAGCCTCCTTTAGGGCTTTTTGTGGAGGAAGTTGAATTTGGGTACGGGAGAAAGGATGCAACAAGTTAAACTCTCCGGTATATGACCTAGTGAAAATGGAAAACATTGTCGCCCTCTAACTTCTGGGAGAAATATGCGTGAAACTTTCTGCTTGGAAAGACAGTAAAATTCTCGATAATCATCATGTTTATCAGCTAGCATAAGCAAAGGAATTTGGGGCGAGGATACATCAAAATTATCCTTTGTGGCGGCATTGTGACATGAGATAGAAACAAACACCAAAATCAATGAAATCTTCCATCACTTTAATACGCTTTGCAATCATAGTAATGAGGTCATACGACAATTCTGACCAGTTCGACATAGCTTAGAAAGAAGAGGCGGCAAGGGCAAGAATAACAAGAGGAAGATTGTAAGGGTTCTAGTGCAACAAAAAACAATTGGAGCATTTATGTATACATGTAACAAGGGCAGTATATTCCTAGACTGACAAGGATTTGGAATACCAGAGACGAGCCCAATATTTTTCAATGATTTTGATGAATTGCAGTCCCCTAACTTTTAAGGAAAGCTAATGTGATTTTAGCTAGTATCAAAATTTTAGAATAAGTGGCTAACTAAAAAAGTGTTTATTTATCATGAAGTGATTTACAACTAGTCATGACGTACCAAGAAAAAAATATGATGGGCAATATTTTGGAAGTTTCAGGTTGGTGGATCATTTATTTTGCTAAGGATTAGGGTATCAAAAGGAATTATAGAACTGATGATCAAATCGAATCCCAAATATAATTTCTTTTTATAAAAAGTATGTTCACGTGCAGAGAAAATGGTCAAATGAGCCCCCAACGTTTGACCAAAATTTTAACTACACACCAAGCTTTTGCGGGGTTCTATTACCCCTGAGAATTTTAAAAGTGGAATATTGTCACCCTTAAAAGCTGACTTGTACATGTGAACCAATTATGCTCAAATGTTTGTCAACACGGGTCGGGCCCCACTCCTATTATTTTTTAAGAGAAAATGATCTAATAAGATTATTTAAGACTCTATATTACAAAACATAAGTATATTTTTCCTTATTTACAAAACATACCAACTTAATTAAGAACAAAACATAACGAATCTAAAAAAAATAAAAGTGCACCCTTCCCTTCCTTTTTCCCCATTCCCTGATTCATCCAAAACAGACACCCTTCCTTTTCCTTTCTCCCTGTTATCTGTTTTCTCTGAAAACTCCACCGCCCCATCCTTCTCTTCCCCTTTTCCCCTTCTCCGGCGTCTTCTTTGGCGAGTTCAGGCCACGCTCTGATGGCAGATCTAAACAAACACAATTTGAAAAAGCGCAGATCTAGAAAAATGCAAATTTTAAAAAAATACTGAGAGAATGGAGCCATCAAATTCCATTATTCAATACATATGGGTTTGCCATGGAACCAATTTCCGCATGAAATTTCTCCAAACACTTCAAATCTTCGCCTGATATACCATCGGAGGAACCCTATACTTCTGATTTGAGTTTTGACTTGGTGTTGGAATTTTTTAATCTCCTATTTTCTATTGATCTGGAAGGGAAAGGAGAGGGGTTAGAGTCTGGCAGAGAGAGAAGGAAGATAGACTTAAATTGTTGACCATTTGCTCATTATTAGGTCATTTTCCCCATTTTGCAATCTAAGCAATATGGTGCCTTTGGCTAGCCATAGCTTGGCATTCGCTACATACTTCCTACAGTGTTAAATTTGGCAAAGCCCAAGTAAACCTGATCAGAGTTCAAATATCGTCTCCTATTCTGGATATTATTTTGCCTCTTCCATCTTAACGTGAACATTGTGAAAATTGACAAAATAACAATCAATGAAAATTTATTTGCTAAATAACTATATGAAAGTTGTATACAATGTTGTTATAGTACAGTTGTATGAAATTTTCAAAAACCTAACATGAATTTTTTATAATTTCTGTACAGTTATATACATATTTCATAATGTTTCTATACAGTTTTCATATACGAAAAATATGAGAATTCTAAGTCTTGAACGAGATATACATATTTCATACACAAAAAATTGAGTGAAATTTTTAAGCCTTGAACGAGATATACAGATTTCATACAGTTTTCATACACAAAATTTTGAGCGAAAATTTTAAGCTTTGAGCCAGATATACACATTTCATACACTTTTCATACACAAATTTTCGTACATATTTTACAAGAAATCTATTGATATGTTTTGTAAACTAAAAAGTATCATCATATTTTGTAAATATACTTTATTCTTATGTATATATAGGTTATTCTCCCTTATTTTAATTTTCCTCATTAATTTATCTTAAAACCGACCCGAACCCGGACCCAGATTTCATTTACGTTTTATAATTCCTAAAAGGGGGTCAAATCCCTAACAAAAAAAAAACTATTGAACTACCATTTCACCCCCCAAACAAGCATAAATTGATAGTGAAGGTCAACTTTGAATGCTATTTGTTCACTTCTTCTTCTTCTTCTTTGTCGTGTAAAGGTTAGTTTTTTTATTGTTAATCCAAAAAAATGTAGACTAGGGTTTTTTCTCCTTACTATTATTCTGAATAAATGTGATATTTGAAGAACAAAACTTATGCCCTGTTATTTTGTCGTTTGTTTCTTGCATTGCTATTGTTTAACCCTCGTTTGATTTAGACTAGGGTCACAATATTTCGATTTAATCGTGTAATTTCATATGTTGCAATATTTCAATTTAGTCGTGTAACTTCTTGAATAAATGTGCATCTGTTACAATATGTCAATTTAGTCGTGTAATTTCATGTAATGCACAATATGTTAAATTTGTTATTCTTTGTTGTTTGTTTGTAATCAGGTAGAACATGGCTGACTTTACTTTGGTAACATTAAGATGGTATCATAGTGGTGCCTTAGATTTAAGTAGTTGGGAACCAAAATATGATGGTGGTGAAATTACTGAATAGAATGTAGACGTGGATAAGATGTCCTATTTTGAGTTGAGAAACTATATTAAAAAACTAGGATACGCTACAACTTGCACATTTAGCATTAAGCTACCTAACAGTGGCATTTTGGTAGATGTTGTGAATGATATGGATATTTTAGACATATGTATGTCTTTGTAAGATGGAGATATTGTGTAGGTATATGTGAACCACATGATTAATGAACCAACTGTTGTGGACCCCCCTCCCCTTTATTAGAAAATGCTAGTCATGGGAATAGGGAGGAATCTGATTCAGCTTTTAATGCTAATAATTTAGAGCCATGTGATCAGAGACGAATTTACATATAAAATATGGGTCACGTGAACACATAGTCACTCGACTAAACTCAATATATTATGTGTATAATTTTGAAAATATATCTAATATTAACTGAAGGAACACATAGTCAAACCAGGTCAAGTGGAACACTAGTTAAGGGTTGTATTTATTTCCTTAAGGTCTCGGGATCAAACCCGAGCTCCTGCATGTTTTATGCTTTTATTTTCTAAAGCATCCTTTTAAACTTCCTTTTTGTATTATTCTAAATCCTTTTTCTTCTATAATTCTAATTACCCAAAAGTAAAAAAAAAAAAAAAAAAAAAAAAAACGTGTTTCTCTTTTATGTTACATCTAATGATTTTTTTTCCCTTTGTTTCTAATTACCCAAGACCCAAAAGGCAAAAGAAATTTAAAAAAAAAAAACCATAGGCGCTAAGCTGCAACGAACCAAAGGCAAAAAAATCAAAAAAACCCCATAGCTAATGGTGAACCCATCCTCTTGAAATCCTGGATTTGCCTCTGCATGTGATGGTCAAGACATAAAAGTTGATGATAGGGTTGGTGAGGATCCTTTAAATACAACATCCCCTTATTTTACACCTGCTGCCTTTGCTACTACAACTGTTGATAATAAAATAGCTCCCTCACCTACTGCAACTTCTACTAATACACCATCTCCCTCTTCTACCATAACTGCACATCCTACACCTGCTGCTACTGCAAATGGTGTTATTAAAGATGATTGTCCTACTTTAGATGAACTAGATCTGGTCCAGTTGGATCTGATTTTTCAGAAGAGGGATCTAATTACTCAACTGCTGATAGTAAACAATCTGTAGAGGGAATAGTTGGAGAAGACGAGGTAGACTATGAAAGTGATGTGTATGAGGAGGTTAGGGAGTTGAGGGCTGGAAGAAGAACTTTTCAAAGGAGAAAAGGAAAGGAGAGAGCAAAAGTAAAAGGTACCACCAGGTGAAGCTGGTCCAAATCTAGGATTTAATGAAACTGAAACTGAAAAAATAAGTCTTGATGGAAGGTTAGGAGGTGATGAGCCTTATTATCCAAGTTCTTATGATTTTAGCTTTGAAATAGATGAAGATGAGTATTGGGATGATGAAGATGCTGAATCCGGTAGGGTAAATGTATTACTAAGGGTAAGTACTTCAAGAGAGAGAACAGAAAAGAAGAAGATCATTCATGACCCCATTGCAAAAAAAGTTGTGTGACAGTTGGGTGTGGTCTTTAAAGACGTGGATGAGTTTAGAAGAGCAGTAACTAAATATGTTGTTCAAAGGAGGGTTCAAGTAGAAAAATGGGTGAATGAGCCAAAGGGTGTTAAGAGTTAGGTGCAAGGATGGTTGTCCATGAGTTTTGTATGCATGTCTTGACAAAATCACAAATGATTTCCAAATAAAAACTTACATTTCAAAGCGTAGTTGCAACTAGACCACCAGAAATTACTTGTGTAATGCAAATTTTATAGCTGAGGTATCTAGAAAGAGGATAACAGAGCAGCCAAACATAAGAGTTTTCAAGTTGCAAGAACAAATTAGAAAAAAAGATTATAGTTCATGTTGGAAAGATTACTGCTAGGAGAGAAAGATCATGGGTGACCGCATTCAGGAATTTGGAAGAATTCTTGACTTCAAGGATGAACTGTTAAGTACCAATCCTGGGAGCACTTGTGTTGTGAAACTTGGTGAACCTGATGCAACTGGTAAGTAGTTTTTTTAGAGTTTTTACATATGTTTTAATGCATTGAAGAAGACATTTTTGGCTCGTAGTAAATGTATAGGTTTAAATGGGTGTTTTTTGAAAGGGGTTTGTAAAGGCTAGTTGTTGGTTGTTGTGGCAAAGGATGGTAATAACCAAATGCTGCCTCTTGCTTGGGCAGTTGTTGAGTATGAGAACAAGAATACATGGACTTGGTTTGTTAAATGTCTGAAAGATGATTTTGCACTTGGTGATGGTGCTGAATTAACATTGACTACAGATATGCAAAAGGTAGGGAACTTGTTTATTTTTTTAATCATGTTTCATATTAACTTATGTCTCTTAATCAGTACTAATTGATCATTGTTTCAGGGACTGTTTGTAGCAGTTAAGGATCTGTTACCTGTTGTTGAACATAGAAAACGTGCTAGGCACATCTTGGCTAACTTTTGCAAGGGTTGGAGAGGACTTCAAAGAAGACAACAGCTTTGAAAGATTGCAAAGAGTGATTTTGAGTCTCAATTGAGAAGAAATATTAACAAGATGAAGTTGCTTGGTCCAGTAGAAATGATGGATGATTTGATGTACAACAATGTAGAGTATTGGTGTAAGGTGTACTTCAATACTGAAGTAAAATGTGATTCTGTAGACAACAACATGTCTGAGTGTTTTAATGCATGGATCTTGGCTGCTAGGTATGTGTACTTGTTTTATTTTTGTTGGCTACTAGAATTTTGTTAGATGCTAGGTATGTGTACTAATGTTTACTAACTTGGCTATTAGGCACAAGACAATCATAACTATGCGTGAAGAGATAAGATTAAAGAAGATGATAAGGATTGGTAAGTTGAGGGAGTTTGCCAATAAATAGAGAACTAATTACTCTCCAATGGCAATGAAGGTCCTAGAGGAGAACATTACAAGGTTAATGGGATGTAACATTGAGTTTAATAGAGTTACAGGGTATGAAGTGAGAGAAGGACTTTTCCAACACACTGTGGATCTTGCTAGAAGGAATTGCAGTTGTAGGGCTTGGCAATTAAAGGGAATACCATGTGCACATACTATTGCTGCAATATACCAAAAAAAATATGACCCTCTTGACTACATTCACAACTGCTACAACAAAGAGACTTACTTGAAAACATATGCCAATGTTCTTCAACCAGTAACAAATATGGAAATGTGGCTTGTCTCTACTAATCCAACTGTTGCACCACCAGAGATCAAAAGCATGCCTAGCAGGCCACCAAAAGTTAGAACGAAAGAGGCCTATAAGAATAAGAAATCTGGAAAGTTACCAAGAACTGGAATGACCATGACATGTAGTAATAGCCATAATAGAGGATGCAACAAGAGAGGATGCACAAAAAATAAAGGTGTTGATTCATCAAAGGCAGAAACACCAAGTTCAAGCAGGGCAAGGGCCAGAACAACGGAACCATTAGGAAGACCAAAGGTAAGTCCCATTTATGTCATTCTTCAAGTTAAAATGATCATTTCTGATTTTATATACATTTGTACTATAGAAAGCACAGGCAGAAGTTGAGCCCACTCCAAAATGGGGAAGGAGAGGACCTAGAAAAATAGCTCCAACAGTGGAAAATAGAGCACCTACTACAACTCCTACACCTGCTACACCTCCAGCACCTCCTGAATTCCCTGCATCATCTTCTGGATGTCCAACTGCTAAAAGAGGAAGGAAGGGGTAGCACTGCCCCATATAAAAGGCCAAAAGTCATAGGAATGGGTGTCTTCCAGGTTGAAAATGGTTTCAAAGCTCTTAATGTGAGTGTTTTCAGCTCTTAACCAGTGACATTGGTCATTTAAATTGTTCTTGTATGTGTATGTTGACACTACTAAAGTGTTGTCATTAGTTTGTGTACAGCAAAGTGTCATACCCCATTTTAACCGGGTTAAGATTAGGGTACAACATATTGGTGATTCCTATTTGTTTTATTTAAGGAGTCGCCACCTAATTAATTTAACGGTGAATTAGGACACCTAGAGGTTAACTAAGGCAAAGTTAAAACTAAACCTCAATTAATAGTCTGCTTAACCAGTGTGATTCTAGGTAAGGGCTCTATATTATCCTAAAGGGAAGGGGTTAGGCATCCTTTAGAATCCGTTAACTTACGGTTGTCCGACCAAACTTAGGTTAATTAATTGAAGTTAAAGATGTAAATGTTAATTTTAAGAAGTGGGTTTGTAATGTTGCTAATGTTTTAAAAAGAAAAATATGAATTGCTTAAAATAAGACTTATACATATTGCTAAGGCTTTAAATAAGAAGGCTATTAAAAATAAGATTAATACTTTGTATAAAAAGAAATCTTAGAATGCTATTTGAAATAAAATTTATAATAGTTACTAATAGTTTTAAAGGGAGTAGCATAATAAAAAATGAAGTTTACAAAATATAATAACTTACATATAAGTAGAAGAAGATGCGCATTTATGCAATATTTTAATAAATATTTAAATGAACTAAGCAATGAGGTATTAATTGACTTTGAGTTTTAGAAGTGTGAATAAAAATACGAAATAGCTAATAGATTTTCTTTATCCATTTTTTATTATCCTTATTAACTATGCTTGATTAAGAATATGCGTGATTGACTCAAAACTTGAAGAATTATTTAAAATATTTTTGAATTTATGTTTGCATATTAGTGATGTTTTGAAATTAAGATAATAAGAATATGACTCCTTTAATTCGAAAAATATGAATTTATACTATCAATTATTCTAGAAGTAAATATTATGGATATTATAAATAACTTTAATATAAAAAGAAGATAATGAAATTTATGGAATTAATTATTGATCTCCCTTTAACTAACTACCCATTACTAAACTAACCTACTAATTTATTAGTATTCTTCTAAACTAAGAAAACAAAAAAAAAAACAAAGAGTTAGTTGCACAATACAAATTAAATGTATAAAATTAAATAAGGAGCAAATAACATTAAATGGGCTCTGCCCATTTTGGAACTACTAGGATCTGTTTGCTGCTGTATCTGATGGGGGGGTTGACTCGGTAAGGTATCCCGTTGGGCTTTGGCCCAACATCGAATGCGGAAGAATAACGAGTCCCTCGGACTCGTATGCGATGGTCATGCACAAAACGAAAGGAGAAGGGATTAGTATCTAACCATGAATAAGCTAAACATATAAAATATAAATTCAAAAGGAATCAGTAAGTTGTGTATATTCTGGGTATATTTTAAGTATATCTCATGTTTTAATCAATAACTGCCTCAAGGTATTGAACTAATTACCAGTTTTCATAGTCTATGATAATACTCAAATCAGTACTTCAGTTTAATCACTTGGAAAGGCAAACGAACAGGATACAAAGCATTTCGTGTTATCAATATGGAAGTAACATGAGCCAAATCAAGATAATTTTTTATAAAATATAGTCCTCTCATACAAAAACAAACATAGCAAACTTTCATCAGTACTGTTGTTCCATTGTCATTCCCACTAACTGCACATTTAATTGAGTCATTTTATTTGTATACTTAGATGGTCGAACAAAGAGAGAGTAGCTTTGACAAAAATCTCATTCTACAAACTTATATTCAATGCAATACACTGCCCAGAACTACCAGATTATCAGATGGAGCACCAACGGTAATAGACAAAGACAAATATAGGAATTCATACAATCAAACCTTCTTTAGTTCATCAAATGCTAAGCTTTTGTTTGAGGAATCACATTTTGAAATGCAACACTAATCGAGCCATACTCATTATAGGCGTAGGTGATCAAAACCCACCTAGAGGGTTTAAGAAACTGATCGCTTGCAGCATTTTGGTTTACCAGATTACTTTGAGCTTATTTGCACAATTCATGGGTATACATAGAATAAGTACGTTTGGATCAGGCAAGATAAGTACTTGTAAACACTAGGCTATTCTAATGCACTAAACCAATTAATCAACTCATGAATACATCGGCCTGATAAGTATTTCCATCAAACTGAGTTTTGAACCAATTAAGTCTACATTTGATCACCAAATCTACATGTTCGAGATAAGTTGTTCATCCTCTAGTCAACAAAAAATATATAAGAGATGCACTCTTTTAGTTTAGTTTAAGCCTCGTATATACAGATCAGTATTTAGCAGATCCAAAGTAGTTACCACAGTCAGACCTCACGCTCATACTTTCCTGTATACTCAAACTAATCCCTTAACATGATAACACATATTTGTCATCAATAAAATCTCACATTAGCACAGTTTCTCAAGTCAAATAAGCTAACACCTAACCGACTACCCAACTGGAAGTTAAACCAAACTAAACATGAATTCGCACGGCCAGAAACTTGTCTGAATACAGAGCTTAGACAGTTAAACATTCCTCAAGGTACTAATTAACACATAAGCATAAGGCCAATACTGTGGCATACATGTATGGCCTCAACCCATTTTCTTACATAAATTTAAATGACACAAGTTTGCAGGGAACTTGCTTAATCACACCAGTTGAGTCAACAGCGCTATCTTATTTATCTAAGACTGTTCAGGCTATAAATAGTATATAAGTCATGATTATTCAAGTGCATTAGCGTACTTAGTTTGTTCGATCCAAATCACAACATTATACCAATTAGCATATTTAGACTTACAGACTAACATCAAGAAAGCATAAAAAATGCATTACTGATTAATACCATATGCAATACGTACTTTATCCTGAAATAAATTATTGAAGAATCACAGCAAAATATAAACAGTTCAAATAACACATGAACAAAAACAATACTTTAGACTATCATTGATGCACCATATACCGCAAAAGAAATCAAATAAGTGCACAGACATTGGTGGATCATTTGATTTTGAGATATTTTGTGTGCTTAATTTCAGATTGGCATAAAAGAATGGATATAGAATTCTTTGTTAAGAGACTAATGCATATTTTCTTTATATAAAGCAACTCGAGGCACTTTCTATACCAGATGGTGAACGCAAGCTTGAGTAATCGTACTAGAGTTTTAAATACTACTTCAAATCCATTTTATATGTAAAGACTTCATGCAACTGATTTGAAACCTTTTCAACCTTTTGTTAGATCTAAACCCCTCACAAACCCTTAAGGAAAGAATTTCTTGGCGAGTAGACTTTGAAGCATGCTTCTACTCAAATGCCTAAATCATCTAGCATACAAATGATGAATTATACCACGTAAGGCATCCAAAGCTAACAAACTGATTGGACCTACTCATAATCCAACATCAGAGTCAAATAACAACAGTTACGCACATAGACAGACTTAGGTTTAAACTGCTAAGCATATGAACAATCAGAGATTTAATCATGCCTGAATCACACGAAAATGCATGGTTAAGCAGAACCCAAGAATACTCAAGCAAATTACTAATTAGCATTTAATAGACATCTAGATTAACAACACTCCGACTGAACTGGTTTATAAACATATCACTGATTAATACAACATATCCAATCCTACTTAACCAAATGATGGCTGCTCATGGAACCAAACCATTCTAAACATTATAGCTGTTGAACTTCACGCATAAATCATGTAGAGCCGCAAATTAAACTGACATAGAATAGATAAATCTAAAAATGCAAAAAAAAAAAAAAAAAAAAAAAAAGAGGATTACCTTCTTCGGGTGCAGCGAAGTGAGGCGAAGGTCTCGAATCTACCTCGAATACTATCGAATCCGAATTTACGATGCTCGGATTTGCAACAACACAAAGCAAATATAAGCAGAAAACAACAACAAAAAAAAACAAATGTTCTAGAATTTTGACTCGATATTTTGAGACTACGATTTGCTAAAGAAACTGATTTTTTATGGAGATTTTGAGGCGTCTAATGAACTGGTATTATTTAGGTGATTTTTTCACTGAAAGAAAACTTATTTCTTGCTTCAGGGGGTTTTGGGGTTCAAGAACTGCTTTCGTAAAGGGATTCTAGCCTCCCTCTCTTTTAATGGAAAATCCCCCCTTTTCTTGATCCCACTCCACCACCTATTTATATCTTCTTAGGCTTTTTAGTTTTGTGTTGAAGAAAGAGGAGGGGGAGCGGGGACAGCGAGGAGTGGTGGTGACAGAGGAGTGTGGGGGGACAAGGTGTAGTGGGGCGGCAGTGGCATAGGGGACAGGGCGTGGTGGAGTGGCAGTGGTAACGTGGGAAGGGGAGATGAGGGAGAAGATGAGAGAGAGGAGGAGAGGAGAGAGAGGAGCAGGGGCGGCGGACGAAGTGGAAAAATGAGGGAAACCCTAAAAGGGTTTCCTTTGTTAAATGAAGATCCGGGTCGGGTCGGGTGATTTCGGGTAGTGGGCTGAATATTGGGTTAAAATAGTGGGCTGGGATAAAATGTGGGTTAATTGATTTGGGCTAGTGAATTAAAAGAATGGGCTGGTTGAATTAAAATGTGGACTGATTTATGAATTGGTCCGAAAATAGTATGGGTTGATTGGGCTACTATATTTAAATAAAAAACCTATTTAAATAACTTGTGTTAAAATATTATTTAATATAAAATATGCAATTATTAATGCTCAGATAAAAATGGCGTTGTAATAGCCGTGCAATAATATTTCGAAAATCCACAGTAAATAAACACTATTATTTAATTATGCAAAGATAAATGCGATGCATGTGCGTAAGCTGGCAAAAATGCCGAAATGATAAAATTGTAAATAATAATAATAATAATAATAATAATAATAATAATAATAATAATAATAATAATAATAATAATAATAATAATAAGCATTGTAATAGAATAGTGAAACGCCGGCATTGATAAAAGCCTAATAATTATGGTAAAACATAATATATATATTTTAAAATTTTCCAAACGTGTTAGAAGCATAAATAGGTATTTCGGAGGAGAGGCGGGACAAAATTGGGTGTCAACACAAAGGTGACAAGATTAGCTGATGTAACTGGTGGTATTGGTTACAAGCCTAGTGCTAATAGTAAGCTGAAATGGCAAGGTAAGCAAGCAATCACAACAAGGAAGCTACAAGAGATGCAAGGCCAGCAAATAATGAGAAAAAGGCTAAGCAGTTCAGCAAATCTAAGCTAGAATAACACCTGTTCATAGTTCAAGTGTCACGACCCGTCTAGGGGGCCGCGACGAGCACCCGGTGCTAGCCCACCCGGGCACCCCTTAGGTTACACTTATACTTATATTTAGGTGAGCCATATAATTAGACATACATTTCCTTTCATTCGTCAAACTAGTCCCATTTGGACAACAACATCTTTATATCATCATAGGCACCTATGCCACATCAATGTACATGGGCCAACGTGGCCGACAAAATGATATACAAAATATAGGCCGACAAGGTCAGACATATCTAATCATATACACGTGACTACGAGCCTCTAAGAAGAGTATAACATATCACATGAGCGGGACAGGACTCCGCTATGCCCATAATTATATACACAAAAGAATGAGTACCCAAAAGCTATGGCTCCGGAAGAAATGGAGCTCTGCTATGGATCAAGTCTGTCTCCCTATGCACCTGCGGGCATGACGCAGCGTCCACAAACAAAAGGACGTCAGTACAAAGAATGTACTGAGTATGTAAAGCATGGTCAATATCAATGTGAAAGCATAATAGACAACATATGAAGTAGCATAGGAGGGGGAGACAATAAGATCATCGTCATAGCACTTACTTGCCTTTCATAGGAACTTCCCGTTTCTCATACGTACTTGTATACATACATCATCACCCATATTCCATAATAGTACTCGTACCATATTTGTGCTCGTATTCATATGCGTATCCTTATTCCTATTCATATACATAGTCTTGTCACATTCATATTCATATTATGTACATAGTCGTTTCATATACATAGTGTTACATAGCATACCCGACCACATAGGATCGGTGTTTCATACATATCCTTATATAACATACCCGACCATATATGTTCGGTGTTTCGTACATACTTGGCCAACCAAGGCTCAAGGTTACTCATACCTGGCCCTACCAAGGCTTCAGGGTTATCCGTACCATCTACAGATGTGTGCGCGCGTTACGTAATCGTATACATATTCATATACATATATTCTACCCGGCATTATAAGCTCGGGGTTTCATTATATCCCTTCATAGGCACACATAAGCATACTAGCCCGTAGGCACCTTTAACATCATTATTATTATCATCATCGTTACTATCATCGTCATTATCACTACGTCTATATCATAGGCTTACTCATCTTATGAGGTGCGTAGTACAATCGTAGTACATATCAAGGATCTTGAGCTTATGAGCTCGGAATATCAATCATTTGGAGACAACATACTCATATAGAGAATTTAGGAATTTAGAGAATATATCAATCATTTAGAGAATTTTGGCCAAAGAACCATGCCTTATGAAAGAAGGGTTAGCCTTACATACCTTTTCGTCGGACTACTCTACACTTGCATGTTCCCTTCCAATGTTAGCGTCTCTACACCCAACTTCGTCCATTCGTCTAAAGTGTCTAGTTCATGATCTTAATACCATTTATAACATATTCATATCACAACACAACAACATTCATGATTCAATTCAAACTATCCCTCAAAATGTCACTATTCATCATTCATAACCCATTTTACCATATTTTCTACAATCCATGTATTTTAACTCTCCAATACCTTAAACATCATGTAAATATCATGAATCTTACCTTAGATGTTGTAGGAACAAGATTTAGTTGATAATACTCCACCTTGAGCAAAACCCTAGTTTTCCTCCATTTGGATTTCTTGACTTTAGATGATCTTTGATGGGTTCTTACTCTTGATTCACTTATTTAATGTTGTTGATGGCTTATAATCCTTGAAAACTTGTATAATAAATGTAGAGAGATGTTTTAGAGAGAGGAATGAAATGTTGAAATGATTTCATGAACTTGGTCCCTTATTTAATGAATCACCACTGATCTGTCGGGATCCGTTATACGATACGTTTTACGGTCCTTATAACCATTATACGGTCCGTAAAACGGATCGTCAAATGAGCTTGCCCTGCACCCCTTTCACTGTGACCATTTTACGGTCCATTATACGGTCCGTATAACTGACCGTAAAACTTCACCAGCGAGCAACCTTCTCTGTGATGGTTTTACGGTCCATTATACGGTCCGTAAAACATTATACGGTCCGTATAATGAGCCATATAACCCATCAGTCCACTGAACTTATTCTCATCACTTCGTTTGACCTCCGATCCTTATGGAACCTTCTTAACACTCGCTCAACACTTCATTATCGATCTAAGGGACATTGCAACTCTTCTCCAAGACATCATTAAGGCCTTGCTAACTCGTTGCTCGTAATTCCTTTCTGATACTTATCAAATACTTTTGCCTTCTCTTGGCAATCCTCTTCCCTCATCTCTAACATCTTTAAAATCTCAACTAGGGTCATCAAATGCCATTCCTCACTAGATCGTTCACTTGCGTACCAACGGAAAATTTTCCGAGGTATAACACCAAGAAGCCATGACAAATCTGATGTCTGAGCGTTCAGCTTGAGTTATTTTGGTTAAACAAATCTTAAATTATTGTGGATCCTTGAAAACGTTTACTTTTGCCGCTTTTCGAACAAATTGACTTTTGTTGTTTTGGGTTGTTATGAAAATATTCTGCATTATAGTGCAACTTTGTTTGTGAAAATTGCAGCCTTTGTTTGTGAAAATTGCAGCCTTTGTTTGTGTATTGATTTTTGTTTATGCACTGTTATAGGTGCCTTTATGTGTGTATTTTTTTAGCAAATTATTTTGTGTTTGTGCTATAGAAGTGGTGAGATATATATTCACTTGCTATAATGTTGAGAAAAATAACCACTTGACAAAAGCATGAAAGGAGTAAAATGTTTTATTCATACATAAAACAATACACAAAATGGTCCTTACATTACACAGGGTAAGGACAATTCCATTTGCCTTACATTACACAAGACAACCAAAAGAGATATGTCACAATTATGCTACTATGACAATTCCATTATGCTATAAGGAATAGATCGCTGATGAGCAAAACAACAACACAAACCATAAAACACAAAATGAAATTCCTATTGAACCTACACCATTTGCTTTTCCTTTGAACCAGCAGACTTGTCTCCTCTTGCTCAACCAAATTCATGTCGACACTAACCGAATTCATGTCAATGCTTTTAAGCTCAACCAATTCCATCTTGATACTCTCAGATTGCGCTAATTCTTTCTCCAAATCTCTAATTTTGTTCACCAATCTTGGGAGGATAAATTTTGATCTTGGATCAACTTATTCTTTATCTGTCCACCGAAAAAGCTTGCAATTCTTAGCCTGCAAATTAGCAAAACAGACCATAAACAAGGAAAATTCAAAATTAAACTTATCGATAAGAAACAATAGAGCAAAAAACGCATAGACCATAGTAAGGGAAAGACCAATATCTTCTTCCAGGATTCGGCTTCGACCAAGAAGTTTTCATTTGCAGCAAATTTCCATGTTTGCATTGCACTACAGCTTTGAGCATTGGTTCAGCTTCGCTCATACATAATCTATTCAAGTCGATTTTCTCCATTACAAACCCTAACAACCCATAGCATAAACCAGCAGAGATGAGCAAGAATTGGGGAAGAAATTTCAAACCCTAAAATTACAACGGAGATGAGCAAGAATTGGGGAAGAAATGTCAAACCCTAAAACTGATATGAAGTAAAGAATACGAATTAACACTAAATTATACTAACCTCTTTGCACTACAAATAAGTTCGACACAAATTTGGCAGCTCCAAACCTTCAAAAATGGCTGAAAATGGTTGGGAGATTAGAGCTTTGAATTAGGGAAAAAATGGTGTGGTTCGGGTAGGAATTTAATGAAGGAAGTTAATATTACCGTTGGGGATATATATTTTTGCTGATTTGGACTGTCATGTGGATATGTTTTAACGTTGGGGTGTATCTTTTTTGTTTGAACGCGCCTAAGTGTGGTGTAGTTCGCACATGTACAGGTCAGCTTTTAAGGGTAACAATATTTCACTTTTAAAATTCTTAGGAATCCAATAGGCCCAAAAGTTTGGTGTGTAGTTGAGAGTTTGATCAAACGTTTGAGGCTCACTTGGCCATTTTCTCTTTACATGCATATTGGAATGTTTATGGTAAGTACGGTTTGAAAACATCGATTCGGTGATTTCGTTTTGTAAAAATAGTAATTCAGTATTTTTTAAGTTCAACTTCGATTTATTTATGTGGTATGATAAGTTGGTAATTACAATTTAGCTGACTTTGCCTTACCTGCGGTGAATTATGACTTCGATAACAATAGAAATTCTTTCAGCTTGAAACGAATTAAAAATGGCCTAGTTCTTGGTTGGAAGAGAACTCCTCTTATTTCTCTTTCTGTACGGAGATTTCGCAAAAGGAGAACTTCTCATGAAGCCTATCTCACTCTTTAATAATATTAATTAATGAAGATTTTGTTTAATTACTTAGTACCTATGTATTATTCAATTCCTTTATACTCCACTAATTAAGGGAGAAATGGTTACTTGGTCTTTTATAATTTATTTATTTTTAGTTTTATGACTCTTTTATAAGAAATTTTCATTTTTTACACATAAGAGATCTAAAAAAACACATAAAAGATCTAAAAAAGTCATATTCTTTTATTCAAATTGTAAGAGGCCAAGAGATCTTATTTCCTCACTAATTTGGTACTGTCTCACTCTTGAAGTATTGTGTGCGTGCGCGATAAATCACACAAACTGAAACTCTAAAGTAAAGGTTTTAAACAAAGGGTTTCGATTTTCAGGCTTTGAGATTAAAAATATGGAAAAGAGTCAAATATACTCATGTACTATCATAAAAGGATTAAATATATCCTTTGTTATACTTTTGGTCTAAATATATCCCTTCCGTTATACTTTCAGTTCAAATATACTCCTCCCATTATATTTTGACACAAATTTGCCCTTAGTTTTAACAGATGGACTCCTAGATCTCATGTAAAACATTTTCCTTCATAACGAACACAACCTAAGACTCTCGACATCTGATGTTTCCTCTCTCTCTATATATATGATGAACAACATGTTAGTGTCCATTTTTATCAAACTATTAGTTAATGTTATACGAGGAATTCAAAAGGTTGATGTTGAACCTTTTACCTAATGCAACTTTTGACTCCTTTTACCACTGCATTAAAAAAAATCTTCAGTTTGAAATGATTCAACAGTTTATATTTAAGTACAAAATCATTTTTACTTTATTTGTATTGTATAATTCTTTAACAACGACAATTTAACCAAATCCTTCTTTTTACGTATAGTTCCATCACTAGCTGGACATACCTAGCACTCTAAGTCGAGTCTGGGTTTCAATTAAACTTCTAACTTTTAAACGCGAAACATAAATTTATATGTAAAAAATTATTAATATTATAATAAATAGTATATATGAATTTATAACTTTAAAAATATAATAAGTTTAATGTTAAGAATCTTAAAATTGAACCCATAAAATTTAAATCATAAGCAGCGTTCACTAGCCAATAGCCATCAGTACGTATAAATAAAATAAAATCCATCCCAAAATTGATAAAAACGTGGATTGAGGACCCATTGCCGACACCATGGGAAAGGCTCTAATAATAATAGAGCCCCATCAGATTCCACGTATATCCTTCAAAACAGAGTACACACAAAAAATCTTAATTCTGGGCCCTGGCCTTGATTTTCCTCTCTCTTTTCTCCTTTTTCTTTTATGATTAGGAATCTTGGTCTGATTAGCTGACCCAATTAGCAAACCTAATTAAAGAACTTGGCCTACTGACGGAAAACAAAAACAAAAAAAAATTAGAGTTTGGCAGATTGGCAATGCTACTACGAAAATACTATAATTTTTTCTATGATTTTTACTTGTCTACTATATTAAAACTAAAGCTGCATGTTTATTTGTTACTATATTAAAAATAAATTATTACTTTTATATGTCTACTTTAACATATCAAGAGAAAAATATTATTTTCTTATCTTATCCTTAATATTAAATACTCATTTTCCTATGCTTTTTGAAATGCTGATACTCATGTGTATTATAATAAACTATATAGTTCATTTATTATTTCTTAGGAGAAGTATACATCCATTCCGAAAAAGTAAAAGTGAACAGGGAGGGTAATTTGCACTCAATGTTCACATTGAATAAAAGAATTCATACTATTAAAAAAAAAAAAGGAACGCAAAATATCTTCTTATATAATTTTTGTCATTTAATTAGAATAATTAATTAATATATATCTCCACTTAAATTTGTCTTTTAAGTTTAAAAAGGCCACTGATATTTATGTTATCCTATATCGAGGTACAAATCTTAACAGAGAGTCAAACCGCCCAACCACACATATTTTAAAGTGATGCCATTTTCTTCTTTGTTTCCCACTGAAAACATGACACTTGTTAAATTAAAAGAAGTCAAAGACCAGTGGACAATACAACGTACCAATCAATCAGAGAGCAAAGTCCAATAACACAACACAAGTGCCGCGTGGCACTAAAATATCTCTTACACAAGCACTGTTACCCGTCGGTGAATAAGTTTTGGTTTGGAGTGATAAAAAATATCCTAAGAGAGGTAAATTTTGTTTCCATACTTTACAGAAGAAGATTCAAACTTAAAACATTAATAATCATCCGTATTATATCATAGGAGTATATAATATCTCCTAAGTATCACTAATTACACTGCTTTTGTGAAACCCCACATCAAGAGTGGAAGAAACACATCACTATATTTACTCCTTTATTGGTAACCAGTCACTTGTCACTTGCCAGTCTCTTCATACCAAGAGCACTATAAACCCTTTTGCTTTTACTTCCAAGCAAACATTAGTTCATTGTAGAAGGAGAAAATTCAAACTAAAAGAAAGAACATGGGAGGAAAGAGTGCAGGATCAAATTCAGGGAGAGATAAGGATGATTTGTGGCAAAAAATGGTGTTTCCTGTTAGACGTGTTTGGGGTGCTGTTTCTGGTCGTGCCAAGCCTAATAAGAATGGTAAAAACCTACTCGCACTCACTCTTTCTTTCTAATTCTTCACTTGATGCTGAAATTCTTTATAATGAACATGTGGGAACTACATATGCATGAACTAGTTTTTTAACTTCTTCCTCCCCATGTTTTTTCTTCTTGGTTCTGCACTAGCATCTAAGTAGTAGTTCAAGCTTTTCTTTAGCAGATCCTTAACTGTCCCAGCATATTAACAATATGAATTTGAAAAAATAAATAAAAATCTAAAACAAAGAACAAACAAGAAACTTAAGTTTCAAATGGTCTGAAGTTATTCTGTTCATATTAGCGGTTCCTTAAATGAAAAATTGTGAATCAGGCAGATTGGATTTCTTTTTTTTTGAGTAAACCCTTTTTTGGTTTCTCATTTCTTCCATAACGGGAAGGGGGAAGGGAAGACAATGTCATTATAGACCATCGGTAACTGTTACCTCCCACCAACAAAGTATCGGGTAAAACTCCATCTATCAAGGCTTTGACAAATGAAAAGAAATCAACTAATGTTTTTGACTCCGCTTGATATGAACCTGAGGACTCAGGGGTCTTAACTACTTTAAATCCTTTAATAACGTAGTTAGACAGACCTTTATTTTTTCCTTGAAAATAATAATTTTGATAGTATACCCACTTAGTCACTAGTGAGCTTTCGCCCTAGACAAATTAAAATGGCAGGATATCTTTTAGGATTCCATTAGTGGTTTCTTGCGTCCATTTTGTTTCATTCGGAGTCATTCGTTGAGTGATTTTTAATTAAATGTTTAAGCCAACAAGAACGGCCAACTTGTTAGTAACATAATTTGCTACCAATCAATTCATGATGGCTTTGTTTTCTAATCAATAATCTATTTTACTATTGCCACCCATTAATAATGCACTAATATTCTCAAACCATTCAACTACTGGAAAATTAACATAGCACCCTCACTTTCTGCCAAGGGTCCATATATATAACTCGGCTCCGTCAAAATTTAAGTGTCATACTTTAATTTTTAGTTTGTAATGTCATACTTCCTTATTTACAAACAATTTAACTTTACAGGGATTATTTGTAGCCACACAAATGTTTATCGTTGATTTCAGACGGCAAATTTCAAGAGTCTCTTTCTCTTTGTTAAACTCTGTGCCTAGCCAAACACCCCAACATAAATTGGGACGGAGGATTATGAGTGATCACTACGCTAGGATAAAAGAGAAACTGTTAAATTCATAAATCTCTTAGCACTTGAAAAAATGGAAACTGGATAGTCAATGAGATGAGTAAAAACAGACAGTAGCTTTATGGATCACTTACAAGTTTGTATATTGGGTTTTGTTTCCTTCAGGTGCTGGACTATCGAACCTTCAAGGTGATATACAGTCGTGTGGATATGAGGATGTACAGGTGATGTGGGAAATGCTTGCAGGAACGGAGTCAGAGTTGACATCTCGGCACATTAAGCATAAGACGCCTACCGTTGTTTAGGAATTTTGTATGGTTCAACCATAGTGCTAAATCATCCTCCTCTCCGGATCACACCCATTAAGATGGTATGCCGCACTGCATCAATAAGAGTATCTGAAGGGTGAAGAGATGTATGCCACTGGGTAGATATTTTCATAATATGGTACGAAGTGTCTGCTGTATTCCGTATCTGCATATGAAGTATGTTTATCAATATCGGGACTGTCATGAGGACAGTATCAGTTGTAATTATACCATCATCCTGATGATTTATGAAAAACCGGCACTAAATAGAAAGAGCTCAATTTTCCTACTTCCTTTGCTTAAGTCTGAAATACAGAAAAAAAAAATACTACAAAGATGTAACTCATACCCGTTGTGGTGGCCATATCGACGCAACTCTAATAAATTGGAGGCAGTGTTATCAAAATAGGCCCATCCATAAGGTGACATCTGAAAAAATAATCAAATCATATTCCTCAGATGGACCAAAAATAACATAATTTTTTGTATGAAGCGCTAGGCATTGATGTGCTGCAATTCACCACTGGAAGGTCGATTATAGTGTATGGAGCATGGCTGCCCCCTTTATTGATGTGGCCAGCATGGTGCAACAATTGTGTGTAACTTATAATTTAAAATAACCCTGTTATGTAAACAAAGGAAAAGAAAAACTGTAAGGAGCTATATATCCTTGTCTTTTGTGAGCTTGGTGAATAGATAAAACGGAAAAAGGCCAAATATACTCTTGTACTATTGTAAAAGGGCTAAATATACCTTTCATTATACTTTGGGTCATAATATATCCCTGTTATTATACTACTATTAGCTCAAATATAGCCTTCTTCCGGTAAAGTTGTCTACTTTGGACATCTTATCGTACATGACAGTGACATATGATGAGGTGGATGCCACGTGGTATTGCCACCTCATCAACCCCTAACCCATTTTACTCCTCCCCTCATCCACCTCTACAATTTTCACCCCTCCATCACCATTGCCACCATTATTGTTACAGCTCAAGATGAAAATTGCCCTTCCAATTCTCTCTATTTGGGTATTTAAGAAGACAATCACACTATATAGATATAAATATAATAAGATCAAATTATTTTGTGACTTTGATGAACTTCAGCTTCTTCTGCAAATAAACTCAATTCAGAATGTTATACCATCCTCAACCCCAACAGAGTTTTATTATTGGCAATTAAATGACATTATGAGCTTAGACCGTGCTTAAACCTTTTAACATAAGATTGCCTAGTGAAGTATTTCACTATTTCATTGTGCAAAAGGTTACATCTTTTTTGGTAATAAAGGACACTTCGAGTGGGTAAATTTACCTGTCATCGGAAATTAATTAGTTGACTATAATTGGGGCCAAGTTAGTATCGATAACAGTGAGGTAGATAGGCCATGAATGATGAAACAACAAAGAAATTCACTAACTGGCACAAGTTTTGCATTGCATTCTTGAAGACTTTGAATAATCTATGGACTTTTTCCCACACTGAAAAGGTGGCAGGACAAAAGGCAGATGTTTATAAAGGAATTGGAAGGGCAATTTTCAACTTGAGCTATAACAATAATGGTGGCAATGGTGGTGGAGGGGTGGAAATTTTAGAGGTGAATAAGGGGAGGAGTAAAATGGGTTAGGGATTGATGAGGTGGCAATGCCACGTGGCATCCACCTCATCATATGTCACTGCCACGTAGGATAAGATGTCCAAAGTGGACAACTTTAACGGAAGAAAGGCATATTTGAGCCAATAGTATAACAACAGGAGTATATTATGACCCAAAGTATAACATATATTTAGCCCTTTTCCAATAGTACAGGAGTATATTTAGCCCTTTACCGAAGATAAAAATGCCAAAACCTACATCACTTGTAGTAGTCTTATCACTCGAGACACAAATGTTGATAAACTGAATGATGCCATGTCCAATGTTCAAACCACAGAAAAAGAATAAAAGAGAAGAATTCCCATTCATATTTCATCATAATGCTCTCACACACCTTTGTAAAACGAATGCAATTACAGAAGGTTGATTCGGCCTCTGGAGCATGCATTTGACCAAAAGCTCTAGTAGGCATTTGGACACAAAAACTGTGATATTTTGAAGGGAAAAAAAAAAGTTAGAAAGGGTATTTCGAAGTTAAAGTTGTTTTTTAACATGCATTTAACTTGGAAAAAAAATGTTTTGTGAGTGAAAAAAAAATGTCACTTGAAAAACCGGTCAAAACCAGTTTCTCAAACTTGAAACTCATCCTCAATTATTTTATTTTTTTCCAAAAAATCAGTCTGATGTATAACCTAACGCAGTTTTGAAATTCTTTTGTGAGAAAAAAAAAAAAAAAAAAAAAAAGGAAAAACATTTCATGTACAACGGGTCATTAATATCCATCAGAGGACTGAAGGTGAATGCAAAACAAAAGGTTGATTCAGCTTCTGTATGCATTCATCCGAAAATTTAGCATCCATCAGCACGATGAAGTTACGAAGAACTTCAAAACTCCAAATACTTTCTTTTTCCAAATTCACACAGAGTACTTTAGAGATGCTACAGGAAAAAACATGCGGGGCCTTGGCACCGGATAATGAAGCTCAGGGTTAGCAACTAATATAAAACATTCAGCTATTAAAAATTCTAGTGTAGCTCCATTAATTAGCAATTTGGTTGCAGCATGATACCACAGAAGTGTTACTTAATGTAGTCTGCATTATTTCACATGCGTTTCTAAAATGATACTCCCCATCTCAATTTATGTGGCACTGTTTGACTGATCAGGGAACTTAAGAAAGAAAGAAATACTGTTAAAACGTGTGGTCTAAAATTATAGAAATATGACATTTTTGTTGGGACAGACTAAAACATAAGTATACCACATAAATTAGGATAGAGGGTGTAGATAATTTGAAGAACAGGATATTAAAGTAATATTATCTAATCATTCAGTCACTTTGAGAAAATCTAGCAATAAAAGAGGAAAGTAGTAACAATCAAGGGCTCGGAGTTTGACCAAAATTATCTAAGCATTTAATCACATAAGATCTCACAACTGCAAGTAAGGAAAACATAAACTGGACTAATAAGATAAGTTTTGGCCAATAGAGAAGGCCTGAAAGTATCGAAACAACTCAAACAAACCTAGATCCCTGCTGGTGATTAAACATAGGCAATTACGGTACCTTTAGGACCAAAAATTTTGTAGTGCCTTTCTACATGCTCCAGTAGTCCAGTGCTGATCAAGTAAAGTAGATGCTAAAGCAGCATATAACTTGGCAAAGAAAGATTGCTGCAGGGCTCCAATTGTGCTTTTCCTCCATTCAAATGTTGATCGTTCTATGTTGGTTTTTGTTTAGTTTCTGGAACGGTTTTGGCATAAGTTGAGTTTGGTTTAAGTCTTGGAAAGCAGTTGTTCAAACTGTTTTGGGATAAGTCTTTAACTTGAAGGAGGGAATTGTGTTTGGTTCACATAAGACCAATGTAGTCTAAAACCTAGATATGGCCAGGCTAGTGTTTTGGAAAAGATTTGTGAGAAATATTCTTCCAAGACCGAGCCATTTCTGAAGAGTTTCCAAAACCTAATTTAATCAAAATTTAGCTGATTTAAAAAATAAAAGCAACCGCATCAAGAGAAAAAAGCAGATGATCAAGGTAAACCAATCACCTGTGCTAGTAAACTTCCCTGGGTTTCATGCAAAACTCAGATCCAGAAAAGCAAGAGGGAGCAGATTTGGATGCACTCCAGAAAACCATTTCAACTTCATTCTTACCACCTATCTCCCATTTTGCAATCTGTTAGGTCCCACTAACCATGTTTAGACGCTGATAAAGCATATTTTACAATTCAGCAAAACTGTTCAAACATCACAAGGGATCCACATAAGATTCAGAAATTGCTGCATAACTTTAAAGATGTAAACCATGCAACAAGTATCAAAGAGGGCTCTGCCCTGTCACGGTTGAAACTTGATACCAGTTTCATGGCCATGCTGTATAGTTTGCATATTTATGTGCTCCTTTGCACGTAGCAGTGGAAGAGAAGGGTACTCTACTTGCTACACTTCATCTCTAATTCTCTTCACCCATTTCATGTTACCATCCAACATAATTACATAATCCAAGCCACAATCAACTAAAAAGTTGATTCCTTTTAATTCAAAGCATTATTCTGATGGGCTGTGCACATAAATGAGGCTGAAACAGTTCTACAAACATTAGAATCCCTACAAGATAAGACGGGGCACACTTTTGTTGTTTGTTCTATTGCTACATTGTACAGTCCCAATAAAATTTCCTTTGTGTTATTCTTATTTATAAGAGTACTCCACCTTCTAAAAACACATGAATTTTAACTCTGCGAAATGTAATACTAAAGTGTTCATAGTATTTTAAAATTGGAAATGCAAGACTGAGCAATGCTGGAATCAATAGAAGGATGGTTTTACTAAAAGCAAGATTGATCCTGTGCCTCTTCCACTAGGCTGCAATAGTAGCAAATATTTCTCTGCATTACATGCAAAAAGGCAAACCATGTGTACAAAAAAAGATTAAGCAAGGCAACACAAGTAGTAAAATGGCATGACACGATGCAAACCTTTTTTCTTTTTTTTATTCTTCTTTTTGATAAATTGCAACACCTTTTTCTAATTATGTGTCGTAGACTGAATCACTTACCGAGGAACAAGAATAACCTATAGAGGAGGAAAGTTGGGTTTCCTTTACATATATTCTCCAGAAAACATCGGAAAATACGGACTGGGCAACAATTACTTTTCTATTGACTTACATTAGCAAAACGACAGTTTGGTAAAATCATCAGAAATGTGTAGGACAAACATCCGTTATGTCCAGATTCTGTTGATTATCTACAGAAATGACCTCAGAGTGCCTGGAAGGAACTTTATGCTCAATCTTTCTCCATTTCCTCCATGTGTCTGGAAGGAACTATCATGCTTAATGAGACAACTAGTTGTCTCTCCATTTCCTCCATGTAGGATGCATGCTGTAAATTGAAATACTAAACCAATAAAGGAGGCATCTAATTTGAGAAGTAGATGACAAGGAAGACAAACCTCAGCAGGAATATCATCTCTAAAAAAAATCTGTAAAGAAGATTAATTACTTTTTTTGTCTGTCATATATTTTAATTAGATTGATTTTGTATATGTTACATAGCCAATAAATATCCATGCACTTGGCCCATTGGACACTCTTAATACTTTTACGCTAATGTTGTCCCAAATGCAACTTGTTCCTTTCCAGGCTGCAGACCTCCATTGAATCAATAAAAGGATTCGAGCAGGCACCCTAGAGAAAATTAAAGAAGAATCTTAAAGTACTTACTGCTGCACCCATTCTTGGAGATAGACGTAAAAACTTATAGATATTGCAGGATGCACGTGATTCCACACTTTCTCGCCCTCAAAGATAAGCAGCCAACGTGAAATGTCTAGCAAACTTCTCTTTGCCTAACAGCTTCCTCCCACCACCCCACCTCACTCTCGGAAAGAGAAACCCCTAGCCTCTTGTTCCCTTCAAAGGTTGGTTAGAGGGTAGAGATAACTAGACATAACCCAATAATTATGAGCTTGAAACCGAACCAAAGCGAAATGAAATTGAACAGACGGTCAAGGTTGGTGAAGCCTCTACTCTCAGGGAACGATTTTTTGCCATGTTGTGATGGCTACAAGCCTCAACAGGCCCTTTAGGAATAACCTTTACATTAGACGCATCACTCACATCCAAATAAAAACAGAAATCAATGCAGAATAGAGTCTAAACTTCTAAACTTCATTTGCAGAATAAAATACCTATCTTATAATGCAAAAAAGCACAAGATTCTCTCCAAACTCAAACGACATGCCTAACTTCTCTTCACAAGATTCCACCTGAATGGATCCTCTAACTCCCCAAACTCTGCATCAATCAGCTGCAGAAACCAGTACAAACACTAGATCAACTATTAAACAGAATATAACAGCATTAGTTCCTAAAAAAAATTGTCGCCTCTACTTCTTTGTCCCTGATCCTTAATAACCCAACTGGCCTCGTGTCAACCTTAGAAATGTCAACAGAGAATCTTAGATATCCAACTAGCACATCTGTTAAAAGTTGATCCAAGTTACTTCTGCTTAAAGAACTTTGTTTCAGTATTCACAGGGTCACAAAGTTGTGCATCATATTCTGAATACACAAAAACACACACACAAATGGTATCTGACAATATAGCTTAACAGGTCAATGGAAACATTTTAGTTTACTATGTGTCAATATGATTCTAGGGGCAAAAGCCTACTTGTTTTTTATTACCTTAGTGAAAATACCACACACGTTCATACATTATATTTGCTGACTTCTCCATTTCTGTAAGCGGCATTCTATGAAGCTAATACAAGTATAAAGTATTAATATATTTCCGCGTCCTTTGTTTATTAATAACTCATGTTATAAATTGCCATTTGTGATGGTGCATATATGGCATGTGCTATTTATTTTCTTTTCTTTTAGGAAGATAAATGCTAATTATATACTTATATTCCTGCAACTTGAAAAAAGAAATCCTTCACTGGCGAATTGACAGAAGAAAAAATAGCAAAAATGGTTGATCGTTGGCAGGCCATGTAGTGAACTTACTGGTGTCCAGATTCTGTACAGCTCAGAAACACGGCTATCAAAGTAGTAGGCCTGCCTGTATTTGGAGAAGTACATAAGAGATAATGAATGGACGCTACACATAAAGACCAAGAACTAAGAAAAAGGAAACAAATGCTCACACACACACTATGCACATACGATGCATACATACATATGTTGTGTGTGTGTGTGTGTGTGTGTGTGTAAAAAAAATAATTACTTAAGTTTCCAGAAAGGTTATGCATTAGTTCAATTCAGGTTTCAGAGCAAAGATATATAAAAGCAGTGAGAAGTTAAAAGATAAAATGTTCTTCTGACCTTCGCACTTTCTGGTAGGTATACTTGTTCTCTATGACCAGCAACAATTTCACAGTCCAGAAAGAGGAGCTAATATCGCCTTCATTTCCAACCTTTATTCTGTTTTCACAAGAAGTTATTTGTTTACTTGCCTATCAATTTTTCTTTTTACCCGCATTTGGTCAACCTATCACTGCCACCTATGCTTTTCCATAGTATTCAGTACATCCTTCAATTCAGAATATGATTTCAACTTGTCATTAAGACCAGCTCCCCATTGAGATTATCTGACTACACGGACCGCATTGAATAAAGAATAATGGTAGATCTTTGAGGGTTAAATACATCGAGACAAAAAACTAAATATGTGGTTAAAGAAATATATAAGCTGAGGCCATCATAACCTAAAGCAACAGCTAACTCTGTCATTCACGCTACACTTCTAAGTCTCAATTCTAAAGCATACAAATCCAACCTTAATACTATGTGAATTTAGTCTAATATAACTCCTGTGAGACTGGAAACTTCCAAAATTTTGGTGAGAAAGAACAAGAATAATACAACACAGCAATGTAATACAAGAACATGAACTGAAATACAAAATCTTTTAGGAAATGGACAAATATGGAATCTGGAATGTCTTAAAGCCAGTACCTAAGTTATTATACAGTTACCAGTTAGCAGTAAGATAGGTTTGAATCTCATTGAAGTACACAACGAGCCTGTTCCTCGCACCGACTATGACAAACAGAGTTCTGTGGTACAAAGCTATCTTCAATATTGATTATGCAAATATATTGCAGCTGACAGCTTCACATGCACGGTGCTTTACATAAATCCCACAATTTATAAGCAAATTAAAAGATCGGATAGTTGGTGCTTCTAGCAAATCAGGAAGAACAAAGAAGTTAATGAAGTCAAACAGAAAGTCAAGTGAGATTGAGAGGTATTCCAGCTTTTATGACCCTGTTGCAGAGGCTCAAACAATAAAATTCTAGTACTTTGGTGTAACTAAAAATGTTAGAGGATATACACAAGAATCAGCCATAAAAATATGAACTTCAATTCCAGAAAAAAAAAAAGTTATAAGCTCAATTAAGCTACTGGAAAAATGTATTGTTAATGTTGAGGTTCCAATCAATTATGATGTTGAAGATACATACACATTCAGCTAGTGCATCATTCAGTTTCACCTTTCAGCTGAAGTACTAGGCTACACATTTATTCCTGCAAAACTGTTCTAAATTTGCTCATTGACCGTAAATTACAGGAGTATGAAGATATCCAGAGAGAATTATGCTAATGATACAACAGTGCAACCAACAGGGGCATTCGTTTTTCAAGTCCCTTTCAGTGGTTGCTAATGAATGGGGTGCCTCTGGCCAAAATTAAGGCCCTGCAGCAGGTCAAACAAGGATTTCTGGATCTTGTCCTTATCACCTTGAACGAGACATAGTTTGACCTCAACAGCTGTTTACTGGATCAGAAGGCCGTAATGAAAACTGTAGCAGAGTGACTGCACAAAACTTGAAAAGAACTGTGCGCTCTGATCCAGTTGGGAACTGGTACAAGCTTGACCTGAAGACAGCAAAATGCACGTCTTATTCCTCAACTGCATGTGTACATACTTTCTCCAACAGCAGTGGCCAGTCTTCACCAAGTTGCTGGGGGTTCAGCTCCATGGCAATCCTAAAATCTTGCAATGACACCAGGTTACCAGGAGCATGTTCGTGCACAGCTTCTGACGATCTACCACCATTCATCTGTAAATGATAACCTGGTCTGAGACCATTAACGAGCTTCATATAAGTCTCCTGCTTCTTGGTGTTGTTTGTTGTAGGCTCATGACCGGACCTTGCTCCCACAAGTTGAAGACAAGATTTGACTAAACCTTTTAAGTATGAATCCAAACCATTGTTCAACAGATTCGCACAATCTGTGGCCACCGCATCAAGGCCCTGTTCTGCAGCAATCTGCTCCATGCGTTCTCTCAGAGTTGCACTATCCAACAAAGCACCAAAACTAGAAGAGCTAACACATCTACTAGTTGTTGCTAAAGGTACTGGTCTACGCGCTCCACCTACACTAACAGGGCAAAAAGGAACCCCAAAGGGAGCTTGGAGTTGACTCCTAGCATGCATCTCTTTTCCGTCATCTCTAGATTTGTCTTTTTTGTTCTGCAAAGATACTGAATTTTCCAGTGATCTCTTCATAACAGAAAATTTCGCGGTTTCTTGACTGAATCCCTGCCTTTCATCATCTGTTTGCTGCATGATTCCTTGATGATGCTGCACAGTCCCCTTGCCATTAGGTGGATTCAAATTCCCATTTTCCTTAATAATTTCAAAGTCACTCGATTCCATCGTCGTTGTTTGTTGAAAAGCAAAACTAGTCTTCCCATTTTGTCCAAGCACACTACGACGATCCCCAGCCCTACGATCACGAAATCCTGTCCTGGCTTTCTTAGGAGATAATGGCAACACGTCACCATTGGATAAACCCGGTTGACCTGAAGCCTGGTTTGCGGAAACATGCACTCCATTTTGGTCATAAGCATCATCTAAAGGCTCTTTACTGCCAACCGCTACACCAGGCTTCACAATACCACCTTCATTAATTGGTGGAGGAACTTTCGCACTACAGGCGTTTCTCAGAATAGAACGAATGAACTGATTATGCAACGGAATATTTTCTCTCCCCAAGATCCTAAAACAAAGCTTATCGAACTCAACCTTACTTATCTTCAAGCTCAATAACCTACTTAAGTAATGAAAATACTGCTTTGACCCCTCTGGTCCAAGTTTCTTCACTATCTGAGCTTTCAATTCAGATAGATTAATCCGGGAATGCTGATGTGGCGGTTGCATCTCCGTCAATACATATATTCCACCAACAACAAGCCAAAAGATTCAATCTTTCCACTGCTCAAACAAACAGAGGCCAATAATACTCACCACTAAATTAGGGTTTTCCCATAATTCCACAAAAAAACAACATTAAATCCCTCTACAACCAATCCCAGCATTTCCAAATCAAAACCCATCTCAAACCCTCTAACTTTTAACAGTATAAGGATAAGAGGGGTTGATTCCCAAATCAGAGATCCAAATTTTCAACTAACTCTCCCTCCAAAACTCCCAATCCTAAAAAAAAATTAAATTCCAAAATTTCAAGAAACCTCCAACCCAACATCCAAAATCAAAACTTTAACTCACCCAAACCCTCCATTTCCACCAAATTACAAATACCACCCTGTAATTCCAAGTAAACCCTCAACTTCAATCCCAATTCAATAACTTCAAATTCCCTAAAAAATACCCAAAATGCCACCTTTTTCTAAAACACAAAACTTGAAGTTACCCACTTTAACTTCAAATTTATTCTGTAGAAAATTGGGCTGAAAGAACAAAGATTTAGCTTACCTTAAACACAACGAACTAAATTGGGCTGACCTTATTGAGCTTCCAAAATTCAAGATTCACAAAAAAACAAATGTTTTTTGCCACCCTTTATTTGTTCATTGAAACAAATATAGCTTCTTCTTCCATTGCTCTTACAACATTGTTTCCAATTTGGATTTTGCCTTTGCTTTGTTAATTGCAAAATTTCACAATTTGAATCAAAATTGGAAGACCCACTTTGCTTGTTTATTTCTCTGATCGATATATACTGGCCTTCTTCTTTTCTCTCTCTTCTTCTTCTTTTCTCTTTGAATCGGACTCTTTTTTCGTTTTTGTGTCTGATTAGAATAGACTTAATGTTTTATTTTTATTTTTTATAATTGTAGTATTTCTTTTCTAAATTATATACTGATATATTTTCTCCTCTTCCTTGCATATAAAAGAAAAGAGTTAGGGGTCGATTGGTGGATATTTAGAGTTACGCAGGTATTAGTAATATATGTATAAGTTATAAGTAGGCATTTGGACAAGTGATTTCATCTCATGAGATGAAATCCCAAATCATCCAAAAAGGCACGATTTGAGATTTGAAATCATGATTTCAAAAAATATAAATATAAAATTTGATCCATGCGTTTATATTTTGTAAAAAAAAAAAGACTCATAAGTTGGTAGATATATTTACCAATCATGTTACGAATCATTTGTATTAAATATTAATCTGCAAGTTGATTTAGAAAGGTCTTCTAGTAGCGTATTAACTTTATTATGAACTATGATTTACTCATTTAGTAAGATTGTATAAGAATTGGAATTTTTTTTATAATTTTCACAACTTGTCGGATTTTTATGTCTATTAGAAAATATACAAGTTAAGAAATTCAAATTGCATGTCCAAACATGATTTCACCTCATGCCCAAACGGCTCCTAAAAGAATTTATGTATTATCTTATGTGGTTAGTTATGCAGTGTTTAGTTTTTTATGTACTCTCTCCATCTCATTTGATATGAGGGTGTTTGACTGGGTACCAAATTTAAGAAATAAATTAAGACTTTTGAAACTTTAATCTAAGATATATCATAGTAAAGGTAAATTTAAAGTTAAACTTTTACTAAATATAAAAAGGTGTCATTCTTTTTAAGACCTGAAAAAAAAAAGGTGTTACATACATTAGGACGGAGGGAGTCGTAATTATTTCAACTTTTGTCCTGTATAATGGCCAATTTTGACAAAAATTCTGGAGAATAGCTTCGAATGGTGTCCTTTCAACCGGCGATAATTTAATGAGTAAGAAGATTCTTCAATTCGATTTACAAGATTCTTCAATTCGGCCTATGGCATACCTCCAGGAGACAGAAACAATATTGCACTATCTAGTCTAGTGCAAGGCGACGAGACAGTTAAGGCTTAATTCATCTTTGGGTAGGCGACAATTTGGTCCATCACTTTTGAATTGGCTTAATTCGCTGATGGAAATTGTGACTCTCGATCAATTACATGAAGCCATTATATTCTTTGAGAACTTTGGAATGCTAAAAATAGTCTTGTGTGGCATGAAAAATCTCTGCGATCCGAAGTTGTTATTCAAAAAGCAGCCTAATTTTGGCAGAATTATAGTGATGGGAACTAGCTTTGCAATTAAATAGTTTCCTCCTGATGAGAATCCGTAAACGCAACATTGATGCTTCTTTTGATCTTGCTTTAGGAGTAGCAGGAGTCAATATGCTAGTCCGAGATTCTCATGGAAACTTCATAAGAGGCCGCTCTAGTCCATTAGATAAGCCACACGACTTACTCATAGCCGAGACTTTGGGTGTTTGAGAAGCACTAAGCTAGCTAAAGGATCACTTTACATTAACACGTATTATTGTGGAGAGTAACAACCTTTTGGTTAAACAAGCAATGGAGAAATCTTACGGTGACAACTCTTATTTGATGTTATTATTCATGATTGTAAAGCAATCATGTCTGATTTTATTTCTATTTCTTTGTCTTTTGTCAAGAGATTAGCGAACTAGTGTGCCCATCTATTAGCTCGGGCTTTGGGTTCTATGTCTGATGTTATTAGAGGCGGACCCAGGATTTTAAGATGATGGGACATTATTATCTTAACATAAACTCTAATAAAAATTTTAATGACGATTGAGGGATAATACTATGTCACACCAATCATTAATAGCGAAGCAGTGACGAAAATACTTGTATACAAGTCAAATATGTGTAATAAATAAAATTTAATACAGTGAAGCAATGAAAGAGATAGCTCAGTGGCTAAGGCTATGCAACATGTGGTGACAGTGCAGGTTCGAATCTGGGCGAGCTCATTTAACGCTTATTGTTTTCCTAAAAATAGGCTCCAAAAAATAATTAAAAGTGACATTTGGGTTCGATCGGTGGTGACATGTAAGGGAAGCAGTAGTTGCAACCAATATGCCCCAAAAACACTTTCGTTTGTTAGAGTGCACAATTAAATATATACTAATTTCTCAAGCTATATACACACATATATGCATAATTTTTTCCGAATGGTGGGAGTACATGTGCACTCTAACCTTTCCATGTAGGTCCGCTTCTGGATGTTATGAAGTGGGTACTAGATCCCCATCTTTGATTCATGATGTACTCAACTTTGATTAATAATTGATCACAATGCCTTATAAAAAAATTAAATTAAATATATCCCCTCATAAATTATACATATATTAGTTATGCGGGTCTCTAAATTGCAAACCAATCACGTAATAATTTTATCAATAAATAATTTACCTCCTAATCAACTACAAACGTGATATTACTTATGCAGGATTTAATACTTACATAACTCACCTCCGAACCACCTACAAAACGACCCCTTAATATTTTTTTTTTCCTTATAATTGCATTTTTTTTTCTTATTTTGTAGTGATATTTTTTCTCCTCTTCCTTGCATATAAAAGCTTTACATTATCCACCCTCTCACTGTGTCATGGTACGGTACGCGAATGGTTATTGGGTGTTTAGTGAGGCGTGCGCCTTGTAACAAACTATTGAGCGTGCGTGTACTAAGTTTTAAGGGATAATTTTAGCATTTAAATTTTGTTTTTGTTTAGTTTCTGAGAATTATAAGTATAAATTTGGGGAAAGTTTTGTGTTTAAACCAATTAAACTTTAAGAACATTTCTTAGAAATATTAGATTCAATGCCCTATAATAGTATCTTAATTTCTAAAAACATTAAGAAAATTATTAGAATCGCATGCGTAAAAATATACTATAAAAATTTTGCGCAACACATTAACTTACCAATTAAATTTGGGGGGAAAATTCAAAATTTTCCTTAAATTTTATGAATATCCATTCATGCCCGCATTTAAGATCGCTTTAAATAACCTTGTTATGAAAGTATCTTAATATCTAAACACATTAAGAAAATTATAGAATCGCATTCGTAACAACATACAATAAAAGTTTTGCGTAACTCATTATTTTACCAATTAGTTTTGTCACTCATTATTTTACTACAAAAGTTTTGCGTAATCATTCATGCCCGCCATTGAAAAGCCGCTTAAAAGTAAACTTGTTATGGAATTTATCATATACATGCCCTTCATTTTTAATGAAACTTCGATTAGCATATATCATTTATGTGCTAATCATATAAATTGACACGTAAGTGAGATTCATGGCTGACGTTAAAATGATTAAGGGTCTGAGTATATATAACACTAGTAAATTTACCCGCGCTTCGCATGGTTATAAAGACCTAACTAATATACTATTAATATAGGAATATCATAAATATATATTACTTGTGAAATCAAATATATTAGACTTCAAGTTTAATCAATTGATTATTATGATATATTTTTTATATTTTCTATCATTGGAAGCTTTTTTTATTTTTTATTACCCAACCCTTTACTTTTAGAACAAAATTGTCAATACTGAAAAATGGATTTCAAATATTGTTATTTTGCGCTGGAAAATACACGACAAACTGTTAAAAGATATAAAAAGGGATGAAGTTAACAATTACTAAATTCACAACAAGAAAAAGAAGGATGAAGCAAATATAATTCTGCCATAAATTAGAAACCATAATGGGATAAAGCCATCTTTGGTTTTTTCTTTCTTAGGTACTCTTCCCAACGACCCAACCCATTAAATTTTAAAAAAGTTGTCGAATGTCAAAACACGAAACTTAAATACAATATCTCAGGAAGTAATTTAAAAAAAGTTAAGCTACTAACGTTGTCTAATCTCAAAATATTTAATTTTGCATGAGAACATGGAAACTCTTGCGTTGTTCCTCGCTCATAATATCTAATACATTGGATAAGTATTATTTCTATGAAGCCTTTTCATATGCTTGCTTTATAGAGAAATAACACTAAAAGAAGACAGAAAGAGAAAATAATTGACTCTAAGATTTGCAAAAACCATCTTACGGATCAATTGGCATGTTCTCCTTATTTCTTTCTTTTTTTCTTTTACTTCATTTCTTTTCTCTTTACTTTTTTATTTCGTGGTAAATATGCGTCTTTTCCTTTATTTCTTTTTCTTTCTTTCTTTGTCTCCTTTCTTCCACCAATATTCTATTCAATCAAGAAAATACCTACATTTCTATAAAATTTCGTAATCATATTCTCTCTTGTCAGATGAATCTCCTTACCATTTTAATATGATCAATCCTTTTTTCTGTAAACAGTTAAGATTGATTGTGAAGGGGAAGAAGAGTGTCGTATAAATTACATTTCATCTTCAGCTTAAAACTACTAATTCCACCAATAAGGAAACTTAAATTATTATTATGATTATTATTAAAGGTAAAAGTTTATATAAATGAGATACAAAGTTTTATGTTAGCAACGAAATAATCATTCGAAGACCATTTCCTCTTGTCCTTGAAACACATTGTAAAACTTTGTGGTAAAGCCTTGATCTTGGAGGATACATATATACTTGTATTTGGAGAAATAAATAAATGAAAATACTAAAATAAGCAACAATAATTATATTTATAAAATATTCAAACTAAAACTAACTGAATGTTATACTTACGCTTACCAAAAGTCCAAAACTAACTGAATGCTATACTTGCACATAGCAAACTCATTTGACCATATCTCACGATGAGTCTTCCGCCATCATTAAACTTACTTCTTCGTTGATGAACTTATGTTTGCCTATTATGACACAAGAAGATTCTGAAGAATAGATGTCTGATCTTCACAAAAGTGGTGTCCATATTTGACTGTTGACACAATTGATGAAAAGAGATTTTTGGGTCTTCTTGTAGTGTCTGTTTAAAATTTGATATTAGCAGATGAAGATGCAGAGATTGCAAGGACTGCTGAGATGCCACAGGTTGGGGAGACCGTTTTAATGCATATGATTATGTTTAATTTATCGAGTTTGAATGTTGTTTGGTAACTTTAAGTCGTCAATTGGCAGGTTTCCAGTTGCGTAGCATCACCCTTTAAATGTTGCCGTTGTGTTATTAAGTCGCACCGGTTAACAAATGGGACGCGACTGTTAATTTTGTTACAGAACAAACCAATAGATGGCCTAAAAAGGGAAAAATGCAAAAAAACAGGTAAAAAGATAGATACCAATTTTGATTTGTGAGAGTGTCACGTCACATGGCCTATTTTCTTGCACTTATATATATATATATATATATATATATATATATATATATGTATGTATATGTATGTAGAGCTGTCAATATGGGCTTGGCCCGCGAGGCCGGCCCAACCCAACCTTTTATTTAAGTAGGGTTGGACTAAGATTTCTTTAGCCCATATAGGAGTGAGGCTCAAAAGCCCAGTCTCTCTTGGCCCGCCGGCCTCAAGGGTTGGGCTGAGGTCAGAAAAGAATAATAAATTAATTTATTTTTAAAAAAATATAAGGAAATTAAACAAAAAGATAAAAAGTAATGAGAAAAAAGAATGTACTTATTACTAAGTAGTAATTAGAAACTCGAGTAATACTTTTTAGTCTTAGAATTTATATTATGTTTAATTTCTTTTGAACGTGATTTGAACTAGTGATTAAAAATAATAATTTATATTTGTTCTCTTGAATTTTTTTCTTCTATGATATGGTTTTGTGCAAGAATGGTTGGTAGAAGATTCTATTTCATATTACAAAAGTTTCATACACAAATTGTACCAAAAATCACTTAAAAAATGTTATTTGGGAAGACGAAAAAAATTTAAAGGGCTAGCCCGTCCTAGCCCGCGGCCCGCTTAGGATTGAGTTGGGCTACCATTTTGCCGGTCCTTCAATTAAAAGGGTCAGACCGTCCTAGCTCATTTTATTCCTTGACCCTTTAGGGTTGAGTTGGCAAGCCCAGCCCATTTTGACACCTCAATATTATATATTTTTATATATATATATATATATTATTTTCCATGCCCATGAAACGAGAAATGGGGATGAAAAAGGGTGGCAGCAAACAGTGGGAGATAACAAGAATGAATGAATATTAAAGCAAGTTCTAGAGAGGAATGGCAATGACCTGTAAAAGCGAGGAGGTAAGGGAATGGGGTAAACAAAGAGAAGCGGGCATAAGCGGATTCAACATTTAAACATCGATTCGACTTTTTAGATTTTTAAAACTTAACTCATTGCACTTCTAATTATAAGTTAAATCTAACTTCTATTGAAATTTTTGTGAATTATTACATAATGGCTAATGCTCTGTATTGAAAATATTAAATTCGGATGAACTAATATTTTAACCCGCCCCGTTCCCAAGTGGAGAAGAGTGTGCCATTCCAAGTGAATAGTACAACGTTAAGCATTAATAGTAAGCTATCATAATAAACGCTTCTCTTAAAAAGATATTTTGAGTTAATATCAGTGATCCACATATCAAATAGAGAAAACAATAAGCTTGATCTTAGCCTAAAGGCCGATCGAGAAGGAACAATAAAGAGGCCGGTGGTCACCACTAGCAGAAGGAGAAATAGGGTGGGTGGCCGTCAATATTGGAGGTGGAAGGTAGAGTTGGATTCTTCAAATTTTCACACTACAATAATAATTTGCTTAGGCAACAAAATTAGGATAGGAAACATTTAAGCTTTCGAGAATTAAAACAATGTTATGAAGTTATTCCCCCGTCCCACTTTGTTTGACACTATTTGCCTATATATAGTTTGTTAAAAAAAGAAATTATATATTTTTGTATTTTTTTATGAGAAACCTTTATAATTACACAACTGTTATCACATTTTAAGATTACAAATTCAAAAGTGTTATAGCCACAAATGTTATATCATACTTAGGATCAAAAGTTTCAAAAAACTTTATTTCTTTCTCAATGAAATTTTGTGCCAAATTAAAGTATGCGAAACAAATTAAAATAGGGTGAGTACTAATTAACAATTTCGCGTGGATGCATTTTGTAAGCTTGTCCTCTCAATTTACTTTTTTTCTTCTCAAGTTATATTTGGTTTAGTACAGTGTTATATTCTGTTCTTTTTAGTTTTTGCATATTTTCCTCATATTATCTCTCTGGCTTAGTGAATGTGTCTGTTTTAAATGTTTGCCTCATTATCGGAAAAGATAAACACCAAGTGCCATTATGATATCGTAAGCATTATATCCAAAGCAGGTCCAGTCAGACTTCTTGCAATAAGCAGTTTACTACCGCATCTACGTGGAGCCAAGGCGTTAACTAGGATTAATATTGGATTAATTTTTATTTTATATGTATTAATGTGTACACTAAATGTCAAACCCTTTTAATACAAATAAAAAGCTTAGATAAGGTAAAGGAGGTTCAACTCTTCAGAAGACACTCAAGTTTGAGTTTGACTGATAACAATTTCTTTAATTTTTGAACCCCTCGACAAAAATCTTGCCGCCGCCATTTACACTGTGATCCATAGATATATGAATTACAAATGGAAAGATAAACACCAAAAGTGAACCTAAACCGCAGGGCAAAACGAGAGGCATAAATTTAGAGCGGTGCTGTAAAAAATGAAAGTTAGATTCAATTACTTTGACTTTTCATGTCGTGCTGCTGAGGAGTTACAAAAGGTACTACTCAATAATTATAGTCATTAGTCAGGTCATTGGGTCACTGTTGTATAATACATTTATTTTTCGTTTTCATTATTATGTGTGGTAGTTGTGTTATTATTTTAAAAGAAATCATAAATTTTCTTGTGCTATAATTTTTCTTATAAGCTTAAGTGAAACATATAATTAGTGAAAATTCTTAATAGTTAACCGCAATTGGTCTGGGATTGAGGTACTGATATTTAATTTAGTTTTTTTTTTTTTCTCATATAGATATCATTGTACTGGGAATATACCACTTTTTCTTAATCAATTATGTATACGAAATTAGGATGGACTGGCCAAAGTGGTAGGACATTGAAGATAGCAAATAGCACAAAAGCCTTCTATGCGATGATCTTGTCTATTTTTGTGCTTGCTGAGTATCCACCACTGAGAGCTCTTCATATATTGGAGTCCGCAACTTAAATGACTCAAAAAGTGAATTTGTGAACATAAATAACGATAAAAAAAAGTGACAAAAGTGTCTTTTGCGCATTAATTAATGCGCAATAGGGCTTAATCGTGGTGATCACCGTTAAGTCCTACTGCACACTAAATTAGTGCGCAAAAGGGATTTTTTTCATTTTCACAACACTTCGTGTAATTTCACGTTTTTTTCATACTTTGACCAAATATTAGTCATGTTTCAAAATGCCGGAATATCAATATTTATATAGAACCTAATATCTTTTTGTGCGAACAATAATGCAGGCTCAATACATCAAGTATACCTAAATGTTTGGATCGTCGTTTTAGAGGTTGTAAGTGCTCTGAAGTAAGTTTTGTTTGTTTGGAAACTTGTTATCTTTAGGTTTAAGTGTTTTATTTTATAAGGTTTTGATTTAAGCGTTTTATTATTTAGTCAAGCCATTACTTTATTTCGAATATGCCGAGATTTTTTTCATAATTTATTTAGGACGTCGCACGATTTATTAGTAAACGATAATAAAGACTAAGATAACTAATTATAATTAAGAAAATAATACCAATAAAAATATAATATTAACAGAAAATGTACAATTTATTTATATATACACAATCTCCATCCCCCTTCTTCTTTAGGTCCTACATGTGAGAGCCTTTAGAGTAATCCTAGGCCTAAGAAGATCCCCACTACCCCCATCACCCTCACCATCATCTCTATCCCTATTCTTCCTCTTAATAATAGGATGCTCTATGTCATGATCATCCTTCCTTCCCTTCCTTGCGCCCTTGACAATAACATGCTTCTTATGGGGCACGAGGGGGGTTTTGTATGGTCAGAACCTCATCAGCATCAGGAGATGGGTCAATCTCAGCAGGAGATGGGCCCACAGGCGCAGAAAAGTGAACCTAAAATAACATATAAACAATTTAGTTTGGATTTATTCTAAACTAAACCTGAAATAATATATAAACAATTAAAAATGATGAACCTAATTATAAATTAGATTTAATTAATATATTATCTTTTTGTAAAAAATCAAACCTGTGTGTCGACGGGCTCCTGAGATGGATAATGAGAGGGCACCTGAGCTGGCCCCTCAACGCTCTCCCGAGCAGGCTCCTCAGCGGGCCCCGGAACTGGAGATGTAGATGGTGCCAGAGCTGGAGCTAGATCCTAAGAAATGAAAAATTATATAATAATTAGTATAAGTATTTTAATTTGTTAAAATAATTATTTCAAACACTTACATCTTGGCTCCAGCTGTCGAAGTTCAGGAATGTGTAGTCGTACTCTAACTCCCTGCCACCCTGTAGATCACTAACTGGTGGCTCACCCTATGGATGACTAACTAGTAGCTGCACATGGTGTGCCTCTAATGATGGCCACTCTAGGTGCTTTGAAAATAGCTCCACCGGCGTATATAGAGGTGTCGACGGGCGCTCTGAAGTCGACGGATGCTACTGGGCTGAAGCGGGAACGATAGCATGCTCATCAGGCTGATCTACTAGACAGAGGCCTCCTCCGCCACTACCTCGGCCACAACCCCTCTAGCCCCACCCTTTCTGTCCCTACCCCCTCAGCCACCAGCCCCTTTAGCTCCACCACCTCGACCACCAGCCCCTTTAGCCCCACCACCTCAGCCACCAGTCCCTCTGGCCCCACTACCTCTGACACCCCACCTCTATCACCACCGCCTCCACGAGCACGACCACGATCACGACCACGTGCTAGAAGGGCCTGATACGGGATATTTGGAACATGCTCATGGATACGTCCGAGCTCTTGTGATTGTTGCATACCACTATCGGCTAGCTGAACCATCCAGGCTGCGTATCCTGCTATCTCGGGGGAATGCATATGGCCCATGATCTCCCAGCTCATTGTCTGTGCGGTCCGTAGCTGCATTTGTTTGCAAATATTAATGATTGGATAAATTTGTAACGTAATATATAAGAAGATTAATTAAGTTTAAGTGGGGTAAACTTACTAATGCCTCATACTGTCCCGCGAGTGCTTCATATCCTCAGTTCTCTGCGTGACGCGTCCTGGGGTAGTCAGTCAAACTGCGTGTGATCTGCCGGTACCACTCTATGTACTCGAGGATCGGAGTCGTATGTCTAACCACCGCTAGCGACCCCATCCTATGATCCCAACGATGGAGCTGCTCTTGCATAAAGGCCAAGAATGCAGCATCGACTACCGCATACTCGTCCCGCGTACAATAGTCGTGCTCCCAAACAACCGACTCAGGTATATTCTGTACATGCTTGAATTGTCGTAAGACGCGATGGGGCACGTGATCCTCAATGATATCCATGTGTATCGATGGACACCGTGACTTCCACATGTGCTCACCAGCCCTATAAAACACCGGCAACTGATCCAAAATCTGGTCATACGGCCTCCGTATAAAAAATTGTAAAAAAATGAATTAGTAAACAATACAAGATAAAAATTATAAAAAAAAAAAGTAAGATAGTAACCTACAATGTCCTCCGTCATACGATCTAGCTGATCCCTGAACGAAAGAAGTCTGTGGTGCGTATCCACATCTCGGATTATGCCTCTCGTCCATCTCCTAGCATAGGGCATGCCCTCAGCAATAAAGTCAGGCCGAGGGTGTGCAACTACGATCTGAAAAGGCCTCATCCTAGACCACACCCATATCTGAAAGGGTTATTAAAAGAAAGTTTTATTAGTCGTCATTTCAAAAAGTTATATTTAGAATAAAATTACACACACTTAAATATATTAGCTAGAGGAACACGTGAAATCCGCCGACATCCACACGCTCGCCCGCAGAAGCTTGACCTAATGATCGATACAAGTAAGCCAGAACAGCAGCTCCCCAACTATAACATCCCAACTCGCCCAGATCCTCCATATATAGCAAATACCGTAAGCTCACATGGGAACCTGATGTGTTTGGGAACAAATGCCCCCGAATATGATGAGTAAGTATAGACGGGCACGATGATCGACCTGCACCTGAGGTGTGTCCTCAGTAATAGGATGTTGGATGTCTATGAGGCACAAGTGAGTACAGACGGCAACCAACGACAACCGAGTCTGTCCCCAGAGATCACGCTCCCCTGGCACGAAATTAGTAAGCCTAGTCAACTCCTGCCGATACGGTTTGAGCTGCTGAGGCTCCTCAATGTATAATGGGCGTCCATCTACGTGTATACCATATATGATCTCCACACCCTCAAAGCGTGATAGTGGCCTCACCAGTACGGAGATGAAATATGTGGGTCTCTGGTCGTCATCGCTCAATCATGGCCGTTACAAGAGCCCTATCATGCTGTACCCGACCAATAGCGATGCAAAAGTAGATACCGCCCTGATAAAGTATATCTAATACGCGACGATGTGGAGGCCGAGCCCCTAAAAGATCCCACGCATATTCTACCCTACGGGAATAGAACAACGTACTGGAATCTATCTGTCACGCCCCGAACCATGGCCTGGGCGAAACACTGCACTCGGTGCCTTACTGTATGTGACCGAGCGAATCACATTGCTTGCTGAATCATCATGAGGCATAACATGAGCGGAATATAACGTGAATGCATGATGAGCCTTTATAAAACGTAGTAAGTCATAATACTTAATAAAAATACTTATTTAAACATGAGTGCGGAAATAACATGAATGAGCCAAAATGGCTAAACCACTCCGGATGTCTGACATAACATAACTGACTTGTCTAGTCTATGAAACCTCTATCATGAGTCTGACTGGAAAACATACTTACTGGGACAAGGCCCCTAGCATACCTTAGATGCATAACTAATCATAAAACAAAAGTTGACTAAACCCTGAATGAGATGGGGCTCACCAATAAGCTGATACGAATGCTGTCCTACTGAGCAGATGTGTCGTCTTATATATCAGTACCTGCATCGTGAAATGCAGGCCCCCGGGCAATAAAAGGGGACGTCAGCACATTGAATGTACTGGTAAAGCAACTGAAAGAAATAACATAGGATATGGAATAACATGATAAGAACTGAAACTGAAAACCTGGACATGAGCATGAGCATGAGCATGGGTACATATATATATATATATATATATATATATATATATATATATAAGCAAAACATGATAAGTAGGGAGAGCATTTCATAAACCGACATGTGATATCACCACGTGGGTACGTGGAGTCTGGTACCTCGCCGGACCAGCAGAGCCCCCATACCTTGCCAGGGTATAACGTGGTATCATGCCTGATGGATCCATTCAGTGTAAAATTAAGGTATCGTCCTATCTGGGCGGAGCGATCCTTGTCCTACGGTGGCTACGTAGTTTCAGGCTATCTGAGCCTTCTCGGTAATTCGTGCAACTCCCAAAAACATGAACATAATATAGTTGGCTAAGAGCCCATGATTTTCGTGAATTAACTTGTACTTGTCTTGCAATCATGATTTCACGAAATAACTAGTAAACATGGTTTCATGAAATAACTTGTAAATATGGTTTCATGAAATAACTTGTATTTAGTATGTATGTATGTATCTTGTATCATAGCATGAAAGTAATTATATAATATAGTTGCATGAAAACTTGTACACATGTAGGATATTCATGAAATAATCATTTTTATTTAAAAACATGCATGCAAGAACCCATGGAATACGAGACATGGGTTTTCATGGATTACGGAGGGATTCTCAATAATCATAAAGAAATATTAAGAATTCAATGATGGAATTATAATAATTCATACATAATATAATCATGGACATGTACCTAGAGTTATCATGAGCATGGTATAGAAACCCTAGTTTTAGTAGAGAATCATAATTTATGGATTATGAGGCGTGGGGAAGAACAATGATGTTCCCACACGTAGATAGTAACTCTACATACCTTAGTCGCTCCAAAACTTAAATTAAAGACTTGAGCTTTGAAGAAGATTTCCAAAATCTTGAATTCTTGAACCTTGAGATGGGTTTTCTTGAAAACCCTAGTTTTAGAATGATAATTTCTTGTTTAGATTACAAGGATAGGTATTATAATTGAGTTGGAATAATTAGAGTAGGCTTACCTTGGTGTTCTTGATGATAGAAGAGGGTAGGAAGTCGTTCTAGAGCTTGAAGGAATGAAAAATAATGATTTGAACTGATATGGACGAATATATACTGTTCTGGAAAAATAAATTTTTCGGCCCAGTTAAATACTGGCCGTATTTCAAAATACGGGCCGTATTTTGAATACTGGCCGTATTTTGAAATACGGACAGCACTGCCTCTCTTCAGTAAAATGGTCATAACTCTTTGCACAGATGTCCGTTTGACCCCCATAATATACCGTTGGAAAGGTATTTCAAATATCTATAACTTTTATGAAGGAAGTTTTCCCAAATTCCAAATACGTTTTGAAATACGGGCCGTATTTTGAAATACGATCCGTATTTAACCATTTGACATCAAATTGCCAAATTCCAGAATGCTCAGAAATCCTTGGTTTCAGTTTACGACTTGGATTACGGGCCGTATACTGAAATATGGTCACTGTTCATGGGCGTAAACCACTATCTTATAACTAAACAGGGAAATTTCAATTTCACATTCTTTATTTGATTTTCTAAGTCTAGGATCATGGTCAAAGCTTAGGTTAAAGGTTCGGGGTGTTACACTATCAGCTTATTCCATAATAGTTGGGACCTATGAGTAGCCTGTAGATAATGTAATAAAGTATCGAGGGGCCACGGATGAAGAGAGTTGGGATCCATGGAGGTGTCGTAAATGTATTAATAATTTTTAATTAATCATTAACATGTAATATTAAGTATGTAATCCTTTATCTAAAAATTATACTAACTAACTAATCCTTTAACGGAAATTATATTAACTATTTAAATTTTCAAATTAATAATTGTTAATTAATTATTATACTAACTATTATTAACTAACTAATATTATATTAATGATATTTTTAATCTTAAACTAAGGATGTTCAATCCTAAAATAAGGATTAACTACAATTAACTAACAAATATAATATTAAGGATATTAAGGTTTAACTAGTTCTAATTAACAATTACCACTAATTAGCACATCAACACATAAAATTAGATTAACACATAAAAAAATTAAATTAGATTAACACATAAAATTAGATAACTAATTAGCACATTAATAATTAACATGGATTAAATAATTTTACAAATAAATAAATTAACAAATAAAGATATTATTAGGAGATTAGTATATTTTCCTATAATCAAACAATTAACAAAAATTAAAGATTAACATATCATTATCAAGTAATTAACAATCAAATAATTAACAAATAATTAAAGATTAACATGTAATTATCAAGTAATTAACAATCAGCTAATCAAACAATTAAAAAATAATTAAAGATTAACATGTCATTATCAAATAACTAACAATTAGCTAATCAAACAATTAACAAATAATTAAAGATTAACATATCATTATCAAATAATTAACAATTATCTAATCAAACAATTAACAAATAATTAAAGATTAACATATCATTAACAAATAGCTAATCAAATAATTAACAAATAATTTTTTTAAACGAAAAAAACGCATTAGACAACCCTATTGCGCGCTGTTTTTTGGCGTAATATTTTTTTTCGAAATCCACAACTATTAAACATTAATCATACTTTGGATAATAATATGTTTAACAATGTAATAGAAAATTCATAGTAAAATACCTAGATTAAAGGTTATTTTTGAGTTTTTGAAATCGAGTTCTACGCCGCTTTATTCTGAAATTCAAGCTTATAAACTTGTTCCTTGACTTGAATATATCAAGAATATTGACTTTCGGGTTAAAAAATAACACGAAAACGACATTTTTGGAAGGTGGGACCTCCGCCTTTTCTTGTTAATGGCGGTTTTTTTTTTAAATTGGTGGGGGACCAATCGGGTGTGGAAGATGGTGGAGCGTTTTATTAAATGTCTTTTGCGCACTAAAAGGCACTTCTGTTACTTTTTTTTTTTTGCCGGTATTTATGTTTCCAAATTCACTTTTTGAGTCATTTAAGTTGCGAACCCTAAAAGCAATTATTAAATCAATTAATATTGATGACATGACTTTACTAAACTTTAGGACGAACTAGGGAAGGTAGATTTGTCCTATAAGACTTTAAATTATCACTATGGCACGAGTTATAACTCAAACTGACTATTTAGCATCCTTTCATTTAACTTCTAGTTTGCAGATAAATTGACAACTGAATTAATCTCAGCTTGATAACTCATATACCATGGAGATATCACAAGTTTGGAGCAAAAGTAATCCTGATGGTTGTAGTCCTCAGCTCGATAGCTTACCCTCCTTGGAGATTTCACAAGGTTCGTTGAAGCAAAACTCATCTTATCATCAATATGATTCTAGTCCAATAATTTTTAAAAAGTTTTATTTATCCATTTCGTGATTATTTTTCCAGTTTTCCACCCTTGGTTACCTGATTTGGGTACCAACTAATTTGGGTTCGCGCCGAAAAGTTACAGTTTGGAGGTAAAATACTTCCAAACAAGAGTGATTTCATTCCCAGAATATGAGGCCTCTAGTTAAGGATCAAGAGGTATTACTACCCCAGCACAACCTTTGGTTGTCATTTCAAGATTCCCTTTTTCTATTTGATAATAGTTGCGTCTCAACCAGCTTACATGCACATCAACTAATACATCAACTAATTCCCTGCCACCTCCTACGGTCCTACCATACTTTTAGTGTTCATCAAAATGCTTAACATTGGATTTTTTATTTTCTGCTGAGCTAGTCAAACTATTTTGCTGATGAATATTTTGAATGATGGTGAGCAGGAGAAAGAGGACATCTTCTAGCAGTGGAAATGACTGAAAATGGATTAAAGGGTGAAGCAGAAACAAAGATTCAGGTTAGGGGTCTGAACAAGGTATCGGATAAGGGAGATTTTATACTGAACAGTGTCAGTGTTGACATACCAAGAGGAATAATCATGGGGATCATAGGCCCCAGTGGTAGCGGAAAATCTACGTTTTTACGAGCACTAAACAGATTGTGGGAACCCCCTAAGAACACTGTTTTTTTGGATGGTGATGATATTTGTGATCTGGATGTACTCTGTCTTCGTCGTAAGGTTGGCATGCTATTCCAGCTTCCAGTTTTATTTGAAGGTATGGTTACAGTACTTCCAATAGAAATTTAGGATCCACTATGCTTTATTCAATTGCAATGCAAAATCAACTAGGACAGTATTTGCATTTTTTTTCAACATAATAATGTACGGTCAACTAGAGACGGATCTAGGATTTTAAGCTTGTGGGTTCCTAGTAAAATAAATTCATATGTCATAATAATCGAACAAATTACATGAAGGAGAGCTTAGCGAAGGAGAATTGGAAGTGGTTTGAGGCTTTATTTTTTTTTAATCATATCACTCTCATTTCACAAGTTCAACCTATTTAAAAACAAAAATTTAATTTAAAATAAATAACTAAACTTAACAAATTAACTTCTAAAATAGAATATCGAAAACCAAAGAATTAGATAATGATATCAACTATCAACGCAGAGGGTGGGCTAGCAACATAGAAAATAAGCAATATAAGAGGAAATTAGGATGTGGAAGACACTAGAAAAATAGAAAATAAACGCAAAATATAAGAGAGAAATAAACAAAAAGAGAATGTGGGAGCAGAACCTAAGGGAGTGGGCTGGAAGAAGAACTAAAACAATATTTTAACCTTAAAAACCGTGTTTAGCGGGAATCGATCCCGTGCATAATGGGCAAAACGCAATTCTGGGGTCCCTTTCTTGACGTTGGACCATCTTGCTATTTTAGTTGTGGGTCGCCTACTCAAAATACTGATCTGCTTATTATATTTTTTCAATGTGATTACAAGATCTACATTGCGTTTCCTTTCTTGTCGTTGGACCATCTTGCCATTTTAGTTGTGGGTCGCCTACTCAAAATACTTATCTGCTTATTATATTTTTCAATATGATTACAAGATCTACCAGGAGCCCACACCCGCTACTGTAGATCTGCCCCTGCGGTCAACTTGTGTGCACTTCGATTCTTTCATCGAGTATTTGTTACTGTTCTAGAGGATAAAGTTAAATCATTTCCTTGGACTTAATATTGATAGTAAGTCAAAACTCCAACTATGAGTGAAATGTGAAAGAATCTGGTCATCCAACTTACAATCTATGCGTGGAGTGCTCAAGATGTTCTAAACCCCTTTGAAAATCCTTTAATAACGGATGAGGGATGAATGTATTTTACCTAACACCTCCGGCCCGTGTAACATGATTCTAGGGATTACACGTGGATTTGATTTTTTTTCTTTTTTTCCTATTTTGTATTAAAGAGAGAAGGCTCAACATGATTAGTGGGCCTTATAAGAGGGAGACAAACTAGGCTCAGTAGGCTATTGAGTAGGCCTGGAGCAATTCTGCGAATTGCCCTTCTTTTGGGGATGATCTTTAAATTTTGCCCCTCATATTTGTGGTCTTTAAATTTTGCCCTTCGCTTGAATACCTGAGGTTCTGAGTTCGAACCCCCGCTCAGGCATAAAATAAAAAAATAATTTCGCAAGGCAGGGCTGGGGGAGTGTATGCCGGATTCGGCATAAAGTCCTTAAGGAAAAACTAAAGTTATGCCGAAGGGGACATAACTTTTCCTCAAGGCATAGTTTAGTTATGCCTTATGGGGCAAAACTTTTCCTTAAGGAACTATGCCTTATGGGACAGACTTTTAATTAAGGCATAACCAAAAGTATGCCCCATAAGGCAGAACTTTTTCTTAAGGTATAGACTTTGCCTTATAAGGCAAACTTTTAGTTATGCCTTAAGGAAGAGTTCCGCCTTATGTGGCATACTTTTAGTTATGTCTTATGGGGCACACTTTTAGTTAAGGCATAACTAAAAGTATGCCCCATAAGACGGAACTTTTCCTTAAGGCATAACTAAAAATTTACCTTAAAAATTAAAATAAAATAAAATATATGCCTTAAGGCAAAGTCTGCCCCCTCCGGCATAACTTTGGTTTTTCCTTAAGGATTGTATGCCGGATCCGGCATACACTCCCCCAGCCCTGTCTTGCGAAATTATTTCTTTATTTTATGCCTGAGCGGGGGTTCGAACCCAGAACCTCAAGTACCCAAGCGAAGGGCAAAACTTAAAGACTACAAATATGAGGGGCAAAATTTAAAGACCACCCCAAAAGAAGGGCAATCCATGCAAAAAAATGATGTTAGTGGCTCAACGGGCCTAAATTAAGAGAGAGAGATGAGAAGCCCACAGGAGCTCCATCAGTTGAGTTGAGAGAAAGATCAGAGCAATAGAACACGAAGAGGGAAATGGTTATGTGAGCAAGGTTACCAAAATTTGGCTAAATTACCATGTGAAAGAATCTGAATATCCAACTCAAAACCTTAACCCTCTATTTGGATGGTTGTTTCTCGTGGTTCATAACCTTAACCCTCTATTTGGATGGTTGTTTCCTGTGGTTCATTAATGTACAGTATGGTATGGTACAACATGGTGTTGTATTGTATTGTACTGTATTAATGAACACAATATTTGGATAGATTGTATCGTTTGTTGTGGTTTAATAACATTTGTATTGTTTGGTTTGACTGTATGGTACTGTATAATAACTTGTAAGTTTACTAAAATACCTTTAACTCTTAATTAGAAATTAATTTATATTAATAAAACTCAGGTAAAGAATAAAATAGAAACTTTAAAAAAATAAGTAGGTAGTGGGTGGGGGTGGGCGGTGTGAGGTGGGTGGTTGTGGGATGAGGATGGGGGTGAGTTGTTGTGGGGTGGGGTTGGGCGGTGGTGAGGGGTAGTGCGTGGTGGTTGGGGTGGGGTGGGTGGTAGGGCGGGGGTGGGGGTAGGGTGGATGGTTGAGGGTTGGGTATAATGGAAAAATGAAATGCATAACCACGGAAAAACCACCAAATCCGTGGTTACAAAAATTGCGACTTTTCACGGTTATATAACCATGGAATGAACCACGGTTTTATAACACCATACCACATAATTTTAAGAACAATGAAAACAAATATAATTTCATAGAAAACCATACATTAATGAACCACGGAAACCACCATCCAAACAGGGGGTAAGATTATGGGTGGAGTGACCAGGAAAATTATAAACCCCTTTGGAAACAGGCAAATATATTAACAGCAAACACAATGCAGCGACCCTCATATATACCATATAGAAACAGCCATAAACTAGACAGTCTTGAGCTTGACCAATTTGAAAGATCATACTTTGTGCCTGATACAATCTCAATGACTGATGCTTAATTAATGAATTTGTAGGTACAGTGGCAGATAATATACAATACGGGCCAAAATTAAAGGGAAATAAACTAAGTGACAACGAGGTTAACAAGTTGCTGACTCTAGCTGACCTGGACGCATATTTCTTCAACAAGTCAGGCGGGGAACTATCTGTTGGTCAAGCACAAAGAGTCGCACTTGCTAGGACCCTAGCTAATGAACCAGAGGTGAGTGAAATACAAATATAAGTCTGCGTATGTTTTGCAAATTAAAGGAAACTTTAGTGAATCGACTGGAAAGAGGACTCTGACGTTTTATTCCATCTTTTCCAAGGTTCTGCTACTGGATGAGCCAACTAGTGCATTAGATCCAATATCAATAGAAAATATTGAGGACGTTCTTGTAAAGCTGAAGGAGGATCAGAAGATGACAATTGTGATAGTTTCTCATAGCATCAAGCAAATACAGAGAATAGCTGATGTAGTGTGCCTGCTTGTTGATGGGGAGATTGTAGAAATTATAAAGCCTGATCAACTCTCTGAAGCTAAGCATCCAATGGCACTAAAATTTCTTCAACTCAGCTCCTAGTGTTCTTCATGCGAAAAGTAAAATCAGGCAAAAATATAGTTGTAGCTGGTGGCCTGCCTATATAATCCCACTATTTATGAACGGTTATGTTATGTGCAGTTATCTTCTAGGTGACTTGATAATTAGTATATATATGTTAAACCCAATTAAGAACTAGTTAGCAACAAACCAAATGGGCGACGCACTTGACACTTCGCCTATTCAAAAAGTGTCTGAGCATACCTACTGAGTACTTAGTAAACCAATATGCACTTTTCTGTTGAAACCACAGTGCTTATCTGAGGTTTAGCAACTGAAACTACTTGTATAAATACGTTTGATATGTACATTTGCAGTAACAGTGCAAGAATGATGCGATTTCCTTCATACTTGATCATCTTCTCCTCCTTCAATTCCTGGTTCAGTTGGACGTATCATCTCTTGCTGTCTCTTAATTATACAGGTATGGAGTTGGATCATGAAGACCAGGATAACCAAGATCAAAAAACCAAGGATGGTTAGATAATAAGAAACAATGTCCCACTCGGTTTTAAGAACATCACACGCTATGAAATAGATAGCTAAAATGACGTGCTAATGGAGGACTTCAATGTATTCAAGTATAGTCAGATCCATCAATTCTTTTTTATTAAAAAGTACTTTAAGTTACAAAGACTACCACCCCCAACTACAATCTTTCCTATGGTGTAACAAAAAAAAAACAGCAAATTCTTGTTAAGGTTGTAAATAAATATATGAATCAATATCACTAAGTATTATATTCTCTAAACTTCAGCATGTACACGAATCAGCCTAGAACAACAAGAACAATCAGAAACAAGTGAAAAAGGAAAGTGAAAAAGAAAAAAAGAAAAAAAAACAACTTACCCCCTCCAAGAAACAAACTAATTGTACGGAGGAACAATTAACTATGATATCTCATTTACAAAGTCAGCTATCTCCTTCTACACTTTGATGTAGAAATGTCACTTCGAGCTTCTATTTTCTGCTTTATATTTTTGAAGCTCTTCCTGTGCGCGCTCGAGCCTATATATCAAGGAAATAGAAGCTTCAAGACCACTAGATATAATTGCCAAAATACACATGCAATATTAATGTATAATCATAATACCTCCACCGTAAATCAGCATTTTCACGATGTAAATCCTTCTCCCTCTCAAGAGCTGCCTCCAACTACGTAGAAAGAGAGAAGGATGTCATATAGTATGTTGGATGCCCCCACAAAAATGAAGAAACGAGAGAAATTACAAACAGTAATTCCTGGTTTGAGATGCCAAAGTCACTAATATAGTTGAATGTGCAGAGGATGTTGCACAAGATTAGTACAAATCCGTACCAGTGATTTCTCTACTCCAGCTGAATTTGATGGAATGCATCCCGCATCCATTGCAAGGTTAGCTGAACAGATCAAGTTAGACCTTTTATATGGATAAGAAAAACGAAATTCTAGAGGCAAATATTGCCGCACCTGTGGAGTCACCACGGGTCACTTGTCTCATTGCACTAAGAATACTCTCCTGTTAGAATAAAATCAGTTTCACAAAGTTTCTAAGCAGAACAGAAAATCTTAGCAAGTCATAATTCTAGATCCATTCTTACTCTTCCAATAATAGTTGCCTGTAAAGCGTTTTGCAACATTGGAAATATGGACTGGGAAGAAAGATTTGCTGGTGTAGGATCAGGTGGTAATGGTTGAGTGGCAGCCAGATTTTCTGGAGTCACCTGTATAATCCATAAATTCTTTTTGATAAATACAATAAAAATGGGAAAAAAAAAAAGAGAGAGGATAAGATCAGTGGTTTACTAGACTTCTAGAATTATCAACTTGGTTTATGTTTATAGTCCTTATCTCTCTGTTTCTAATTCATCATACATTAACAAGCAATCTGAAACTCTATCACTGCATCAATTACTCAATCCCAAAGCTCAAATTCCAAACTATTAAATAATTTGATGCAATGTTATTAAACAGCCCTGAAGAATGAATTAAATGTTACTATAATATCAGTGGAAATTCATGAAGAGACATACTTGTCACTGATGAGAATGACATTAACTACTACAGAACTCAATGATATGCTTAAAACTTAAACTAGCAACGCAGTCCATATTAATGATGAGAACGATATTAGCCACTACAAAACTCAAGAGATTCTTGAATACTTCGAACATCCACTAAAGCAGAGACAGCAAATGAGATTACATATCATCTCTGTTCACAAGCTAAGAAACTATGTATTAGAGAAAGAACAAATGACATAGAGAGATATTCACCAGTTTAAGGGATATTCAGCAATAGCATTATTACTAAGAATAAAAGTTAAGCTCTATATATTCACCTTTTCCACATCAACATTCTCAGAGGTAACTTTAAATCGTCCCCTCTGCTGAACAACTTGATACTTAGTCTTCTCCTCAAAATCTTCACTGCTACCGGCTATATACAGTCTTTATTTAGCAAGCAAATATTAAACCAATAAACGCAAGAATGTACTCAGATGAAAGTGTGTGTTCATAAGATCAATAATACATGCTGTATCATTATAACTTGCCTGAAGTTCTTGAATGTTTAATGGATGCTTCAGCTGGCAAATCATTTGCTGTTTGAGGAAAAGCCACATTGCAACTGGATACGTTTTGGGATGAACTTTTATCACTCAACACAGAAAAGAAAAGACAATTTTAAACTCTGCAGAAAATGGTTGCTTATCAAACTAAAGAAATAGGCAATTACGCACATGGAAAATGACTTCAAGTAAAGGGAATTTAGAAATCAATGTACTCAATTTGTATACTAATAAGAATTTCGCAGTTCACAAAAACATATCAAAATAAATCGACTAAAGAAAATTGTGAATAAATTGTCCCAGGCATTTCACTCTTTTACCTACTTAATTGCCTGAAAATCGGTAATTTAGTAAAGAAATTAGCTTTAATCCAATGAAAATCAGTCTGGAAAGTATCTGAGTTTCAGTCTAACAAGTGAAGACAATTTTAACTGAGAATTTTCTGATTCTTTAAGCGTTCGGTTCACCCAAATGGCCTCCGATTTGCTACCTATTCATTGTAGAGGTAGATCAATAATTGGTAAAACCTTCTTTTTCATTGTTCACAATATCCATAATTAGTTAGTATATCTCTAATTATGGAACATCCGTATGGAGATCTATCAGGAATCTTTGGTCTAGATTAGCAAGGACTACTTGTTATGAGGTGGGAACTGGTACTAAAATACTATTCTGGAAGGACTTAAGGATTGGATAGGAAGCTTTGATGCAAGCTTTCCCTGATCTGGCTAATATCTGCACTAACCTTGAGGTTACAGTGGCTGATAGTTGGTCCCCTCAGGGATGCAACATCTCTCTTAGGAGGCATCTGAATGATTGGGAAGTAGGCAGGTTTGTGGAGCTATTGCAGGTGATTGGTGGATTCAAAGACACTACTACAGAGGATGACACCATTAGATGGAAGCATGAGAAGGATGGCAAGTTCTCTGTGAGCAGAATTTATAGGTAGGAGGTTTCCAGGATGCATCAGAACAAAATAGGTCCATGGAGGCAAGTATGGAAAAGTATGGCTCCTACTAAAGTTAAATGTTTTGCTTGGTTAGTAATAAGGAAAGCTTGCCTTACTCATGCGATTCTACAGAAAAAGGGAATGTCATTTGTGTCCAGATGCATGCTATGCAATGAGGCTAGAGAGACAAATTCTGTTTCTCCATTGCAAAGTCACATCTCAGCTTTGGTCTTTATTCCTCAGTCTAACAGAGACCAAATGGTCAATGCCAGAGCACACAGCAGACCTGTTAAGTTGCTGGATTAGGAGAGAGGGAAGCAAGACACAGAAGAAGTGGTGGAGAATAATTCCACACTGTATCTGGTGGACTATCTGGAGGAAGAGAAATGGGACAAGCTTTGAAGATAGATTCAACAGCATTCTGAAAATCAAAGGGAGCTGCATTGCAACTTTCTACTTTTGGTGTAAAGAACATTGTATAGAAGATGCTGAACAGCTAGTGGATCTTTTGGGTTTACTGTAATTACTTACTTTCTTCTTTAGCTTGTTACTACCTTTTTGGAGGTCTCTAGCATATCCTTAATGCTGAGGAATACAGCATTACCAGTTTTAAAAAAAAAACATGATATATACATTTTTTGAGACACTTAATCACAAGGCTTGATGGTGTTAGAGCCTTAGAGGTGCTCGAGGCTCACAAGCATCACAAGGAGAAGGAGTTGGTAGTAAGACATTGTCGCAAAAGGGATATGAAATGTGGTAAGAAATCCACAAGCCAGCCATACACTGACTTCCCCAATGTTGGAGTGAGCAATTCGGAAAATATATTTTATTTCCTTATCTAACAAGGAATGGAAATTCAATAGTCACTTGCATCCTCTATTACCAAAATTAAGGCAGAGTACAACACCCTGCCGATTCAAATGTACTAGTATGAGAACAGAATCCCAGTCAAAGTATTCACTTGGAGCAACAAAGAGCTGATACTTAATAAGTCAAGAAAAATAAAATGCTGAAGATAATAGATGCTACAGCACAAGGTTTAAAATTCACATGGAAAATGTTAGCTTCCTTAGACAGGACATACACCACCTCGGCGAAATATTCAAGAGGGTTTTGAGAAAATTAATATCATACCTTTGACAAGAATTTATGGGCATGCCCTCAAATGTTTCTGCATGAGTCCCTTGTTCACCTTTTCCTAGTAAATTCCTCTCCTCATAGCATGGAGAAGAATTTTGTGAAATTTGAGCTTCATGGAACGAACTAGCAATGCTTAAATCATCATCAGACTTCTCAAATTTAGCTCTGAAAAGTATAAATTTGGTAGGTCCTTTGAATTAGGAAAAAACTTGATACAAGAAGGTGAGAGTCTCAACATAAGTTTACCTGGTACAAGCCATGGTCCGCTCGGCAGGTGAAGGAGGAGCAGATGCATTGTTATCATCCTGTTGAAAGATGTATTATTAGGAGGAGAAACCCAAAATTGCTCCCTATTATATAAAACCAAGGGACATAGACATACAAATCCTGTAGCATCTGAACTTTGACTTCCAAAGGAGAATTGATGCTGAAGCTTTGGAAGTGTTAGAGAAGATAACTGATATTGAAGCCGGTTTCCTTGGTTCTCAAGCCCCGGCAGAGCATTTGTACTATCACCTTGGTCATTCTCACCAATAATTTCCTCATCTGGAATCTAAAAGTAAAAAAGGAAGAAAATAAAAGGTATTGTTCGCAAACTTGCATTCATTTCCCTTGCTTTTAGGAGAAAAAATCCAGAATGGATAATCCAGATGTGAAATAGTTTTGTAGCAAGTTGCCAAGGTGAAAATTAACATTTAAAAGACTAAGACTAATTTATGCTTGAGAAAACTCAACCGCCCCTATGCCCTCTTCGCATTACATGCATTTCTCATCGGAAAATCAAAGGATAAAGCACATATATGAAGATATTATTGGTACAAGTGCAATAAAATATAGATTCAAATACCAAGGAAGCCTGTGCCTTCAAATCTTCAAGATTGAAGCTCCAGCCGCTAATCCCACGTTTATATTCATTCTGCACATGATGTTGAAGCAGAGTAAGGTTCAATTTTAGCTTAACTACAGGCCAGAAATAGAGGAAAATGGCAGGGAACAAATACATTTTTAAGTTCGTTTCTTATCTTTGCTTTTAAGCAAAATTCTCCCTTGTTCCGGACATAGTTAAGTTCTTTTCTGTTTTACTCTCAGCTAGAAATTGTATTCTTACAATTACAAATCTCTGTCTGGGTTGAATTATCATATCCAAGTTCAGAAAGGCTTTTCCCATGAAGTGCCAATCCTAATATTCTCATGAAGCTTTTTGCTGGGAAAACAAAGGTGGGGGTATTGTTTAAATTCCTAGAAGTAAATCTATTGAAACTGTGTGGAAAATGATATCATTTTAGATATAAAACATACCAAAAGAATATGTAGGGCGAACTAAATATAATCCCTCAATATCTTTTCCCAGCAAACTGCCTGTAACCTGTTTTATGTCTACGCCAAAAAGTATTGCCTAATATTCATCTGGTATATCAAATCTAAACAGCATAGATGAGATGCAGGAAAAATTAATTAAACTGCATTAACCCAGTGAGTTGTATGAGTTACCCACTTGTACTTCTGGAAGCACTTTATATAAAAGGAACCATCTTATAGACTAATGCTGGATACATACTCTAGAAAACGATGTGTATACCATACCATATATTATTACTCATGCACGGCTAATAATCCTTATGATTATAGAATCACAAATGCCACTTGTAATATATTATATCATAGTAAACATATATAAAACCATCAGAGTCTTCTACTAGTGATGTGGCTATGGTTATGGCGCAGCAACCTGTGACATTTCTTCTTTCTGCCCATCTGGTATCTTCTTTTGTGCTAGCATGTCTTCTTCTTTTCTCTACAATTAAGAAAAGGTTTTTGTTACCATAGAAATACTGAGGCAATGTTGTCATCTAGATGGAACATATATGTCCTCAAAAATGAGGGAATTATGAATCTTATTGTGGAATGGCGACAGACCTTCAATTCTTTCATGCGATCGCCAAGAGCTGGCAAGCCTTCCAACAATGTTCTTGCTATATAATCATTGGACCTAGCTTGTTTAAAGAAAGGATGCTTCAACAACTTTTTGGCTGAGGGCCTTTTTGTAGGATCTTTTACCAGGCAACTAGCAATCATTTGCCTAAAGGACTGAGAAGGACAAAGATTGCACAGATGTTAACAACATTATTGGAGGATAAACATTAATGGTTTGATAAATACCTTCGAGAACTTCCTGTCCCTCTCAGAATCAAGGCGTGGGGGGTCATTTTGCAATGTCATTAGCAACACCTGCGAAGTGAAAAATATGCAATGCGTTTGTGGTCAAAATTCAGAAAGGTTCCACAAGGAAAGGAAATATAGAATGTCACTGTCAGTGTACCTTCATTGGAGGGTATCTTGAGAAAGGAGCATGTCCATGAGCAAGCTCTAAAGCAGTTATGCCAAAAGACCAAATATCAGCTCTGTGGGGAACCATTGCAAAATATATTTTTTAAAATAAAATACTTCCCATATACTGTATAAAGTAATAATTAGGAAAAGCAGAATATTAAAAAACAAAGAAATGTTACTTGCAATCGTAACCATGCAATTGCTCCATGACCTCCGGTGCCATCCTGTAAAAGAAATCTCAAATTACGGAGAAACAACAACTTGTACTTTGAATCAGAACTTATCAATATTTTTAATGTCTAAGTTTCTGAATGTGCACATTGTAAACTCATATCTATTGCAACATATGTTCATTGTTATGTATAAACAAGCCAATGTTCACGCTTATCAACTATTATATACATTGCATAAGCTGAATAGAGAAAAAGACAGAAGCAATCTCTGGATTAAAGCATACCAACAAGGAGTTCCAACAAATGTATTCCGCAGACGCTGCCTGTCACCTGAATCAAACAAGTAGGCTGATACGCCAAAATCTCCCAACTTTATTCCACCATGTGAATCAATGAGAATATTTCCAGCCTACAATAACCATAAAAATATGGTGACTTCAAGTTCCAAATGTTCCAGAAAAGTTATCGTCCTGAACAACTTAGTGATGTTTAACTGTCCATGTGGTTGCTAAACTACCATTAGGGGTTAAGAATTTGTCCTTTGTTATATTTGCATGAGATGTAAAACACAAAAGGTATCCTAAATATTCTTCTTTGATTCCATGTCCAAACTCCATAGAGATCCTCAAATGAGATTAATTAACAAGTTGCAATGGAAGTCCAATAGACGCCTTATGTAATGCAGCACAAGAATTCTAACAATGAAACCTCATGCATGAAGATGTAATCTCATGAAATTCTCAAAAACCGGCTGCTGCAAAAAAAACTAATAATGGATTTTTGTAACAGCTGGACTTACTTTGACATCCCGATGAATATAGCCATGATCATGAAGGTATTCCAGACCCTTTAGTGTTTCACGTAAAACTGTCGCAATAACCACCTCTTTAAAACCATCTGGATAAGCAGCCTTCAGTATGTGGAGACAGGAACCTCCAGCCATGTAAGGCATGACAACCCATAGATTGTAATCAGAGACAAAGGAGCAGTGTGATTTTAGAACATTGGGATGGTCAACTAGGACCATTATTTGTGCTTCCCGTGACACACAGCTCTGGATATAAATGTGAAAATGAATTCAACCAATTGTTTCTTCATATATTCAAATTATCAGCAACCAGAACGCAAACAAACTGATAATATCTAGAAATCTAGCATTTTCGAGAAGTAAATATTTCATAAGATTATTCATCAAAAGATAAAGAAAATGCATCACATTCAATGCTCACATTTCACCAAGATGATAAGAACTCAATAATTATAGATTGGCAAGCTAGGATTCACCTGGAAAAGCAAAGATCAAGGAGCTTGTTCAAGGTGATAATTGCAAAACAGAGTTTTTGATAGCACAACTTATTCTTCTAATCACGGTCTCAATAGTAACAAAGGCAAACATCTTCAAGGTGGGAACCTTACTTAGACCCTTCTACCAGGTATAGGATAAAAGTCATAAGCCTTATCAATCCCTTCTTTTGAAAAGCAAAAATTTCCATCCCAATTTATGTGGCACCGTTTTACTTGGCACAAAGTTCAAGGAAAAAAGGAAGACTTTTGAAATTTGTGGTCTAAAACAAACCTCAAACATTTGTGTGGCTACAAATCATTTCATTAAGGATAAAAGGGGATTTTAAAGTCAAGTTATTTCTAATAATAGAAAGGTGACATTATTTTTGGGACTGGCTAAAAAGGAAAGTATGTGACATAAATTGGGACAGAGGGAGTATTATCTTGTAATAACTCAATGGAAAAGCTGAATATCCCTCCCACCATGGATATAAGACCTCTATGAATAGTCAGTTCAGCTATTTTCAGTACTGAAAACACAAGTTGCTAGAACTCAGTAAAACTTCAGAACTCAAAGACTGCTTTTAGTTCGGCCATCCATAGGCATTTCAATGTGCAGCAATTAACATCTGAAATGTTGTGATCACACACAAAAAATAAACCAAACAAAAGACTAAAGTATTGTGGAGAATGAGCAATCTGACGTACATAAAAAAAAAAAAAAAAAAAAAAACTTTGTGACCGAGGTATTAAAAATACTACTAACAAGCATCCAGTACTTCATATTGTTTTCAACATTTAGAATTACTTTAATCAATTGTGACAATTAAGGCAATAAGTACATAAAAACAAGAGATAATAGTCAGAAATACATCTGAATTATTATTTTTTTCGCGAGTTTCACACCCCAACTATCAACTGTTCCATTTTTCTACCTGAATTACCACCATCTATGTATTAAAACACACCTTAACTATCAGATGTGTTTTAATACATAGGATGGAATAGCTTGGGTATTTGAACCTGCGACCTCAGTGTACCCTTGGGTGCATAAATAAAAGGTGAAACTTGCTGACCAAGGCATTAATTCTTTTCAACGTTGAGAATTAATGAATAGTGAGAATTGAGGCAAATAAGTAGGGTACCAGATCACATTTATCACGTTCGAAATCAAGGATTTTGATGGCAACGATCTCATTGAGAGGAATACAAAGAGCACGATGAACCAACGCGCTAACACCTTGCCCTATCTCCTCATAAAGTGTATACTGTTCCGATCCAATCGGATATATTGTTCTCTTTTCACTTGACTTCTTTACTAACGTACCACTTTTCTTCTCCATTATTCAAACACTCTCTACGTCCTTCACCTATTGAACGTCAAAAACCACACAAATCCAGTTGGACTCGATTGTATGTATAATATTATGGACAGAAAGGGAAGCTTAGAAGGGAATTGATTAATTCTCGAGAGAGGGTATTTGATCGGCGCTAGAACAGGGAAGGCGTTTGCATACATGAATCCCGCCACCTGTGTTATATATATATATATATCCCGGTAAATTAGGTACACACATTCCTTCTTAAGGTATAACTCTCCGTCAAAAGAGTTACTGTATTATACTCTATCTCTCAGTTTTCCATACCAATTTACTTTTTGGGCTTTATAGTTTTGTAGTTTCTACTTCTAAGTCCATATTTGCCCTTACGCCTTTTAATATTACTCCATCCGTCTCAATTACTCCATTTGTCTCAAATTATCTGTCATGATCACTAAAAATAACCGTTTTAAATTACTTGTCATTTTAGGAGTTCAAAGACGCAATTAGTATTTTTTCTGTTTTGCTCTTTATTAGAATTTTGTCGTAAATGAAAAAATGACACATAAATAACTTAGACATAAATAAGGGCAAAACAGTCAATATCGCTCTTAATTAATATTTTTTAAGGGCCGTGTAAAATAAAAAGAGACGGGTAATTTGAGACGGAGGGGTATGTGGTATATTTTTCTTTTTTAAATTAATCTTAAAAATAGTTTGTATTTATAAATAATTAACTTTTATATTCTCATTCTATTCTTAATTAGATGATTTATAAGTAAACAAATATTTTAGGCGATATGCAAGATACAGGAATTATAAGATTGTATCAAAACGTAAGAAAAATCCTATATTATAATTGATTTAGTAGAACATTTTATATTTGGACTTATTACTATAATAGGTAGGGTCATAGCCCGTAGGATATTAATATATTGGACCTTTCGAAATTAGATTTATTAGTATTATTGGCCTGCATATATTGGACACATATTATATGGGTAGGGTTGAATAAAAGGTATAAAAAATTTGAATTTTCGGATATCCATATCCATATCCGTAGTACTAAATTTAATATCCAATCCAAAATTCATAAATTTTAAAAATAAAATCCGCAATCCAATCCATAATCCAAAAATTCAAAAAATTCAGATTTCGGGTTGGCCCAGACTATGTCCACCCCTACTATATATGTAAAAATCTCTGTTGATTTCACTGCTTCAAATTTATCCCTTTTATCGATTAGCTCCTAATGAAGGAAGGCCTTATAGCTAGAAAAATGGAGAGTCGCTAAATCATCACGAATAGATGCAGCAAGAGGCAAGAGGTGTTTATGATTTTGTACCATATGGTAAATTAATGCATGTTTTTCCATGCAAGCTTGTTATTTTAGTTTTTTTTTAATAAATTAAAAACACTTAATAGATAAAAGAAATTAATCATCAACGAAAGCATACATGTTAAAGCGTAATCAATTAGCTGCAAGCCATTGAAAAAGAAATCCAACAGCATATGTACATATTGTTCAACTTAGAGTGGTGAACAACAAATATACTACAACACTTAGGCCTCATTTATTTTCATTAAGATTAAGACGTCTGAATCTGAATGCACATCTGAATGATTAAGACGTTGTCTCTAGGTCTGAACACTGAATGATTAAGACTGTTTGTTTTTCAATATCTGAATGTGCATAATGTATTTATTTAAACATAATAAATATACAATTCAAATTAAAAAGTAACTAAATAGTAGAAAATAAATAAAAATTTAATAAAATAAAATATTATTTTATTAAAAAAATGAAACATTTATGTTTACTAGTAATGGTGGAGATGTTTTGTAGTCGTGGTGGGTGGTGAGTGGCGGTGAAAGGGTGAGTGCACTACAACAAATGTGATATATAGCTACGAAATTACTAGCTACGACATGGAATTCGTCACCAATTATTCATTTTCCGTGATGAAAATTATATTTCGTCTTTAAATACATGAGGCACATACTTTTAATGACGAAACACAAAAAGTCGTAGCAAAGTTTTGTCCACTAAAATTTACCACCAAAAAATGAGTTGGCGCCATTTATTGAGTACTATTAGCCACAAATTTAAAATTATCAGTGACACACTATTTTGTCATAAATGATGTACCCAATTTGTGACGAACCATTTTTTGTCCTAAATTAGTTAAATTTTAGACAAGAAAACCTTTCGTCACAAAAAATACATTCATACAATAATGATGAATTAGTATTTGTAGTTAATCATTGTACATTGTAGCCAAAAATTTTGTATTTAATTGTAACCTTTATTTTTGTCACTAATAGTTGAAACAATTATTACGATCGTATTATTGTCTCTATTTAACCTAAAATTTAGTGACGACGAAATTTTGTCACAGAAAATACATATTTCAAACGGTTACGACATAAATTCATAAATTTCATAGTTGAGTAGTGAAATTATTGGCTACGAAAAACATTTGTAATTATAAATTGAAAGATCATCAATGATAGACATATCTTTAATCTGATAAAATAAAATTTAGAGTTTTATCCATCAATAAACATGCAACACACAAGCAGATTGTTGCATTGAATAGGGTCTAGACTGCCAAACGTTGGACAATTAGGCCAAATTTTGAACCTTGCATTTGTAATCAAATTCTATTTAACTCGTAGCCAAAATTATTTCAAGCATAGCAATTAATTGCCAGACTAGTCATTTTGTTTTAAAGTAAAATCAATTTCTTGCATAATTAAACCAAATTCAAATATAATATTAAAAATTGACCAAATTAGAGTGAAATTGAGATTGAATTATGTATTAAATTAATTAATTAAACTTTTAGGACTAAACAAAGATAAAACAAATACCGTACATAGCTTACATATATAGTAATAAGCCGTAAATAGTTATAAATTAGTAATTTTCTGATTGAATATGTATGTAATCAGACAATTATTATTTTTAACTGATTTGTAATTTCTAAATAACAAATACATTTTGTATAATATGTAATTTATTTGATCTATATTATGTATGTATATTAGGGTATTTTGTCAAATGAAATGACAAAATAGCACAAAAATAATATGAAAATTATTTTGGACTTTTATAATAGGAGTAATAATAAGTAGATATTTCTAATCAGTTTAAATTCATGAAACTTAATAAATTAAATTAAAACGTGGAGATCCAAAATTGAATGTCAACACATATATGCATAATTAATTTTACATTCAATAAAATGTTTCAATTTTGTTACTGGATATAGATATTTTATATGGTCTAATTCTTACTTCATAACTCAAAAAATCATACTAAATATATATACAGTCAGACATTTCTATAACAACACCTCTCTATAACAGTTAAATTTTTCGGAATAGATATTTTATGTTACACTTTACTTCTCTATGACAGCATTTTACATATAACAGCAACAACTAACTTTATAACAGTACGCTCTTTGTAAACCCTCTTATAACAACTATATTCTTTTTTTGGTAATATAATAATTGACCATATTTAAAAAAAAAAATAGAATATCTATGATTACTATAACAAGTGTAGAGATTTTAAATTAAACATATTTAATTTAATATATTATATTTGTGACAAAATATTACATATGAATATATATATTTGTAATCTAAAAATATCATTGTCTTCTATTTTTATTTATAAATATTTCAAGAAAGAAAACAAAGTGAATAAGGAGTATGAATCCTATTATTTAGAGCAAGCAAAGAAACAAATCTTTAATTACTTCTAATCTTTTTTAAACAAGCTATAATTATAAATTTCTTCCATCAATCTTCAAAGAATTTAATTTTCAAGTAGATTTAAAATGTGGGCCATAGAACTTAAAAACTTTATACATTCAATCATGAATTTATAGAAATTGTATTAACTTTTTTCAATGTTTAATTAGTGAAGTATCCATATCTTTGAGGTTAAATATTTAAATAATTTTATTATTTTTTATTACATTAAAAGATAAAAAATCGATTTTATGCATCTTTTTTGCTGTAACGACCAACTATTATTTAAATGTCAAATGTTGTTATGACTGTATAACAATTAAAAATAAATTCGAACAATATTATAGAGAGACTTGACTGTGCGAATGTGTGTGCGTGTGTGTCTATATATATTCAGTACAATTTTTGTAATGACTAGCACACTGAACATCTCTAATGACCAGTTATATTAAAATCGCGATAGTAAATCTATCACTAATCCATTACAATACATAATATATTTATTATATGAGCAATTCTTTTTCTTTTGGTCGTAGTTCTATCACAAAATTTTGCATTATTATTATTTTTCAAATTATTTGGCCATCATTCTGTCACTGTATTGGTAAGACTTACTGCGAGAAACTGTTTATCTCAATCATTTTCAATTTCATTTATTTGAACCTTGCAATTGTAGCCAAATTCTATTTAATTTATAGGCAAAATTATTTCAATCATAGCCATTAAGTTGCCAGTAGTCAAATTAAAATATAATTTTAAATTTACCAAATTGGAGTAAAATTGAAATTGAGTTATGTATCAAATTAATTAATTAAACTTTTTGGACTAAACAAAGATAAAACTATAAATACCGTAAATAGACTAAATAAATAGTAATTGGCCGTAAATAGTTATAACTTAATAATTCTAAATGTGTATGTAACTAGGCAAGTTTTTATTTTGAAACGATTTGTAATTTTTAAACATCAAATACATTTTGTACTTTAGGAAATAATATGTAACTAATATACATACACAAAATTAATACTTCAAAACATCAAATACATTTTGTACTTTAGGAAATAATATGTAACTAATATACATAAAAAAAATTAATATAAATTATATAAAATATATACATAATATATATTAAGGTATTTTGCCAAATGAAATGGTAAATAGCACCAAAATAATATGAAAAATATTTTTGACTTTTATAATAGTAATCAATAGATATTTCTACTATGTTTAGAGGTCACGGAGCTTAATAAATTAACGTAAAATGTGGAGAGTTATAATATGATGTCTACACATATATGCATAATTAATTTTATGTTCAATAAAATAGTTTGAAAAATGTTTTACGTCATAGATTTTTATATTTCAAATTTCTACTTCATAACTCAAAAATCATTCTAATATATATATATATTTGCAATGATTAGCACACTACAGTATAATTTTTGTAATGATTAGCACACTACACATCTCTAATGATCAATTGTATTAAAGTCGTGATAGTAAATCTATCGCTAATCCATTATAATAGATAATATATTTATTATAAGAAAGGTTTTTACGAGACTCTATCACATAAATTTGCATTATTATTATTGTTGTTTTTCAAATAATTTCCCATGATTTTGTCACTGTATTGGTAAGAATTACTATGAGAAATAATTTATCTCAATAATTTTTTATTTCATTTATCTGAATCTTGCAATTGTAACCAAATTCGTTTTAACTCGTAGCCAAAATTATTTTAATCATAGCCATTAGTTTCCAGAATAGTCAATTTGTTTTAAATTAATATCAATTTCTTGCACAATTAAACCAAATTCAAATATAATTTTAAAAATTGACCAAATTTGATTAAAAATGAGATTTAATTATCTATCAAATAAATTAAACAAACTTCTTGGACTAAACAAGCTAACATTAAATACCGTAAATAGACTAAATGAATAGTAATAAGCCGTAAATAGTTATAAGTTAGTAATTTTAACTACGTATGTAATTAGACAATTCTTTATTTTGAAATGATTTGTAATTTTCTAAACATTAAATACATTTTGTACTTTAAGAAATAATATGTATTTAATTTACATAAATAAAATTAATACTCAAATTATATAAAGTATACATGTAATATATATTAAGGTATTTTGGCAAATGAAATGACAAAATAGCACCAAAATAATATGAAAAGTATTTTTAAATTTTATAATAATAATACATAGATATGTATGCTCTTTTTAAAATTCACAAAGCTTAGTGCCTGTTTGGTCATGAGAATTATTCACTTTTTTCGGATTTTTTTTTCATTTTATTTGAAAATCACCGTTTGACCATGAAAATTTCAAATACAACTTGAAGTTGTATTTGGAAAAATCCTAAAACCTTGTTTTCACTTTTAGTACATTCAAATAATCAAATATTCGTTACAAAACTATAACCAAACACAACTCCATCTTCAACTTCAACTTCAGAAATGTCAAATAAAGTAAAAAATATTTGGTTTCTATGGCCATACGCCCACTTAATAAGTTAACTTAAAATTTGGAGAGTCAAAATTGAAAAATGCATAATAAATTTTATGTTCAACAAAGTATTTTGAAAAATGTTTTACGTCGAATATGTTTTATATGTTCTAATTTCTACTTCATAACTCAAAAAACCATTCCAAAATATATATTCAATACAATTTTTGTAATGATTAGCGCACTGTGTATCTCTAATGATCAGATAAATTAAAATCGTGATAGTAAATCTATCACTAATCCATTACAATAGATAATATATTTATTATATGAAAAGTTTTTAAGATAATTTTTTTATCGTAGCTCTATCACATAATTTTGCATTATTATTATTTCTTAAATAAATTGGCCATGATTCTGTCGCTGTATTGGTAATAGTTACTTCGAGAAACAATTTATCTCAATCATTATTTATTTCATTTATTTGAGACTCTTCAGTATTAATGTCACCCCCAGATTAAAAGAGACGCGACCAACACCCGATGCCTTAAACTTATCCCATACTCATGGTACCATATTCTACTTATTTTTGACGTTGTATGGGTCACACAAGCCCGGAATTACTTTAATTGTATTGTCATTAAACTTGTAATTAATCTATTTTAAATATACAAATTTGTGCTACCGTACCAATAATATGTACAAGTATCCTAACATTAAGCCTGCTCATGTGCATATATGATATCGATCATATACAAAAGGCTTAAGTGACTAAAATGCCCCTGAACTTGGCATGTTTTGCAACTTCAGTCCCCAAACTATTGATGGACTTCAAGACACCCCTAAACTCGGCTAAATGGGTTTTATTACACCCCTGAGCTCATGACCCGGAGTGAGTGTAGTCACTCGCGGGTCCAGCTGTAAAATAAGGGTTATGTGGTCTCCACGTGTAAAATATTAATGCCACATGGCATTTTCATCCTATGTGTCCTCCACATAAATAAATTGTTTTGAAAAAAAATGTAAAACTAATTTTTTTTTTTATATAAAAAATCTGGAACAATGAAATATTTATTTTAAATCTGGAAAATTTGATTAAAAAAAAAAACTGAAAAACTACAGTTTTAATTAAAATATCTGTGAAAAATGGATTTTTTTTTAAATGAAAACTTGATATTTTTTTAAAAGTGTCCTAAAAAATCTAGATTTTCATGATTCTTTTAAGACACTTCTTTAAAAAAAAAAAAAAAAAAACTGGAAAAACTGATTTTTTTTTTAAATGTAGAAAACCCATTTTTTTAAAAAAATAATCCCGGAAAATTAGATTAGTTTTTAAATCTAGAAAAAAATTATCAGTTTTCCACTTTATTCTTAAAAAAATCAGTATCCCAAATTTTAAAAAAGTCGAGGTTTTTAATCAAAAATTCAATTTTTCAAATTCTTTTTTAGAAAAATGGGTTTATTTAGTTTTCTAGGTTTTTTAATTAAAAAAAATAAAATTTCCAGATTTTAAAAAAAAAATAACGGGTTTCTCAGTTTTCAAGATTTAAAAAGTTTCAGATTTTTTAATAAAAAATTCAGTCCAGATTTATTTTTAAAAAATGGGTTTTCCACATTTTAAAAAAAATAGTTTTTTCTGATTTTTAAAATTTATACTTTTTTATGAATTTCCAAAATTGATTTTTATTTTCTTTAAAAAAAAAAACTGACGTGGCACCCTCACGCGCCTGTTGGCGTGTGACTACACTTGCTGTGCCACGTGGCAGCTCGGGGATGAATTAAAACCCATTTTGTCAAGTTTAGGAGTGTCTTGAAGTGCAGTAATAGTTTGGGGACTAAAGTTTTAATTCGTGCCAAGTTTGGGGGTGTTTTAGTTACTTAAGCTTATACAAAATTGTTTTCAAAGTGACTTTGTGAGGTAAAAAGTGTTGAAACCATTCATAATACAAAAATCAAAGATAGGAATATAATTTTAATATTTAATGGTAAGTCGTTTAAGCTCTTTTTTTTTTTTTTTTTTTAAGTATGGGAATTTGACATGAAATATTGGAGGGAAAGTAAAATAACAAAAGTTGACTTTCAATTATTTTGGCTTCCCTCAAATATTTTGGTGTAAAATTCCCTATGTCACCCATTCCCCATATTCCCTCCCTGTAACCCACGACCAACCCCACTCAGATAAACTTGAAGTATCCAATTCAAATGCTACTACATACACTCCAAAGAAAAAAGAATTCCCTGCGTGTATTTCTGTATTTTTTCTCTCTCAATGTCTTGCTATTTCCCCACCTGATGGTCATCCAACAATCGTTGTAAATTAACCCCTCTCTTGTGTAGTTTTTACTCATCAATATCTCTACCTAATAAAAGTTCCTATTATAATTTTTATTTGAATATTTATTTCAGTTAGCACAAGGAACAGTTATTCTATAGAGTTTTCAACTCCAGCACATAATTTGTCTTAATGGAGGAATTCTTAACATCCTTTTAATAAGGAGGTAGGTTTTTATTGACCCTTATAATCGAATAGTTAACTATTTTATATAGAAGTTACTATTTCTTTCTCATTCTTTTGTTTTCTTCACTAATTAATGTTAGTTTTATGATTAAAGATTGAAGATGTACTTTGCTTAAATCATGATATCAAAAAAGTATATACTAAATTATGATTTTTTTTCTTTTCACACAGGCACATGAAGGTGCAAAAAGTGTCTCAAGAGTGAAGTTTTTAGTTTAAAGATGTTGCATTAGCACATGAGGAAGCAACATACTTTTTCTTTTTCAAGTTACCATTATTCATGTATTTCAATTAGATTTTTTATGATTAGTGATTTCACTCTATTTACTCAATTTTGGACCAATATGTTATCGCATAATTATAGATGTAATTAGCAGTTGGTTTTGTATGACTTTTGTGATGTCTTTTATTTAAAGATTTAAATACTCCCTAGTACGCTTTTGATCACAAAGTATCTATTTACGGAAAGTAGATTGTATTGCACATTTTCATCCTGCATCAAATTTTAAATTAAGTGAAAAAAGTAATTTATTCCATAATGGCCTTTATATTAATAACATAATTATATTTTTAATTACAAATTAACTTTATTTGATGACAATTGAAATTTTCACAAATTAACGTAATGTATAGTGACGAATTAGTCTTGACAAAAAAAAAAAAAAAAGATTCAACGATGAAATTGGTGCCTTTCCTAGAAAGACAAATTTGTCACTAATTTGATTATTTAGAGATGAAAATTTCCTTTCGTACACAAAGCATATAGCGTTTAGTGACGTAATCACATTCTTTTAACTACAAATTATGCATAGCTTTAAAGACAATCTGTATCATCACTAATTAAAATTATAGTTAGTGACAAATTAGATTTCTCGGTAATAACCACATTTTTAGTGACGTACAATATTTTTAGCTACAAAACTTTTACGCTATGCATGACAAATAGGTTTGTCATAAATACTACTCATTTGGGACGAAATTTTATTTTGTAGTTAATATAACTTTATTCAACGACGAAACACTAAGTTGTCTCCATATACTTTTAGCGACCCACTTTTACAGACGAAAGATTGACGAACTTTTTTTTGTCACGAAAGATCTTTTGTGATGAAATATGACTTTTAAGTGACAAAATAATTCATCACAAATAATGAAATTTGTTGTAGTGGTGGGCAATGGGTGGTTGGGGTGAGGGGTGGGAGGTAATGGGGGTAGGGTTGGTGTGCGGGTGGGGGTGGGGTTGGTGGTAGGAGGTAGGGGTAGGTGGTGTGGGGTAAGGGTTGATGGTGGGGGTGGTGGGGAGCGAGGGTGGGGTTGATGGTGGGAGGTGGGGGTAGTGGGGAATGGGGGGTGGGTGGTGTGGGGTAGGGGTTGGTGGTGGGGAGTAGGGGTGGATGGTATGGGATTGGGGTGGGGGTGGTGGGGAGGGAGTGGTAGAGAGTGCGGGGTTGGTGTGAAAGGTAGGGTGGGTGGTGGGGTGGGGTTGAGGTGGATGGGTGGGGTTGGGGTGGGGGTGTGGTTGAAGTGGAGGGTTGGGGTTGGGGTTGGAATTAGAGCTGGTGATAAAAAAGTTCCATACAAAAATACCTCTTAATGATATTAAGACTTGGTTCAAGATCTTAATGATTAAAACCTATTCAGACCCAATAAGTGCTTAGATCTTAATGCAAACAAATGCACTTAATGGCTTAAGGTCTGAACCATTCAGATTCAGACCTCCAATAAGTGCAAACAAATGAGGCCTTAATAGATAAAAGAAAACCATGCAGAACTTATTTAGTGACGGCTAGTCTTTTTCCCTTATCTTTCCAAGGAATTAAGTTATATACACTTTCGATGTGAAAAGTTTTTACAAACCGGTTCAATTTAAATAGTTGTAACAAATTAATTATCATTTTATTTTCAAATTATCATATTAGACTTATTATGAATATTTATATGTTATAATATTGTACTTTAACCCTAAGTTCAATTATAAATACTCCGAATTAATCATTCAATGCGTTATTTTTCACATCTCTTCTACTTATTGTCATTCGATCGGTCGGGTTCATCTGATTAGACACTTGATTCATAGACACCTACATATATATATTATAATGTGATAGCTGCAATAGAAATATATATAGAAGCTGGAAGAGAATGGATTAGATTGAAATGACGGAAAAAGGACGAGCAAAAGATCACGTAGAGATTGATGAATTTGAAGTTTATCTTTTTCTTTTGTTAAGTTTATGAAATTAGATAAATCATGTTTGTAAGCTGAATTTGAATTCGCAATATTATTAATTAAAGTTTGAAGTTTCTTTTTAAATTTGTGTCCACCTACGTATTACAAAGATGAATAACTTTTTAAAAAAAATAAAAGTTTTGGGCCCATCAACCCAGCCCGTCCAACTAACCCCGGATAGCTCCAACATATACCAACAACCCAGCCAGCTAAGGGCAGCCCGGAACCAGGATCGCTACATCCGGCCCTTAGGGTTGGGCACAATCTGTTTAATAGATATATTTACAACGGATAAAAATAATCTGATGATGCAAAAATTATTTATACTAAGGATGTGTACATGTATATTACTTAAACTCATTTAAGAAAGGTTAAAAAAAAAAACCAACACACTGATGATGCTTCATCAACTTAATTAAGCTCCTAAATAAAGCGTAGCCATGGAATTCACAGACAAATTTATAAAGAAAAAGTGAGACGAAAGTAAAAGAAACAGAAGAAGAAGAAGAGATGGCTTATGATCGAATAATCTTTGAAACGCAGAAATCTTCAAAACAATTGCTCTACAGTATTGATCACAAGCCTAATTATCAACAGTATAACAACAGACTATATAATGGCATCCTTTTGCAGTATGCCTGTACTAATATATCTTCCATTCTTCGTCTCCAAGCTGACAAAGTGTCTTATGGTACGTCGTGTTTGGTCAAGAATATTAAATTCCAAAATATTCCATGTAGTAGCTGAAATTCTTACCAAGTGACGGCGCCCTGTTGAGTACGTCCCATGGATCACCACCAACTGCTACACCATTTGCTGCTAAATCAAAAGGAATATTATTAGGCTCCTCTCTTCTTGTCATGATATTATGAGGGTCCTCAATGAATCGTGGTGGCTCATTTCCTTTTGTTTTCACTTGAATAAGCCCTGAATTCTGTTCTTCAACTATATGAGGTGATGCTACTGAAGTATTTGACGTTTGGCCAAAATCTTTGATTTTCTTATTATCCCGTATTGCAGCAGCTGGTAATTCATGGTGGCTATTATATAAATAATTCGACTTCATGGCTACATCATGAGGATGACACGTTACTAATGTTTCATTAATGAGCTCGAATTTTCGCTTTGGTGATGGTAGTACTGCTTTTCCATTGTTATGGCTCATGACTTGCTTGGGCCCAATCAAAGAATTTGTCATGTCCTTTGGCTCGTCGTTTTCTTCTTTCCCCCTTTTCCTTTCATAAATTCTGCATACTACGAAATCATTGAACTGCATGCAACACAAAAAGTAAGCATAATCTTAATCATATATATAAATTATTGAATATATGGATATACTGGTAGATATGAAACATAAAGTGTCTATTCGGTACGACCATATATTCATGAAGGTTAGTTGTACTATCATAGTCTTTCGTTTTGTGAACAGCAAGAAAAGATTTGCATAAATAAGAGGTAAAGAATATAATATTACTCCCTCTTTTTCAATTTAAGAGATTTTTTAATATTGTGGTCTTGAACATTTTATGTAAGATGTTGGAATTGAAGAATGACTAAATATAAAAGGTAATATTCTTTTGTAAACAGACTACGAAGGAAAGTACAACACATAAATTGAAACAAAGAGAGCAATATAAGCTAAGCATAATTATCTTGGCTAATCATCTTATACAAACATTAATCCACCGCAACACCATCATGTGACATTGAATAATGGATTTGGAATATCTACACTTACAATATAAACAACAATATAAAGAAATATTTACACTATGGTATAATTTAACCGAATATATATAGCGTTATTCTATTTTCAAGATTACGATATCAAATATATAAAGTTAGTAATATATCGTTATAGGTCAACTTAATCAATTTATACTCCGTGCAAAAAACTTAAACTCATCGAAGAATACATTATACATACCCGTTTTCCTTGAGGTCGTCGAGATGTTGAGGTAAAGAGACTCTCATCAAGTTCAAACTCGTGCATTATCCAATTGGTCTTGTGATCATTTTGGCCATCTGGGGTTTTAACATAGTAAACAAGTGTGTTCTTCTTACCCAACTTCACTTTCTTATCGATGGGTACACCAGTGTTCCTGCTGGTTATTTTCCAATATCCTTTTCCGTCTCTGGTACTCCGATCAGCCTTTGATCCATTTGGATATTTTCGTTCTCTCCTCGTGAAGAAATAGGTAAACACCTCTTCCGTGTTTATTCCTACAATAGTACGTTATCACGGGAAACCATTAATTAATTAAGCAACAAATAATGATTATTCCCTCCGTTTCAATTTAAGTGTCTTACTTTCCTTTTTAGTTAATTATAAAATAATGTTTCTTTCTATATTTGGAAACTCTATAATTCCAACATTCTACTCGACTTGTTTAAGTAAGACCACAAGATTCAAAGAACGTTTTGATATATTACATACATCTTTAGTTTAAAAACACACAATTCAAAATTCTTCGTTATTTTCTTCAATTATGTGCCTAATCAAACTAAGACACGTTAAAATTGAAACGGAGAGGATATTCCAGACGATGACTAGAAAGAAATATATTATCATGAATAAATTTAAATTTTGTGCATTGCCTTAAAAAATAAAGTGACTCCTAGTGGCCGGCGTATAAGACAGAATTTTGTGCAAACGGTCGATCAATCGTCACAATTCAAGTACTTGTATACGAGTTCTGGTACTAGGGTTTTCATGCTTATTTCAAGCTAGCTATGTTAACACATAGGACGGAACTACAGTTCTACTAATTACAAGTTCGCTAGAACTCAATCTTAATATGTATGTATAGATAATTTTTCCAAAACTCTGTAAATAGTCATTTCAAGAACCCAACCAAGAAATCATAAACGCAATATCATAGCAACACAACTTGCACAAAACCTAGTCACCGTAACTAACATATAGTTAGTTGTACTATACATGGAAGAATTTAGTCATACGTACCTGGAAGGTGAAAAGGGTTACGTTCGTAAACGTCGGCCTCTTGTATTATTCCTGGATAAATAAATTGTCCATTCATCCTGCGAAGAAGATAATGTATCAGCTCTACATCAGTTGGAGCAAACCTGAAACCAGGTGGAATATGTAGCTTCCATTGATCATCAAACCCTGCTTCTTTTTCTCCAGACATTATGATTTTTTCTCTCTCTCTCTCTGTAAATTTGCCCTAGCTAGCTAGTTGATAATTCTTGATCTTGATAATATATATGATATGGCTCGTTTCTTATTTTCTTTTTGTTAGTTTTCTATGTCTGTGATGATCTGTCAGCGGGTTCTCTATTTATAAGTTGGCGGGGTAAACCGTTAGACAGTTGTTAATTTAAGTGTTTTACTAGATTTAAGACTCCTAATTATAACATACTTTAGTTCTTAAATTTCCACTGATTTAGGGTTTAGATCAAAATTGTACACGTGGTTATCTTTTAACTGTCCGCGCGTGATGGTTAAACTTTAAACAGAAATTAAATTAAGTAAATTTACAAGGGTAAACATTTGTGTAGAAAGGATAAGATCTTGAATATATCTGTGATTATGTTGCACGCGCGTAAGGAAAGAAGCTAAGGGTAGTTTTTATTACCACTGCAGTAACTAGCTACTAGTAGTAAGTAGTAACCCACCGGCCTTCTATCTCTCTCTCTTTCTCTTTTTTTTTTTTTTTTTTTTTTTTTTGTTCTTTCTCGCCATCCTTTTATTTTATTTTGAGTAATTCACGTAATTTCATTATTCTAAAACAAGCTAAATTTTCTTTTACCTTAAAAGGATTTAATTTGTTTGATAATTATATACGTACCACCTAAATATTTAGATAATAATATTGATGAAGAAATAGTATCAAATAAATGGACGAAGACACGTGTAACAGTGATACGAGAATTTTTTTTAAAAAAAAAAAAACTATCAGCACAACAATTGACTAGTTAAATAAAATTTTGATAATTATACCTATATCAGTAACACCTTAAGAGGAACGACCGAATTAGTAGATCTAAGGCTTTGAAACTCACCAATAAATCAAAATGAAGTTCTGAAGCTCAAAAATAACCTAAAGAAGTGAAACGGAGGTATCCATTTCCAAATTTGAAATAATAAATACTGCTATTGAGTAGAGGACATTGGCACAAATAGGATGATTTGAGACCCTTGTTTATATTTTGTCCCCATAAGGAAGTTTTGCGGAAATGGCACTGGCGCTATATATAACTACACCTGGAAGAATGGAAAAAAAAATACATTTGTTTAATTATTCAAAGTTATGCTATATGGGGCACAAAATTAGTTCTATCTTTATTTTACCTATCTTGTTAAATTGTTCACAAGTTTTGTTGGATTGAAAAATCAAATCTTGTTCACAAACTATGACGGATGAGGCATAATTTTTGGTACTATCTTCATGAATCATGAGTTCGCTCTACATACTTATCTTGTTAAATTGTTCAGTACAAGTTTTATCGGATTGGCAAAAAATATGGCTTATTCACAAATTATGACGCGTGGGACATAACTTTGATATTATCTTCATTCTACGTACCCATTAAATTGTTCACAAATGTTGTTGGATTGAACAATCTTGTTTTGTCCACAAGTTACATCAGGCGTGACATAATTTTTTAACTATCTTCATTCTACATCTAGCTTGTTAATTTGCTTACATAGCTTACCAAATTGACAAATCTTATGTTGTTCACTTGATCACGAGCTTTCTCAGACTAACAAGACTTGGTACTATAGACGTTCTATGTATATTTTGTTAAACTGTTCACAAGTTTTATCAAATTTATAAATGTTGCATGTATTATTTAATTGTTCACAAATTTTGTTGGACTAAACTTAGAAAATAAAACCCTCAACTTTTTTAACCGGTATAAAAGCATCATCAAGAGTTTCGTCAATTGATCATTAATGAACATGTAGAAGTTCTGAAGGCTTGACTTTGTCCCGGGCTATAGTTTACAAGAGTGAGACTTATATCTTATGATCTACCTTTAATTGAAGGCCAAATCCGCCTTAAGTTTATTTTGATCAAATTAAAGTGAGATAGATCAAATACATAGTATTATGTAGCGAACACTAATTAAACCCACCTACTAATTAAGAGCACTCCCTGTACAATTTCTTGCAAAATTTATAGCAGTATGAGATGTAATTCTGACTTTATTTAAATTCCCCAGTTGGAAATGAACTCTAGTAGTAGAGACAGTACTTGCCTGCCAAAGCATAAATGACTATTTAGCAATGCTATCTCGTTATTTCTGAAATTGGTTTAAAGTAACAAGCATAAACCCATTTTTCCAGACCAAGAAGGAAAAATGGTGATGTGTGTTCGATCTCCATTTCTCAATTGAAAAGATATACTCCATTTTCTCTTTTTCGCCTTAGCGGGCACTATTAAACACTACTTCCAAAATTACTCTTTTGTTCTAGAATTAGTATATACTATATATTGTAAGAAAGAAATATTGCATTAAATATTGATATGTCATTAGCATCTTATAAATGGATTAGAGAACTTCAGCAACAAAGTCGTTGTAGTATAGTGGTAAGTATTCCCGCCTGTCACGCGGGTGACCCGGGTTCGATCCCCGGCAACGGCGTTATGCTTTTTTTTTTCTTTCGCATTTTTGTATTTTTCTAGTCTCAACAGATTTTCTGCGTCCTGTTATAATAAGAGTGTAATGACTAGAGAGAACTTTAGATTACAATTACAAAATGGACAATGGCCATCAGCTCAGTCTGGACTTGGATAGTTAAGACCATTAGGCCGAAACTAAAACTTCAAACTAATACTTAGTAGAAAATTTTGAGAAAAAAACATGTACCATATATAAATAGGTATACACATTTTGTTCTTTCTTTTGATTTTTCTTCAAACCAAATAATAGCAGTACTACTTGCTGAGTGTATCTCATAATAACAGCAAACTATTAGATTGAGCAACACTGAATCAATGATCAAGAACAATTTTGTTTTGAAATTTCTTCAATATCAATAGGGAAAAGAAACTGAAATAAAACATGCATATCCGGACAATTTCAATTCAAAAAAGCATGCAATATCTGGTTAACTTATATGAAAAGCCCCCTTTCAGTTACTTAAACCACACTCATTTTATTCAGTGATTGAGAGGCAGGGATGGTCCTTCAACACACAGAGATATACAAATTATCCAGTTGTGATGCTTTGATCCTCCTAACACTTTGGATGCTCAGAACTCCCTTTCTGGAAAGAGAATTGGAGCCACTTGAAACCAGATAAACAAAGCTGCAGTCGCCCAACCGGTCACAATTCTGACCCAAACTGATGGCCATCCTACATCAACCAATTTCCCGCTCTCTCCCACAGAGGTAGACCATCCTGTAAGAAGCATTGCCGAATACATACTAGCAAGAGAGAAGATGATGTGGAAGAAAGAATAGGAGTACGTCACTGTCTTAGCTTTCTCTTTTTCTTCCTCCTGATCAGCCTTGTCCAATGGTAGCAAAGGTTTTCCCAGCACCTTCAGCCAAAAGAAAAAAAAAAATTAGAAATCATCTATCTATCTTGTGGTCAATCTCTGTAGAAATCTATGGAAATAATGGCACCCAGTGTTTCTATCAGCTGAGGTGTAACAGGAGGAAAATAAAATGCAGCCTAACAGTGGAAAGAGTAATAGAGATCTAGCGGTAATATGAGTTGAGAGACGACCGCTCTGCCTAATCAAGTTCAAGGTAGAGCTACGCCTTCTATGCCTTTAACAATTAAATTATACACCTATTGGTTATTTTAGATCGATCGATTACTAAACTAGCAACAGATTCAAGCAAAATCACTTGGCAGGAGCAGGATTGCTAACAGAAAGTGTAGAACAAGCAATGAACAACCAGGAAGAAGAATCACACCAGAATGGACAAACCTAGGTTAATATAATAAAAACGCTAAATTGGTTCACCTAGGGAGTCTTTCTATCGAATGGCAGCTAATGTGCTGTGATCCACACAAATGTTAATAACTCCATAAGGTCTTGCAGACAAATTTAGCAGAACAAAAGGCACAATTTACCAAATGTGAACGAAGAACCATAAAGTTCTACATCAGTGTATGCCTCCAGGATTATGGAATCTAACCTGCACGTGGTGAGCTTGGAGGGGAAAGTAGAGTTGTAGAAGATCCAGCACGAACAGCAGAGTAGACAACAGAGAGTACTGTTGTAAGCAGTCCAACTAAGTGTACCAGTGGAAACAGCTTTGGAATGATGTAGACCACTGCATTCGTAATCCCTAGGCTCACTGGCAAGTGCACTGTAGCACAAGTATGTACAGTACAAAGATAAAACTGACGCTGGAAATATGCTTCCATTCACCTACATATGTAGAAATATTTTATGTGAGAAAAGAATTTCTCCAGCCTATGATTTTTCTTGATAGTTTTACATATATGTGCACTGAGAACAATTAGACGCCAACGAACAAGAAAATTAAGTGAAAATCTCCTATTTAGTACAGTAATTTGCATCATTAAACTGATGACACGGAACTTGTAGACCCATTAGCCTACTCAGGACATGATCAAACTAGGAAAACAGTTAACCATTGGAAGGATGGAGGAAAGCAGATCCTCTAATCCACAAAAGTAAGCATATCATCAGAACAGTATATCAGGCTACATAATTAAGAAGCTACCATAAAGGTAAAAATGGTTCAAAACTAAGGGAAACAAAAGAGATATACAGTAGCAAACTAACCGATGGATGCAGCGTAACAACAGCAAAAACGAAGATGAATATAAGAGTCATCACAATACAGAAAGTGTTAAAGCCACAGTCATGTCCAGATGGAGTGAAAAAGTGGAAGACAATTCCATTGAAGGCAAAGGTAGCGACGTAACATATGAGTGAAGCGACAAGCAATGCGATGTACCTGCAATATTCTCAGACAACACAAAAACAACCATGAAGGGGGAGAGAAGAGAGGGGGCGAGAGAGATTTTAGTCAAGAAGAGGGTGAGAATAACAAAAAAAGACATGTCATATATAATTCAACTAACCAGAACTGCTCATCATATCCAACCCACTTGTCATTCCAACTATGGACAAAATCCAACAAGAGTACTACTTGCACAAGTAGAAATAGCCCAGAACCGAACTTCGAAATCGTCTCTGTATACACAAACAACGTTCAGGTACAAATCCAACATGATGAAAAGAGACAGTTTGCAAACTTCGAACAATGATTCAAACATATTTTTAAAAGGGATTCTTGGGAATGGATATACTACTCTATGTATCATATCACTCATTGAACATACAGCTTAGGCCAGATAAACTAGTTACCCAAGCATAACAAGACGAGTTAATTCTGCTGACCGCTTTATCTCACCTAAAATTCTAGATGCCTACTCTTAACATAATTGTTAACTCAAAATTCTAGATACATTCTTTAACACATTAAAAGGCCTAGCAACAATGTTTCCTTTTTTTGATAAGTCCAATAGATATAAAAGAACTTGGAGACAAGCCTTATGCAAAAAACCGGGATGAAATTACACTTTTTTATTATTCAAACCTGAATGAAATTACATTATAGTCAAAAAAACGAATTCAGTCTTTAAAATATGCATAATTCAGTTCAAAAGACTTCAACCTTTTTGCCCATACTTCAACTACAACAATACTTCCATAGGTCTAAACAAGCCAAAAGTAAGAGAGCTCATATATTCCAGGTTAAATAAGCAAGTAAGACAAAGCAAAATGGATTAAGAATGGCGCCTGATCCTTGAGTGATAATCAGATTCTAGAAGCTTTGCAATACTTTCTATTACTTCAACATGAATCTAAATACTGTAGCAGACAGATCCCTTATGTCACCTACCAAAACTAAACATTCCCAGGTTGGTATTCAATATTCAGTACTTGCAATATTTTAATGGGCTTCCAATAGAACAAATATGAGGAAGGATATCTTAACCAGACTAGTTTTCTGGTCTTCTCCTTGTTCACTTCTTCAACAACCAACCAATTTGACATCAAAAGGCACGGCGACACCCATAGATCAGAAGAAAGAGGAGGAGGATGAGGAAGAGTAAGCAGCAGCAGTAGAAGAAGAAGTGTGGCCTAGCGGTCACTAAAGTTTTTAAATGTGAAAGTTAGAAACTGGTGAACTGAAAACTTGATATTATATCAAGAGTACAAGTACAAATATGCTCCAAATAGAGGGATGATACTGGAATAGATATCAAGAGTGGCGACACATTTGTGATCCAAATCAAAGGGAGAAAGCAGTGGAGCCAGATTCCACCAAAGCACAAAGAATAAAGACAAGGTTCAAGGTTTATTTTGTAGGTCATAGGGAAACAATTATAAGGTTCTTTTCTTTATATTGTTATGCGGACATAGATATATAAGCAAAAAAACTGCGGAAATACCTTAGGAAGGATATTGCTTACAGTAGAAGCTGATGATCCCATTTGGAAGGAAAAACATAAATATTACCAAGATGCACCAGCAAATGATTTTCAGCATCCAACCACCATGGTGCATGCCGTCACGTGGATCTTTCTGGCTCTTTACACCAATCATCAAGATTGCCAAAATTGTGAAAAAGAGAAAGTTCCCAAGGCTAACTCGCAGTACAGCATCTGTTTCAAACCACTCCTTGCTTGGTGTAGTGTGAAAGCTATTGATCCCTGCAATACAATTGATATGTAAAGCTATCTTGTAAAACAGCCACTCTCCTTTAAAGAAGAGTTATTAGTCAAATCAAGATCAAGGTTCTGCCCAACCATCTTGATTCGGTTATTAAGAAAATATCGAGCTATGAAATCAGTTCACAGTCATTAACTTGGGCTGAAAGGGATAAATAGATATAACCATAAAATCAAGCACGCAAAAGCAGAGTTCTTATTCTTTGAGACACTGACATAATGATTCTTTGTGCTAAAAATAGCTTGAAAGGTTTCGCATTTTGTAAAGTCCAGCGCATTTGAGCCTTTTTTTTGGTGACAGAAAAGCACATTGTCTTCAGTTACAAACTTGATGGATAATGAGTCCAACCTTCTACACTTCTCTACTTAAATACTTGGTTCACGACAAGATTCGAACTCGTGACACGCGCAGACCATACATCTTGCAATGTATTACCTTCGTTATTGAACAAAAGCCCTAGGGGAAATGTAATTGAGTTTTTCTAAAACTCATAATTAAGGTATATTACCTTATCAGAAAAAAGTTCATAATTAAGGATTCCCTTACAGTACTCTGTTTGGATGGTTGTTAGCTATTGTTTCATAATGTATTGCATTATATTGTATTGTGTTGTATTGTATCTTACTGTATTGTTTTGTTGAATACAACGTCTGGATAGCTTGTATTGTATAAACCTATAAGAAAAGTAGGGTACGGAGTAGAGCTACTACACAAAGGTAGGATAACGGATAAAAAGACTAAATGACAAAAAAAGAAGATAACGATGCGATCACACCAATCAGTCGTTACACAACATGGGACTTTCCAATGTTACATAACGATGGATTTAACGATACAACAACAACATACCCGGTGTAATCCCAGAAGTAGCATAAGAACAAGAGACAGTAAATAATAACAGAAATAGAAGGACAAGAAACTACATGAGAATAACAATTGATATAACGATACGATACAATAAATATAAGTAACAGTCAAAACAAATATTATATTTAAACTAACAGCACAATACAATTCAATTAGTAACAACCATCCAAACAAAGCAAAGCCCTACATGGGAGTTTCTCCATGAGAGGAGCAGCAACCTCTCTAAGAGCCTGTTTGGATGGCCTATAAGCTGTTTTCAGCTTATAAGCTGCTTTAGATAAGCTAAGTCAAATGGGCCCAATTATTTTTTTGAGCATATTTTAAGCACAAAATGACTTTAAGCTGGTCAGCCAAACACTCAAAAAAGCTGAAAAACAGCTTATAAGCAACTTATAAGCCAATCCAAACGGGCTCTAAGAATCCATGAAACAATAAGTGACAGACGCAATCCTAGCTGAACGCCGGCTGATCCCTGACACCACTGTCCGGCAAGCGTCACAAGCACACGCCGCACAGCATGATGCAAGACAAGAAGCTGCCCACATCTTTAATTCACTCCCAGCTCAATTGATTCCACAAAATTGCCAACTCAAACCCTAGAAATCCCAAAAATTAAACCTTTAGCATCACCTTTTTCTCCCCTTCAATTGACATAAGCATAATGAAAACAATAATAAAAAAAAAATTGATACTTTCTTACGCGGCACAGTTGGATTTTCAAGAGTCAAACAGCTTAATTTAATCATGAATGTGAACATGCATATTTAAAATAAAATTTACATATTTAAAAAGTAAGAGTAATTGATAATTTAAAATATTTAAAAGATTACATAAAAGAAAGCTTCTTTGAATCTCGAAATCTGTAATGTAACTTGACACATAAATTGGGACACGGGGAGTAGTAATACACTCGAGAGACAAAAGACGGTTAATCTATATATGAATTCAAAAAAGGATGAGGGTAAATTAATTACCGCGATGATATTTCTAGTTGAGTCTAAAAAACATGAAAAGTTGAACACAGTAGCAAAGATTGCAGAGGGTATATATACTACAAATATATGGATATTATACCCTGTTGCAATGCAGAGAAAGAGAATCGATAACGGTGATTAGTGATTACCAAAAAAGGAAACTCGTATGCACCTCGGTCTGTGAATCATCAAGCCAGGTGACAAAACTTGTCTGAATCCATGCATATACAGGATAAGTTTTCTTATTCCTTTTTTTTACTCACACAAGATTATTGTATTATGTGACAGCTAATAAACTGCCCTTTTATACTGTATTTAGTTTTTTTTTTTCCCAATCCGGTGTTCGATACTCGCATTAGGACCCGATTAATCCGGATTCATGCAGGTAGTCCCACATTGGGGGCAAAGCACTCTCTAACAAGGGTGACTCCGTACCCAAGGAGACTCGAACTTGAGACCTTTTGGTTAAGAATGAAGTAGTACCAGCCACTACACCACAACCCTTGTTGGTCATATTTAGTTCACCTTAGCTTAAATAATTCGGAAAAGGGCCGAAAATACCCTCAAACTATTGGAATTGGTGCAAAAAAATACCCTTCATCCACCTTTGAGCCCCCAAATACCCCTGTCATCCACCTTTGAGCCCTCAAATACCCCTGACATCCACCTATGGGGTCTAATATACCCTTATTTCTAACAGTCCTATGTTGACGCCCAATTTTGTCCATACTTTGATCTAATTTACATCGTTGAGCTTCTATTTTATTAGAATATTAATTATATTTTTTTATCACAACCTATAGTTAAATTTCTTGATGATCTCTATTATTATTATTATTATTATTACTACTACCTTTTCGTTTTACTAGATAAAAAAATCACTCATGCATTTATTCTCCTTCTGGCTTAATTGCAGTGTTAATCCTATTCGTATTCTCTATAAATATTTATTTAAACATATTAGTAGTAGTAGTAGTAGTAGTAGCAGCAGCAGCAGCAGTAGTAGTAGGAGCAGCAGGAGTAGTAGGAGCAGGAGTAGTAGGAGGAGCAGCAGTAGTAGTAGTAGTAGTAGTAGGAGTAGCAACAGTAGTAGTAGTAGCAGCAGCAGCAGCAGCAGCAGTAGCAGTAGTAGCAACAGTAGGAGCAGCAGTAGCAGTAACAGTAGCAGTAGCAGTAGCAGTAGCAGTAGCAGTAGCAGCAGTAGGAGTAGCAGTAGTAGTAGTAGTAGGAGTAGTAGCAGCAATAGTAGCAGCAGTAGTAGTAGTAGTAGCAGCAGCAGCAGCAGCAGTAGTAGTAGTAGAGATCATCAAGAAATTTGACTACAAGTTGTGATAAAAAATATATATAATTAATAATCTAATAAAATAGAAGCTTAACGATGTAAATTGGACGAAAGGATGGACAAAATTGGGTGTCAACATTGGGCTGTTAGAAATAAGGGTATATTAGACCCCATAGGTGGATGGCAGGGGTATTTGGGGGCTCAAAGGTGGATGACAGGGGTATTTGGGGGCTCAAAGGTGGATGAAGGATATTTTTGCACCAATTCCAATAGTTCGAGAGTATTTTCGGCCCTTCTCCGTAAATAATTTACATATTCTTTATACATAATAAAACGTGAAATAAGAATGTGTATTAGTAATGTAGATTACACTATTTAAAAATGAAAAATATCATGTTAAAAGAAGTACTCCATATATAACTCCTCTAATTTCCTCATTATTAATCATTGCTTAACAATTACTGTAATTCATCATAATCAACACAAGTGAGAAGCATTGGAATCCACTGATTAAAAAGACAACCGAGAAAGAAAGACTCAGTGGTCGAATACATGTGCTTAAACTTCAGCTATATAAAATTTCAGATAACACATGTCTGAGAATATGTATTATGTATGGTTTAAATGGTGGAGTCCGGAACCAAAATGCCCTAAAAAAATCATCTTGAATCAAAATACCCCAACAAAAAAAAATATTACAAAACTATCTTTAGCGCAGTAATTTACTGCGCTAAAGCAATTCACGGAGACAAAGGCGTTAACTGCTTTAGCGCAGTAAAATACTGCGTTATAAAAACAGTACAAAAAAAAAAACAGCCAATTTTATTTTTTGCAACACTTAGTGTTTTTTTTCATACTTTGACCAATGATTAGTCGTGTGTCAAAACTCCGAAACGTCAATACCTATTTAAGACCCTATATTACAAAACATAAGAATACTTTTTCTTATTTACAAAATATACTAACTTAATTACAAAACATAACGGCTTTGAAAAAATAAAAAACCCACCCTTCCCCCCTTTTCCCCGTTCTTTGTATTAATAGATCCCCTACCCTTCCCCTTTTTCCAATTCTTTTGTTTCATACAGATCCAAAAACCCACCCTTCCCCCTTTTCCCTATTCTCTGATTACCAGATCCTCACCCTTCACCCCTTTTCTAATTCTTTGTTTCACACAGATCCCCACCCTTTCCCCCTTTTCCCTATTCTCAAAATCATACAGTAAAGGGATTTTTCTCTGTCGCTCCGGGAAAGGATAAGGTGATATACACTGCCGGTAATTTGACAAAATTGTGAAATTCGTATTTTTTCAGATCTGCATTTTTCTAGTTCCGTGTTCTTCAACTGGTGTGAAGCAGCAAAGCAGGGGGAATTTGTGCTAAACAAAGAATTGGAAAAAGGGGATCTGTATGATACAGAGAATAGGGAAAAGGGGATCTGTATGATACGGTGATAACGTCCAAATACACTCCTCAAAGAGAAAGTGTACACGGTCGTATGCAATATATTTACCCAACTATGAGTCGGGGTCGATCCCACAGGGAACAATATGCTAGGCGATTAAGAAAGTAAGGAACTTTCACCAACTACGCTAAAGCCAAACGATAGGTAATATTTTGGTTTTTGAGAAAATTATGACTAATGCGGAAATGTAAACTAACCTAGAAAGCAAGTAAAATGATCAATGGCCACAAGTTTGGATAATAGGAAATTACACTCAAGTAACGATCCAACGTATTTTATGATTTTACAACTAAGAGCGGGTTTGTGTCAATAGATAATGATTTCTCAAATCTCATTGAAAGTCTTCCAACCAAATCAATGAATTTCACTCTAAGCTTTTCCAAGCCTTAGAGTGTGATATTAGGCACAATCAATTTAATCTCAAGTAACTATCCTCTTCCGAGCTCAAGTTATTAGATGAGTTTAATGACCCAAATTCTTGTTAATTAATCTTTCCCAACCTAGATTTCCTTTTCCAAGCTCAATCTAAGTAAATGGGTGAGTCCTAGGGTTAGCTAATCCCTTTGGAAACATTCAAGAACGAGATTAATTAAATCAACAAAGACCCACTTCAATAGCAATAAAAATCATTCAATACATAAGCAAAACAAGAGTTTCATTCAACACTTTAATCATAGAATATTTCCATAAACGAGATTCAAGTGAAGAAAATAAATACTACACACTTAGATATACAATACAAAACAAGGAATTGAAGAAAGGTTTAAGAATTATCTCATTAAAGAACTCCAATCTTCTCCTCCAATGGTGTAGGTGAAAGAAACCCTAGCCTCCAAGCTTGTAAAATGGCAAAAGATGTGTTTTACAAACCCTAAAAGAGTATTTATATCATCCCAAAAACGGAAACAAAATCTGGGCAAAAATACCCTCGTGCACAACATGCTGCACAACATGCGGTTCGCATGTTCAACATGCTGCACCGCATGTTCAACATGCTGCACAGCATGTTGTTCGCATGTTGAACATGCTGCACCGCATGTTCAACATGCTGCTTCGCATGTTCAACATGCTGCACCGCATGTTCAACATGCTGCACGCATGTGTTGCTAGCATATGCTGCCAGAAAGTGCTTCTTGTTCAATTTTTGCTCCGTTTTGCTTCATTTTGCTCTCCGGACATCTTATCCTACAAAACAACATAAAAACACACAAAGTAACAACAAAAGTTCTTAAAGAGTCACAAAAATTTAAGGAATTAGCATCGAATATCGCGTAATTTCACGACTTATCAATACCCCCAACTTAAAGTCTTTGCTTGTCCTCAAGCAAATCAAAACTAAAATCTCAATGAGGAATCACTTTAAGCACAAGAACATGACTTTGGTTGGTACCAACAATTAGGCTACAAGCATGTGAAGATTTAACCAAATAACTCCCTCATTTCAAAATACAATTTCAAGAATGCAATAGAGAATTAAAACTAACAAGCAACAACACTCAAGTCTCAATAAGTGACTCAAAACCACTAGTTTCCTAGATATGCTCAATTGACTCAACTTGGAATTTAACATCACCACTCTATCGTAATCCATATGCCCTCACAAGAAAGAAAGTCCCAAAATCACTATATTCACAACAACAACACAAGGGACAAATACACAAAAGTCACTCACGCTCAACAAAGAAGTTCTAGTGCTAACAAATATCACACCATAAGCTTGCCCTTATTTTCGTTCATCACTAACTCAAGAACTTTCAGTCGGAGATCACATAGGGACTTTTTAAGATCGTAATGTAGGCTTAGGGAAGGGTAGGATAAGTATTTGAGATACAAGTGATTACACCCTCCTTGAACACTACACAAACTTTCCTCTTCATTTCAAAACATCGCTCCTTCCTTTGCATACTAGTTTCCCTAGTTATTCAAACTTTTTTTTGGTCATAAATTTCACGACTTATCATACGGAGATTCAAATTTGTATTAAAATTGTATGATAGTTGTATGCCGAGTTTGTATGAAAATTGCAAATTAAGTTTTCTATGTTGTTGTTGTATTAAATTAAATTCATATGAATAATGCATGAATGTTGAATACAATGTTATTGTAGTTGTTTTAACTTTCCAAAAAGCTAACATGAACTTTATATAAATTTACACAGTTATATACATATTTCATACAGTTTTCATATAAAAACAACTGTGAGAATTCTAAGCCTTAAGCGAGATATAAATATTTCACACAGTTTTCATACACAAAGTTTTGAGCATAATTTTTAAGCCTTGAGCGAAATATACACATTTCATACAGTTTTCATACCCAAAAAATTGAGCGAAAATTTTAAGCCTAGAGTGAAAATTTTCGTATATGTTTTGCAAGAAATCTATAGTTATATTTTGTAAACTGAAAAGTATCGTCATATTTTAGTAAATATACCCTATTCTTATGTATATATATGTTAAACACCCTATTTTATGTAGAACCTGATATTTTTTTTTGCGTACAATAATGTAGGCTCAATACATCAAGGATACGTAAATGTTCGGATCGTCATTTTAGGAGTTGAAAAGGTGCCCGAAGTAAGTTTTATTTGTAAACTTTAGATTTAAGTGTTGTATATACATAGACGTCCATTTTTATTTGAAGACTTGTTGTCATTAGCTTAAGGTTTTTAGATTTATTGAAAATAAAGCCGTTGTTTTTAACTGCTTTAGCGCAATATTTTACTGCGCTAAAGTTTTTTTTTTTTTTTTGTATAGCGCAGTAAAATAGCGAGCACTAAAAAAAAATTGGCAAAATTTTTTTTACAACACTTAGTGTGTTTTTTCATACTTTAACCAATGATTAGTCATGTGTCAAGACTCCGAAATGTCAATATTTTATATAGAACCTGATATTTTTTTTTTCTGCGTACAATAATGTAGGCTCAATACATCAAGGATACGTATACGTTCGGATCGTCATTTTAGGGGTTGAAAAGGTGCTCGAAGTAAGTTTTGTTTGAAAAAACTTAGTGTTTGACTGTAAGGTTATTTTAGTCAACTTTATATGTTGAGAAAATTAGTCAGCTTTATTTTCAAAAATTGAAACCACGGAAGTGAAATTGACATTCACAGCTACATTACCCCGGGATTTTTACGTTGAAATTTATTGCGTATCATCATCTTATAAGTAAATAAAACTGAAAATTTCAGGCCAATTTGGGGGGAAATTGAAATTGAATGGGATAAAAGGTGTTTTTTTTAAATCGGCTCGGACAAACCGCCTTGCGGCCGTTTACCCGCATAGATCTCGGAAAAATACGCATGTTCAAAAAAAAATGCGTAAATCGGACGTCCGAGCACAAAGTTATGACCATCTAAAGTTTGACCACTTTACAACTAGTTTTTCTCCCTATATTTTTTAGAATTATATTTATATTCAAAATAAAGTTATGTCGTGATAAAAAAATAACACGCTTAAATCAAAACCTTAAAAAATAAAACACTTAAACCTTAAACAAAACTTACTTCGGGTACCTTTTCAACCCCTAAAACGACGATCCGAACGTTTACGTATCCTTGATGTATTGAGCCTACATATAGTACGCAAAAAAAAAAAATCAGGTTCTATATAAAATATTGACGTTTCGGAGTCTTAACACATGACTAATCGTTGGTCAAAGTATGAAAAAAATACTAAGCGCTACAAAGAAAAGATTTATTAAAATAAGATGTTGCGATCTTTTTATGGAAAAAAACACTAAGTTCCTTAAGTGTGTTATTTTTTAATGCGTAACTTTCTTTCGAATATGCTGCAAAAAAAAAATCGCGTAAATCGGACGTCCGAGCGCAAAAAACCGCGTATATTCGAAATAAAGTTACGCTTTAAAAAATAACACACTTAAATTTAAACCCTAAAAATAAAAAACTTTAAGCTAATGACAACAAGTCTTCAAACAAAAATGAACGTCTATGTATATAGAACACTTAAACCTAAAGTTTACAAACAAAACTTACTTCGGGTACCTTTTCAACCCCTAAAATAAAGATCCGAACGTTTACGTATCCTTGATGTATTGAGCCTACATTATTGTACGCAGAAAAAAATATCAGGGTCTATATAAAATATTGACGTTTCTGAGTCTTGACACACAACTAATCATTGGTCAAAGTATGGAAAAAAACACTAAATGTTTCAAAAAATAAAGTTGGCCAATTTTTTTTTTGTTGGTACTATTTCTATAACGCAGTATTTTACTGCGTTATAGAATTTTTTTTTTTTTTAACAGCTTCTATAACGCCGTAAAATACTGCGCTAAAGCAGTTAACGGCTCCGTCTCCGTGAACTGCTGTAGCGCAGTAAATTACTGCGCTAAAGGTAGTTTTGTAACATTTTTTTTTGTAGGGGTATTTTGGTTCAAAGTGATTTTTTTGGGGACATTTTGGTTCCGGACTCTTAAATGGTGGTCCCAAAATCAAGTATTTGGGCACTTCAATTCTGTTCATGATTTTCAATGTTGAGCCCCATATTATATTGTCCACACTCTATAATTTGCAGGCCTAAGTGTGGAGGAGGTGTTGAATTGTCCCATATCAGTGGGATGTCGATTTCTTAGACTCCTTATATGGTTTTAGGCTATCTTTACCTCAGAGGCGAATTCAGGTAGAAGCAAAAACCCCTTTCATGAAAAATTAAACTATATATACAATGTTACAATTATTTTTTTATGTATATATAATAGATGTTGAATTCACTTGACTTTCTTAGTGTTTATTTTATCATATTTTAATTTAAACCCCTTAGTGAAAATTTTAACTCTATCACTGCTCATCTTATGAGCTAGTTTTAAGAATTAAATTAGCTCCACTGATTCACAATCTATTTTTTTTATCATGGGATCAGAATAGATATAGATCATGAGTTCGAATCTCCTTATCACCCAATTAACTTTTTAGACTAAATGGTCCTACAACTCAACAATTTATATCACTCATAAAAGATTGTAAAAATAAATGTTAACACATTACTCGTATATGACACGGGATTAAATTTCAAATATTACACATGATCGATCAAATGCAACAAATTTACTATGCCTTCAAATATTAATGAAGGCGGCAGTTTTCCATTAATTCATAACTCTACGGGCTACAGCGCCCTTTATCTGAACATAAATAAGTATTGAATTAAAAAACCAAATGCAGCAGGGACAGAAATAATTAGTCCTCAACGGATAGCTAAAGAAAAACAAATTACTAACTAAGAAACAAAATCAGTACTGCCTTTCTCTCAGCTCTTCAACCAAAATAATTAATTAATTCTTAAAAAATTAGAACTGAGAAATAATCCCTCACGTCCGTTTAGTATTCACAAATTAATCTCTCTCTATATATATATATGCGAAGCTGGCTAGGTATCAAGCTCACAGTAAAACGTCGTAGACAACATGAATGAATCCAAGTCTCCAAAAATAATATCGTGCTCCTTATTGGAGTCTTGGCAATCAAAGTACGTTTGTATGTCATCTGGGAAACTCCTCCGAGGTTTCTCCACCTCTGGTGGTGTTTCCGGGCAGTCAATAGACGATGTTTTTTCCTCTTTGGTGTCAGGCATGGGATTCATGTCATCAGGGTTTGATTGAGGGTTGCTTATAGGGGCTTTAATGGTAGAAGTATTATCTTGGTAATTTGGACCTAACCACTTGATGTAACGGCTAAGGTCAAAGTTTGTAACAGCATTTGGTCCTCGGTACTCTATAGCTGCCATATCATATGCCGTCGCTGCTTCCTCTTGAGTGGCTGCATGTTAATTATTATCAAATATAGTTAAAATTAAAAAGAAATGAGGGAAGGAAAGGATGTGGTCTTTCAGGAAAAAGACATAACTCATGTCTACTACTCCTTGCATTTCAATTTAACACAAAATATTATTTGATTTAAAAAAGCAACTGAAGTAAAAAGTGAGACCTTTAAGACTTCCGGTCTTAAATTTGCACATCACATTTGTATAGATATAAAAGTTCCTTATCAGAGTAAAATGAGAAATTTATGATTAGATATTTCCAATTATAAAAACGCGTCATCATTACTAATAAAGAAATAGTGTAACCATAAGGAACTTCAAGGGAGTGATTATTTTAAGAGTTCCACAAAAAGAATGGAGTTTCTTTTTGAGAAAACTTAGTGGAATTCTCTCCTTCTCACTTCCAGGGACATCTCAAGACCAACCTTTAACTATTCCTCCAGACATTTGGATTATATAAGAAAAAACTACTCTATGGGCGTGTTGGGTATGGAGGAAAAAGTATTCCGGGAAAATGTATTCTTGGAAAATAAGTGAATTTCTACTTATTTTCTCATGTTCGTTTGGGTAACGGAAAATAAGTGAATTTCTTACTTATTTTCTCATGTTCGTTTGGTTGGTAGAAAACATTTTCAGGAAAATACCCACTCAAGCCCCACAAGTCCACCCCATACCACACCAACGAACCCCAACCCCAACCCCAATTTTATTTTATTTTGAAGTTTTTAATTATTTTTGAGATTTTCTAAACCACCACATCCCCGCGTGGACCCATACCACAACAACCCCCATAACCACCCACCCCCAATTTTTTTTTCTAGCTTTTCTAAACCACCACATCCATCCCCCCCCCCCCCCCCCCCCCCATTTTCCCCATTTTTGAGGAATTTGTTTTCCTAAAGAAAATATTTTCCAAAATTTTTGACCAAACGAACATGAGAAAATTGAAAAACATTTTCTGGAAAATGTTTTACTCCATACCGAACACACCCTATATATCAATGTTAAACAATGATTGAAGCTTATTGTTTCATGGATCTTTACGTGATCAATCGTATATATTTTCTATTTATCCGGTGCAAAAGATACATGAAATCATATTTTTCTATTTTGGATCTATAGTCTACAAATTTGTATAATTTATATATTCCCGTCATAATTTGTGGGAAATAATGTAGATCCCGTCAAAATACTTATGAACGACAATTAATTGAGCAGGACCAATTTGATGTATGGCTCATAGCCTCGTGGTGTGTCTTAAATAGCAGACCTAGCAGTTGAAAGTTGGTGATCTATATACCCAAGTCCCAACCACCAACTAATATTTAATCAACTAACTTCTTACCTGTTCTTCTCTAATTTGACTTTACTTTGTGTTTTCCATTTCTATGCTTGGATTCTTTTGGGAATATTAACATTAAGTGGTCGTTTGGTTTAAGGACTCATTAGTCACGGGATTATAATCCCGGGACTAATTTATCCCATATAGTGGGATTATTTTATACCATTTAAAAGATGGTATAAAATAATCCCAGTATAAGTGGGTTATGAAGGTATAAGGTGGGTAATCCCAGCGCTAATTTTTATACCACGTTTGGTATAAGGTATAAATTTATCCCGGGATTATTTTATACCTTATACCAAACGTGATATAAAAATTAGCGCCGGGATAACCCACCTTATACCTTAAACCAAACGACCCCTAAGTATATAGGCCTTTAACTGGTAACTAACTGTTTCCATATGGCATTATTATAAACTCGCAACCATTTAAGCAGCTAGATCGTCCATGCAGATGTAGTGACATGTTGCAACTTGCAATCAACTAAGTACTTCCTTTTTCTAATTGCATTTATGAATATTAATATCATTTGACACTTGCATTAATATAGAACATCAATTTTTTAAAATTTATGAGGACGTTTAGAGAGGGACCCCCCAAATTTGGAGAACTTAATTAATCATTCTACTTGCCTATTGTGTCCTAAATATATGAATTTACACCAACAATATCAAGCTGTAAAGGAAGGACTTAATTTTCCAGCAGATAAAACAGAGAAAATATATACAAGTCTGTACGGATATATCGTACGTACCATATGTTCCAAGGTAGAGATACTTGTTCCCAAACACCCTGCCAATGCGAGCCTCCCATCGTCCATTATGGTGATGTCTACAAATAAGTAATAGAAAAATTGGTTAGACATAAAGAATTGACGTAATAAAACATTAATTACAGATACATAAAAGAAAGAAATAAATAGGGTTTCCTTGTTAATTAATGTTATACTTTTTCACTTTATGTGGTGAAATTGTGAGCACATGCATGTTCAGAAGAAGCGTGAAGCATTGTATAGAGAAGTTCAAAGTCGAGGGTCAGGACGACATATCAAATGGGACAAGAATGGGAAGAGATTAAACCCCATATCAATTCATGTAGTAGTTGCAGAAATGGCATCTTAGCACAAGTTTTGACAAATTACGCTTTCTACATGGCCACAGTTTCAGGCTTCATTATTTTATCTCTACATCCCAAGAAACAAAATTACATGGTCTAACGAACAAAGTAAATAGGCTAATTAAGAACAATTGTTTTACATATATAAATAATTTATCTGTTCCCCTTGACATAAAAAATAAAATAAATAAAACTTCGAATGTAATGGGGATTAATAATTGCTTTATGTCGTAGATTCAGATACTAATTGTGTTATTTTTCATCTTTTTTTAATTTAATTTCCTATTAAATTTCTAGCTCCGGACACTGTCTCCCTCTATCCCCTCTAGGAAAAATGAGATTAAGGAGAATATATATATTCGCTTCTGTTTTCATTTTTCAAAGGGTGGGCCTATGGCTTTAATGAAGTGCAGCACTTTTAGAACCAAAAGGAAAAAAAAAAAGATCACCGATCACTTTTGATGAGGCAAATCTCAAGCGTCGAATATTGGTTAGATACGGTGCATAATATACTAATTTAATACTAGTAGGAAGTATAGGAACAAGATATGGGCGTTCACTCACAAGTGATCCTGTATCATCTATAACTCTATAGTCAAGAGAGCATCAACATGTGTGTTAGACTACTATGAAAGGCAAAAAAAATCGTGTTATATTTTCCAAGATGTTGATTAGTTACCTAGCTACGCCTCTATATCTCGAGACTCCTCTTGAAAATCCGCTGCTTTTTCTGCAAAATAAAACTCTCATTACTTAATTTAAATTAATAGTACATATATATAAAGGGGAATGCTTTGTCTCTATGGGGGTCGACATGAACCTTCTCAAAGAACCAATATATTCTTCTCTTGATTGACCTTCCATTTCCTTTATCTCTTTTTCATATGTCGACAGCTACATTATTCGTAATCAAAGGAAATAAGAATTGGAATTAGTGATAGAACAAAAGTTTGGAGTATCAAGAAATTAATTAAGCAAAAAAATAGGAAAAAGAATACAAGATAGAAGATTAAATTACAGGGAAATTGAGGATGGTGTCTTGACCCCAATACTTCAATGCTGCCAAGTCATATGCATGTGCAGCTGTTTCTTCCTCATCATAGGCCCCTTCAAGAAATAAGATAGATACTTCAATATCGAATCACCTCATTGTGGCAAGCAGCAAAGCTTACTTTCTTTTAAACAATTCAAACTTAATTCCCTTTTAGAAATGGAAAATCGTGATGCACAGTACTGATTCGATATGCATTGCGTAGGCAAAAAAAATCATATCGAAATGTTTAATAATGAAATAAAAATGTTAATTTGTATGATAGTGATTGAAAACTTACCCAAATATACTGCATTTAATTGGACGTCAATATGTCATCGCAGCCACCATTTACGCAAGAGCAACCAAACAGAAAAAGAAAAAGAAAAAAATAGATCCCATCAAAAAGTAGTTGAACAACATCATAACAAAATAATGATCACTAATTAGGAAATTAATAACCAATTTGGAAAGAGTTAAGTTATATACAAAGAAATATATACCCAATCCCGTCACATTTATCCCCTATAGTATAAAAAATATTTACACTTTTATATATAACTTAAATTCACTAGGAAATTAAAGGAAAAAAATGGTGAACCTTGTCTTCCTTTTTTGGTCTGTTTGTCGTTCCAGCAATTCTTATCCCATAAATGAGCTTCATATCGACCCGTCCACCGGTGCCTAACAATCATACGTACACAGCAGAAAAATAATGAAGTTATAATCCCATAATTAAACGAATATTAATACGGAAATATTAATCAAATATAATGCAAATATATGAAGCTATACAGATATATGTATACCTAGTGACACCTCTGTAGATGGAGCTACGTTGCGGCGGGGACTCTCTGCTGACGGCTTTTCTCTTCCTTTTCCCTTTAGAAATGCCATTATCACTGTTTTGGCTAGAACAAATGCTTTTTTTATTTGGTTTTGAGGTTTTCGCCATATATGAAGTTTGAGACTACGACTCCAGTTGGGGAATCTTGATTGCTTAGTGAAATAAATTGGAAAAGATATATATATATTGAGTTTGTGTCCGTCCAATTAATAAGAAGAGAAGGGATTTAATTAAAATGATGGGAAGTGGACTAAATGTACTGGTTTTTGTTGTGGGGTTTATGTATAAGGATGGCCGACTCTTGATCAATGTTAATTTGTGTTTCTTCTGTGTCTCTCTCTCTTCTTCATATTGATTTGCCTTTTCGCTTTTTCTGCCTTAATTTATAGGACTGCCATTTACCCAATTACACTTTCTCTCTTCAATTTAATGTGAATTATGTACTGTACTGTCTTTTTTGCCGTTCCTATAGTTAACATGAGAGATGTGACAAGGAGCACTATTTTCAACTAATCATTATTATAACAAAGAGTTTAAATTTAAGTTTCGCTAGATAACTTTTCACACTATCCGATCATCTAAAGATTACATACAAGCCTCTTTAATATGTCTAATTAAAAATTTTAAAAATAAAATATGTGCTACAACAGGTTAAGAGAACATTATGATATAAAATCATTTATATATATTAACGGTGTAATGAAATCTTATGTTTGTGAAAGATTTTGGGTGATTAAAGTGTTTCAACTTTCAAGGCTTTGTCTAACACCACATTTTGCACGTTTCCTACTTTTTCAAGAAACACTCACTTCCAAAAAATTATTTAAGGTTGAAAATCAAGAATTTGATATTGTTTAAACAGATGGTAAATAGACAGGAGAAGATAAGGACTAAAATGATGAGCTAAATAGTAAGGATCCACTAATGAATTAGTACTGTTGGCTGTGTGGCTTGTGGCGTGTGTTGCTGCAAGTAAAAGTCGGAGCACCTACTTGACTGGTCGGCGATCCACTTCTTTCTTGGCCCTTATTGACCCATCATTGTCCTGAATTATTAAATTTTATTTCTAATGGCTTAGCACATACCTCTTCATATTGAGTTGGATCCTACTTCTATCCCACGCTAAGTTACGTATATGTCAGCTTAGAAAATTAAAGGTGTTTAAGTTAACTATTTACTTTGCTTTCACCAGTAATATATGTAACCTTTTTACATCATCAAATCATTTTTACATATTAACAGTTAACATATCTTATTTTTAAGATTTTAAATATCTAATTTTAAGAAGACTTAACTATAGATATCATTTAAATGACTTGATAAAAAAATAATTTAAATTTTAAGATTAAATTTTTTTCGATGACACGGAGGAACCCCATGCCCAAGATCCCTGATCGGATGGACCGGTTCATGGTGGGCTGACTAGTCTGGCCTAAGCTAGAGTGGCCACCTATTTTTCTTTACTTTTCACCTCATTTTTATTTAAATTGTATGGAATAATAATCTATCTATATATTTATATTATTTTAAAAGCATGAATATAAATGTTGATTGATCAAAATATTCTTTAAATATTGAATGACTTTTTTATCCTTTAAAAGTTTTCAAAATCAATTGTATATAGGATAAAACTGTAATATTACAAGATTTTCCTAATAAGATCGTTTTCATGGACTTCTAATAAGTACTAATTTAATTCAAACTTTACCGATATTGTATCCTAATTACTCTTGAAGTTCCAAGAGATAAAAATTCACGTGGAGAAGATACTACACAATTTATCCTAAGAGATACTACAAATTAAATTTGCTAAAGAAAAACATTTATATTTTAAAGTAGATTTTATAGTCATTAATGTTATTAGGGAGTTGCGAGTTATAATTGTTGAAAGACACCGTGACTAATACTCAGATTCGATAACATTTAAAAGTCAAACACAGATAATTATAAAGCAAGAGGGATAAATTATAAATTTGTAAGTTTATCTTGGTAAACGCATAAAATTATAACTACAATAGTTTCTAAGTAGTATTCATTATTTGAAAAAATTAATATGCTAGCTAATCAATAATTTGACTACTATTTAATTCATAATATATTATTTTCTTCAAGTTGTTTATCAGTAAAAAAAAAAATGAGTGCTTTATAATATAAGATCTCATAATTAGAAAGCCAAAGAACTCATATTTTAAGGTTCTAACAATATCTAATTACATTAAATTTAGATATTAGGTGACCGCACCACATGCAAGTACAAACTTAAATTTTTTACATAAATATTATAATAATCGATAATGGATATTCGTGCAACGCACGCACATAGAGATTAATTATTTTAAAAGCACGAATATAAATGTTGGTTGACCGAAATATCCTTCAAATATTGAACGATTTTTATACCCTTTAAAAATAAATTGAGTCTTAACAAAATAATTCTATAATGGATAAAATTGTAAATTTAATAACTTCTCCTAATATAAATCCGCATAAACCTCTAATCTTAATCAAACGCGCCTATAGGATCCTTCAAATTCTACTTCCAACGTGCATGATCTAGGCTATAATCTTATTTGTTTGTGGACATCAAAGATGATAGTAGGCTGAAAATTTGATTTCCCATCCTTTTTCAATTTGAACCGTACTTTTTAATTTGATATGAGCCTATTGTATGAATTGATTTAGAAAACGAAGGAGCCAAATAATTTTATTATTTTCTACAAATTTTCAAAGCTGAAAATTAATTAAGGACTAATTACACTATTAACACAACAATGTAATATGACTCAGTTCCATATTCCCTGTATTTTAAAATTAAACACTTACATCTCCTATATTGTGGAATTCCTATTACACCCCCTATGATGTATATATTCAAAACTGGGTATATAAAAACTAGGTGCTACTACTTTGATTGAGTAAAACGAATAATAATGTTGGTTGATCTTTATTAATTAAATTATCTCTATAACATTAATTAACAAAAAAGTAAAAATATTTCATTTATAGAGTTCAAATTAAAATATAAAAATAGGGTCCAAGACCAATGAGAATGGTTAGAAAATAAATATGCTAGAACGTAATAGGTAGGATAGTAGTCCTATACCCATGCGACTTCCACTATAGACAACATAGTGTATTAAATAAGTCAATGAAGAACTCGACCTGAGGAGAGTCTTTTCTTTCCTTTCTTTATTCTTTTTTGTCATAATTAAGAACTTTGATATTGCTCATGTCCTAGATATTCACCAGGTTAAAAGAAAATGTAAGATTAGAAATATTTTTATTTAGTTTTTATGGCAAATATTATTGGAATGCTTAACCTAAAATCTAGATTAAAGATTAACAATTGAATTTATAAAATAAGGTTACAGACAAGGGAATTATCTAATTTTAATTAATCTCTAGACGGTGATTGTCACGTGTCGGCTTTATGGTTACTTAATCTCTAATATTGAATTATTTTAGTTGTAGCATGTTTTCTATACAAGTAAAAAAAAAGGGGGGGGGGGGGGGGGGGGGGGAATAAATACCGGCGACATCAATTTCAAAAAAGTATTAAATAGACACAATCCTATACTATAGTAATATCTTTTTAACTCATTAAATAAATATATATGATTACAAATAATATTATCTAATATCTCTTACTATGGTTGAGATTGACTTGAAATAACGTGCAACAGTACGTTTATAGAGATTATTACTATATTAAAAACACAAAGGGTCTTAGAAATGTTGATTGAACTTTTTGTCCTTCATTAAAAGACTCCGCAATAGAGAAAATTGTCATTTATTATTTTCTCAAATTATTGTTTAATTTTTTTTTAATTATATTTCTAATATTAATTGCCATTTGTTTTAGTCCAAGTAAAATTATTTTTGGCAAACTGCCGTAGGAATTCTTTCTTTGTTCTAACACTAATATTTTTTTGGAAAAATAAAAAACTTCCTTATGAGTTCATTTTTTGGCCGTTAAAATTGTAATAATATTAATTATGGACCTTATAATTAGGATCTGAAGCCAACCATCCATATGATGAGGAAAGGAAACTTTTTGCTAAAAGACTTTCAATTCAAAAAGAACCGTTGTCTCCTACTTGCGTAGGAATTCTTTCTTTGTTCTAACACTAATATTATTTTTTTTGGAAAATGAAAAACTTCTTTATGAGTTCATTTCTTGGCCGTTAAAATTGTAATAATATTAATTAAGGACCTTATAATTAGGATTTGAAGTCAACCATCCATGTGATGAGGCAAGGAAACTTTTTGCTAGAAGACTCTCAATTCAAGAAGAACCGTTGTCTCCTACTTATTTGACAATAATACTCCAACTATCCCCAGCTACCCTAATCACCGTCTCCTTAGCAACAAGTTTGGTTTCTCTTCATTCTTATTGTAAAAAAAAAAAACGATTTTTAATTTTAATAATATAAATTATTGTGGTTATACATTCTGATTCTTCATGTTAGAAAGGTGCGTCTATACATCTATAAAAGAATTGTATTAATGGGTGAAATAATAGAGAACAAACCCTCCTTAAGACCATATTCCACATTAACCTTTTCTTTTGAAATTGCGTTCTTTTTCAATTATGCAATCTTTTAAGTATAATTTACATAGGTTAAAATTGCACATGATCCATAGATGTGTGACTAATGATTTGATTATTTTTTTATTTTTCCATAAATTGGTTGATTCATGTCACAAATTTTATTGCTCCGGCCTGCTGATTTCTTCTCCCTTGCTTTCTAACTCGAAGGCAAAAAGGGTTAAAGTTTTTTATTTAATCGTCAAAAGTCTATTAACATCTATACCTTCACTTATGTGTACATACTTATTGATATATATACATTCATGCGTAGTAAAATATAAATATAGGTCGAATTGCCTTAGTGAAATATCGTTCGCTTTTGTTTGTCCTTTAATAACAAAGAGACCCCATACATTTACAAGAACTCGGTATATTTTACGTGAGTTTTACTTTTATTTTCTATACGTAGAGAGGTCAAATTTGGGTGATTGATGTTTTTCTATATTAATTAGAAGTATTTAATATACTAAATTTATAATAGAAAAGCAATAACACAATAAATTCACGTTAATTAGGTTTCTCAGCACTTTGAGCTCCTTTTAGGATTCGTTTGGGTTTCAACTCTAAATTGTCACATTAGTTTTAGCGTTTAATAGCCTGTTTGGCCAAGCTTCTAAAATCAGCTTATTTTAAAAAATACTTTTCAAAAAAACACTTTTGGCAAAAAGCAGTTTGTGTTTGGTCAATTAATTAAAAAAGTACTTTTGAGCGGTCATTAGTGTTTGGCCAAGCTTTTAAAAAGTGTTTCTATTTGTATTTTTCTCAAAAGTATTTTTTAAAAAAGTGTTTTTGGGCAAAAGCTATTTTTTTTAGCTTTTGAAAAACTGCTTCTGCTACTCCCCAGAAGCACTTATTTTCTCCCAAAAGCTTGGCCAAAACCTCACTTTTTTTCAAATAAGCACTTATTGAAAAAAAATAAGTACTTTTGGGGGAAAAATAAGTTTGGCCTAAACAGGCTATAAGACTTAATGCACATTGCCGCTGATAAAAGAAAAAGAAAAAATAGAATAAGTTTAGTATTATTAACATCACTTTGGGACAACAACTTACGATTTTAGCTATTTTTATTTTCTAGAAAATTTAATAATTTAGAATAAGAAGTTGAACACTTCTATCAAAGACTAGCAATAGATGCCCGTTCACTTTAATTAACCAGTCTTTAAGGTTTGTATTTTGTAAATAATTTTTAAAAATTTGTCATTGTCATGACAAAGAAAGTTGTTCATCGATGTGAAAAAAGAAAATTAGTAAGAAGGTGAGGGAAAATTAATATTTTGATCCTAGATTTTTTCTTTTAAAATTTTTAATATCTCATATGTATACCGACAAGTTAATATCCATCTCAATTAATTAATTGTTCAGATCCAAACATAAGAACCATTGTGTTGTATTTATTGGATTTTTTAAAAGAAAAACTAATAAAATATTTTTATTAAATTAATTAAAAAATATGTTAATAAGGGGTAAATTAGTTACGTTATAATTTTTTATATTAACAATTATAGATAAAAAGAATTGTTACAGAGAAATCAAAATTAGAAAGATATATGCTATATCGTAAATCCCCAAATTAATTCTTAAATGACGTGAAAAGTCAAAAGTAATTGTCCACGTTAACATATCGGGAGAAAGAAATTTTTCTTCTTCTTATTTTACCCTTCACATTAATTACTGATTTTCAAATCATTTTCTAAGGCTACTGAGACTATACTACACTAATAAATATGGATATTATGATAAAATATATACTTCATTTATTAATTCTTAAAGAACATGAAAAGTCAAAAGTGGACGGAGGAAATAAATGTGTCGGAGAATTGTTCGTCCTCTCTTCACGTTTAAAGTATTGAGAAAGAAAGAAAACGGGGATAAAAGTCGCTCCCTTTATTAGAGAGAGATAGGAGTACGATAGTAAAATACATCTTTTATTTATGATTTCTTAAGAGCCGTGTAAAACAGAAAGTGGGCAAGTAATATGGAATGGAGGGAGTATATATTTTATCATAATATTCATATTTATTGGTGTATAATGTCAATAGCCTTGGAATGTGATTTGAAAATGAGTAATTAATGTGAAGGGTAAAATTAATAATAAGATGAAAAATCAACGTGGACAGTAAAAGTGCACGAACGGTGCATACATGTATACATGAGAAGACAATAAATATTCAGTACTATGACATATGTCCACATGGAATTAAAAAGTAGTTGGTTAAAGTGTACAATTTATTGTCCATGTGGAATTAAAAGTAGTTGGTTGAAGTGTACAATTTATATAGCTCTTGGTACAAGTATTCATTGCCTGTACAATTTGTAAAGCTTGTGGTACAAGCATTTTATGCTGTGTTCGTCCACTCACCACACTTATATATAATAGAAATAAAGAAAAATATAGAATAGTAAAATAGACATATATTTTTAGTAATGTAGCCAAGTAATACGGGACGAAGGGAGTACTCCATTTATTAATTCTTAAAAAATGTGAAAAGTCGAGTATAGTAATGTGGCCAAGTAATATGACACGAAGGGAGTACTCCATTCATTAATTCTTAAAAAATGTGAAAAGTCGAGTATAGTAATGTGACCAAGTAATATGGGACGAAGGAAGTACTTCATTTATTAATTCTTAAAGAACGTGAAAAGTCAAATAATTTGCCGAAGTAAAGAAGAGAATAAATATTCAGTATTATAATATATGTCTACGTGGGATTTATTAATTCTTAAAGAACGTGAAAAGTTAAAAGTGAACAAGTAAAAGTGCACGGAGGAAATAAATAAGTGCATACGTGTATACATGAGAAGAGAATAAATATTAAGTACTATGACATATGTCTACGTGAGATAAAAAAGTAGTTAGTTAAAGAATACAAAGCCAAGTAATATGGGACGGAGGGAGTACTTCATTTATTAATTCATAAAGAACGTGAAAAATCAAGTATAGTAATGTGGCCAAGTAATATGGGACGAAGGGAGTACTTCATTTATTAATTCTTAAAGAACGTGAAAAGCCAAGTAATATGGGACGGAGGGAATACTTCGTTTATTAATTCTTAAAGAACGTGAAAAGTCAAAAGTGAATAAGTAAAGTGCCCGGAGGAAATAAATGTGTCGTAGAATTAAAATTGAAGTGCATACATGTATATATGAGAAGAGAATAAATATTCAGGAAGAACGTGAAAAGTCAAAAGTAAACAAGTAAAAGTGCACGGAATATGTGTCGGAGAATTAAAATTGAAGTGCATACGTGTATACATGAGAAGAGAATAAATATTCAGTACTATAGCATATGTCCTCGTGGAATTTATTAATTCTTAAAGAACGTGAAAAGTCAAAAGTTAACAAGTAAAAGTGTACGGAGAAAATAAATTTGTGTAGGAGAATTAAAATTGAACTACATACGTCTATACATGAGAAGAGAATAAATATTCAGCAGGAACGTGAAAAGACAAAGGTGAACAAGTAAAAGTACATAGAGAAAATAAATGTGTCGGAGAATTAAAATTGAAGTGCATATAGAATAGAAAAATAGACATATATTTTTAGTAATGTAGCCAAGTAATATGGGATGAAGGGAGCACTCCATTTATTAATTCTTAAAGAATGTGAAAAGTCGAGTATAGTAATGTGGCCAAGTAATATGGGACGAAGGGAGTATTTCATTTATTAATTAATTCTTAAAGAACAAGTATAGTAATGTGCCCAAGTAATATGGGACGAAGGGAGTACTTCATTTATTAATTCTTAAAGAACGTGAAAAGTTAAGTAATTTGCCCAAGTAGAGAAGAGAATAAATATTCAGTACTATAACATATGTCTACGTGAGATTTATTAATTCTTAAAGAACGTAAAAAGTCAAAAGTGAACAAGTAAAAGTGCACGGAAGAAATAAATAAGTACATACTTGTATACATGAGAAGAGAATAAAATATTAAGTACTATGACATATGTCCACGCGAGATAAAAAGGTAGTTAGTTAAAGACTACAAGTTATATAGCTTTTAGTATAAGCATTCATTGAGTGTATAATTTTTAAAGCTGTTGGTACAAGCATGGGAAGCTGTGTTCGTCATCTTTCAATGCTTATATTTACACTATATAGAAGAGCAATAACTAATATAAAAAAAAATGTGGGCCCATAATTCTATGGTATATATATATCCGTTCCAATTTAAAAAAAAAACAGTTGCGGGCCCCATATATATCAAACAACAACTAATATTAAAAAAATAGTGCAAATTAATAATGTCAAAAAAAAAAGTGCTCCCCATATTAAAAAATCAAACAATATTCATGTAATTTTCAAAGTATCTCATTAAGTCAATAATGATAGATTCATTGCCACGTGCGTATTCGTAGCAAACACTAATTTAATAAAGTTTTAAATACGGAACACAAATTACAATGTTATATTAATCGTGTTTTGAACATAGTATCTCATGTATATATAAAAAATTGTGGGCTCCACCCATATATATTAAAAACAACAACTAATATAAAAAAAATATGTGGGCCCCATAATTCTATGGTATATATATATCCGTTCCAATTTTTTAAAAAAAGTTGTGGGCCCTACATATATCAAACAACAACTAATATTAAAAAAATAGTGCAAATTAATAATGTTAAAAAAAAGTGCACCCCATATTAAAAAATCAAACAATATTCATGTAATTTCCAAAGTATCTCATTAAGTCAATAATGATGGATTCATTGCCACGTGCGTATTCGTAGCAAACACTAATATAATAAAGTTTTAAATACGGAGCACAAACTACAATGTTATATTAATTGTGTTTTGTATATATATTATATGCATAAAAATAGTGCAAACTAATAATGTCCAAAAGGGTGGGGCGCATACTAAACAACACCAAGCAATATAAAAAATCAAAATAAAATAAAATAAAATAAAAACTATATAAAGCATGGGTTTAGACCCATGCTTCGTCGTCCGTTGTCCCTTAAAAAAAAGGGTGGGCCCCATAATTAATAACACCGAGTAATAAAAAAAAGGAAGAAAAAAAAGTGGAACTCACCATCTCCAAACTCATGGGAAAAAAAAATGGACCATATATTATCAAAATCAAGCAATATCAAAAAAAAAAAAAAAAAAAGTGAATCCCGTATTAAAAAAAATATAATGTTAAAAAAAAAGTTGACTTTGTATTCGTAGCAAACACTAATATAATAAAGTTTTAGATACGGAGCACAAACTACAATGTTATATTAATCGTGTTTTGAACATAGTATATGTATATATATATATATATATATATATATATATATATATATATATATATATATATATATATATATAATATGCATAAAAATAGTACAAACTAATAATGTCAAAAAAAAAAAAAGTGCATCCCATAAAGGGTGGACCTCATACTAAACAACATCAAGCAATATAAAAAAAAATAAAAAATTGGAACCCACCATCTCCAAATTCACTGTAAAAAAAAAGTGGACCCCATATTAACAAAATCAAACAATATAAAAAAAAAAAAAATGAACCCTATATTAAAAAAAAATAATGTAAAAAAAAAATGCAGACTTTGTATTCGTAGTAAACACTAATATACTAAAGTTTTAGATACGGAGTACAAACTACAATCTTATATTAATCGTGTTTTGAACATAGTGTGTGTATATATATATATATATATATATATATATATGCATAAAAATAGTGCAAATTAATAATGTCCAAAAAGAAAGTGCACTCCATATTAAAAAATATTCATGTAATTTCCAAAGTATCTCATTAAGTCAATAATGATTGATTCATTGCCACGCGTATCAATCCATTAGAAGGAGCAAATAAAATTGTTTTTCTTCAGAAAGTTAAGTAGTCAAACTATACAGTTTTCTTTCTTTTTTTATATTAGCCTGAGATCTAATCTAGATATTAAACTGTTGTATTTGCTATTCCGCCATGTCATTTATTTGTTATGTTCACTAAAATAAATATACTTAAAATATTTATATTTTAAAATAACATAGAATTTAATTACTTTTTTATTTTTATTCTTACTCTAATAAATGTGAAAAGAGATTAATGTCGTAAAAAAAAAATATATCAAATGGAGATCAAATAATGAATAAGGTAAATTAGTCAAATTATAATTCTAATCGACGTTTTCTTAAAAAACCATGCAAAAGACAACATGACAAGTAAAATGAGCTAAACCGAGAATATTTACCAAAAATTAAAAAATAGTATTTCTTCGTTTAAATAGAAAATCAATTTCTACTTTGTTTCGTTTTAAACATGTAAAATTAATTTAATAATTTGAATTAGAATTATCCAAATCAAAATTTGATAAAAAAATAATAAGTATTTTATACCTTTAAATTAATCGAATTAAAATTGAAAGTATCAACTGATGCTTAAATATTGCTATTGTTTTATCTCAAAGAGAGGAAAATAGTTTCCTTTTAAACAAGTCTTCTCTTTTAAAAAATATTAATAAATTTGCCGATTTTGTATTCGTAGCAAACATTAATATAATAAAATCTTAGATACGGAGCACAAACTACAATGTTATATTAATCGTGTTTTAAACATAATATATATATATATATATATATATATATATATATAATCACTATTCAAAGATAATTACATACACATAGATGCACTATAATCTAAAGTGTTGGGCCCGTGCGCAGCACGGGCATAGACCATCTAGTATAAGAGAAAAGTCAATATTTGTTTTTTTAATTATAAACTTCCGATAATATCTAATAATAGACGTTCGTGTATTCTCGATGGTTGTCAATTGTTCATTTTACACTTATATTCACTAATTGTTATGTCAAATCAAGTTTCTCATATTTTGTAAGAAAAAAAATATTTGATTGCTTCTTTTAATTGATTGATTGAATTATATATATTTTATGATTTAAAAATTGTGGTGTTTAAAAGTAGATAACTGGATATTGACAATTACCATCGTAGCATTTAGCTAGAATTTTGTCAGTTCCACCAATTTAGGCAGACAATTTCTCTTATCTCATGGAAAGTAATTATTGTATTGTAGAATCATTTTGGTACCATTTCACATTCTTCATTATAAATATTTTAAGGCCTATTAGTTTTATGGTGAATGGTACATGATTTTGTTGTCCCACTACAATATAAAACTCCGCTAAATAAAATAATTGTGCTGCACAGGAAAACAATGTACTACGTATATTATGTTTTGAAAGTTTTTTTTTTTTAATCATAAACTCCTGATAATATCTAATAATAGACGTTCAGGTATTCTTGATGGATAATCGCAAATTAAAAGGTTGTCAATTGTTCATTTTACTTATCATATCTCATTTACGATTATCAGTTTAAAATTGACGTACTGATAACAAATTTTGTACATATTGCTAGGGTCATTACATTCCATTACAAAAAAAAAATAAAAAAAAATAAAAAATTAGGTGTTCTAACTCATATAAATTAAAGATTCAAGATTATTTTCCCCCAATATTTACAATTATAATTGCTAATTGTTATGTCAATCAAGTTTCTCATATTTTGTAAGAAAAAAAATATTCGATTGCTTCTTTTAATTGATGGGTTGAATTATATCGTATATTATATGATTTAAAAATTGTGGTGTTTAAAAGTAGATAACTGGATATTGACAATTACCATCGTAGCATTTAGCTAGAATTTTGTCAGTTTCATCAATTTAGCTAGACAATTTTTCTTATCTCATAAAATGTACTCCACTATTATAGAATCATTTTGGTACTATTTCACATTCTTCTTTTTAAATATTTTAAAAACTATTAGTTTTAAGGTGAATGATGCGTGATTTTTGTGTCCCACTACAATATAAAATCCGCTAAATAATATAATTGTGTTGCACATGAAAACAATTTACTAAGCATTATGCTTTGAAAGTTATGCCTGTTTATCGAATTCAAAAAGACTGTAAATAAACTATTTATAAAATAAATTTTTGGTTGGTATTAATTTGTAAATCTATAATAAACTTTTCTTCAATATTATAAAAAGAATATGTAAATAAAATATACCTGGATATTGCGTAAATCTGAAGAATGGTAGTGCATGTGTTGTTCAATTCACATAACCTAATTATTGTATGTTGTAGTGTAAGTACTGCTTCAATTATTATTTTTGGTTCCAGTGATTCTTTTGTATATATGATATTAATATGTAAATAAACTTTTGTTTAGTATTATATAGAAAATCTATAAATAAACTACACTTAAATATAACATAACAGATTAATATTTCATATATTCAAATATTTACAGTTACAAAAACTAACTTAATTTATCATCTTTGCATGTTTAGAGGATATTAAGTTAAGCTATTCTGTCAATGTAATAATATTTATTTCATAATTTAAACAAATATTGCATATATTTAAAGTCAATTATTTTCTTCTGTAATTGTTTTTATATATATTTATTGCTTGACGCGATATACACGTGCAATGCACGTAACGCTGAAACTAGTAATACGAAACAACGTAAATTATAAGAACAAAAATAAAGATTGAACAATTATAACATCTAAGAAAAGATTGACCTGCTTTTTTTGGTGTGGGATGATCTGGACTACAAAATGCTAGATTTGGCCCAAACGCTTTGGTTCCTGGGCCGCCCAGCTTTTTATTTTATTTTTGACTGAGCGGCGATTCGAACCAGGAATCAAGAGGTTTTTAGCGAAGGGCAAAAATTAAAGACCACCAATTTGAGGGCCAAAAATTAAAGAACACCCCGAATAAGGGCAATCGTGCAAATTGCCCATTTCCCTTTGGTTTGGTTTAAGGATGCAAGGAGGCCTCAATTCTAAGAAAATTCTCACCAAAAGTAAGTAATTTAACTTTCGATTCTTAGAGGGGCTCTACAAATAGTTTTCTAGTAGATTTATCATTTTGTGTGTGTCAGTTGAACTGAGCCATAACAAATTTAATTAGGGTGTCCCAAATAGGCAAGGTTGAAGTAGATATGAACAAGTCAATATGGATTATGTGAGGAGACGCTTCATGGCTCGAGCAATTCATAGTTTAATTAGGTCGGCATTGGTTAGGTTAATTTGGACTAAAAAAAAATGAAACTCCAATTTATGTGATATAGTTTGATTAGGCACAAGATTTAAGAATAAATGAAGACTTTTAAAATTTATGGTCTAAAACAAATTATATATATTTGTGTGGCTGTAGGGACTTAGTAGCTCAGTTAGTTGGTTACCTGAACTTTCATTAGAGTTCGAATCCCACATTGTAATCCCCTTCCCCTACCTCTATATAATAAAAACAATTATATATATATATATATGTGTGTGTGTGTGTGTGGCTGTAATTTTTTTTATTGAGGGTAAAAGGAGTAATTTTAATTTAAATTATTTTAAATATAAAACTGTATTATTCTTTGTTTGACAGATTAAAAAAGAAAAGACATAGATTGAGACAGAGGGACTATATAAAGTTGAAAAAAAGTTTTTTTGTTTGTTTTCTTAATACTTTCTTTAATCTACCAAAGCTCCTACTTTCTTTAAAGAGAAAAAGTTGGTGAAGGTATAAAGAGAGAAAAATGGACGAAAACAAAAAGAAATTGAAGCATGATCCTCGATGTCTCAAATTAAAAAATGATTGAATAAATGCTGGCCAAAATTTAAATAGGCGTTAAAGAAGTGGCTATTTCACCCATTCAAGTCAACACATCGATTTGCTTGGCGGCCTTCTTCATCCCGCATATTTTTCGTCATCATATCATCGTTATTTCTATTCCGTTTACTTGACTTCACCACTCTCCATTACCCAAATGTACACTATTCACTTCATCATATAATTTCAGATCTAACCACTTCTCTGATTGAAAAATGGCCCAAGAAAGTACACATTCATTTGATGGCCAACTTCACAGAGACAAAATCATTAGTCTAATTTTACGGCCATTTAATTGGCTAAAAAAGTTAAGTGAGGAGTTGCACTGGAGTTTTGTATCATCTGTAGTTATTGTGTATGGAATTAATCAGGGATTAAGTTTAGGGCTAAGTAGAATTAGTACACAGTATTATATGAAAGATGAACAGAAATTACAACCATCTGAAGCTCAAGTTTATTTTGGAATTATTCAACTGCCTTGGGTTGTTAAGCCTCTTTGGGGACTTTTAACTGATACATTTCCTATTTTAGGATATAGAAGGCGACCATACTTTATTCTTGGTGGTAAGTGAGTCATTTGTCAATGCAATTTTTAGCTCTAATTATGTGCTTTATGCTTACCTAGTGTATCTACTTGTGGACTGTAATACTTGAGTTTGTTTGCTTGGATAAAGGGTTCTGGATCACTGAATAATCACATTTTAATTTGAATATGTTTTTCTCAATTCTGTTTCTTGTTTATGAAGTCAACTATGATTTTTTTCCTTTGTAAAGCAGTGATAATATGATAACACTGAAGTGTATTTTACCATTAAGCATTAGTAAAACCATCAACTTAAGATCAAGCGTGAGGGAGGATCAGCTGAAATTCCTTATCTTCTTGGGGCTTCTTATGGCGGTAAAGCTATATTTGACCTCTGAATCATTTATTAAAGCTATTACAGCCCGTTTGGCTTAGCTTATAAGTTGCTGAAAATAGCTTATAAGCTGTTTTCAGCTTTTTTGAGTGTTTGGCTGACCAGTTTATAAGCTATTTTGTGCTTAAAATAACTTCGCCCCTTTGGCTTAGCTTAAAAAAAGCAGCTTATAAGCTGTTTTTTTTTAAGCCCATCCAAACAGGCTCTTAATCTGCGTTTCAAATATGAGTTGACACATAGAATAAAAAAGATGAATTGATAAGTCTTTGGTCTTCATTTGTTAAATGTTCTGCATCTGTGATGCACCAGGGGAGCTCCAATCTTGTCCTGAACTGCCATCATTTTGATAATATGAGTTGTTCATACTAACTGTACAATGTAATCATAGTGAGAGCCGAGAGGTACATATTCAATTTATCTGGAAGCCATGGTAGTTACACTTCTCATTACCTAATGTTGAAGTGTAAGACTATCACATCCAAAAGTTTAAGCTGTTAGAGTGAGCACACTTTATTTACAAGTAGAAAACATTAACAATGGAAAGCGGGAGTGAAGTCATTGGCTCATGGCTCAAAGTAGGTCAAATCCTTGTCAAGAGTTATTCTCCTCTCTTTCTTCTACACCACTTTTGCTTAATTGATTTGTGAAAATTGGGTTAGGTTTTGGTTTTGTATAAGGGCAATGCTTCTAATACATTTGCAACTTGCAAATTAATATATCTCCCAAATACAAAATGCGGGTGATATAAGTACATATCAGGGTCTTTATATGCTTATCGGACATAAATAGACTTCAATAGCCATTACATTCTGCAAAACAGTGCCTTGAACACCGAATATATGCAAAGAGAGATATAAAGATATTTGGTATTTCTCCATCTGGTTTAGTTTACCATAGAAAAGAGAGATATAAAGTTCCAAAATCTTCATTTTTCAGCTGAAGGGCTATGACCATCACTAAAATAGGTAGTGAGGTCTCACCATTGAATTCTCTATTTGCTGTTTTATTTTCTCATCTATTATGCTATTAAAGAAAATCAGTCACATCATGTGTGGGTGGTGGTAGACTTGCTGCAGTGAATTGAGCTGGGAGAATGGGGAACCCTTAATTATGTGAAATCTCCAGAGCATGAAGGGAAACTACTCAAGTCATTGATCTAGTACATTATTGTCAGATTATGTAAAGCCAAGTGTGAAGGATGAAAATGATAAGCACAAAGAACCACATCTATGTTTTTTGTATTATACGTGGAATCAGAAGAAAACATCAAAACACATCCTTTTTGCTTATTCTAATTTTTGCTAGCTCGACTTAATTTGAAGTAATTTGTTTAACAACTTATTGAATTCAATAGTCTCCAACTTCCAGATGCTATGTAATTGAAATGGCAAACAGAAAATCATTCTTTTGACTTACCTCCCTTTGTTCTTTAGGTTCTATTGGTGTTGTCGCTATGATTAGTCTGTCAATCAACCAGAACTTACCCCTTGCATCTGCTTTGTTGTGCCTAATGGCTGGCAGTGCGGGAGTGGCAATAGCAGATGTGACTATTGATGCTTGTGTGACGGAGAACAGCATAAGCCATCCTTCTCTTGCCAGTGACATGCAAAGCTTGTGTGGTCTGAGCTCTTCTGTGGGGCAACTGATTGGGTTCGCAATCAGTGGGTTTTTGGTACATCTAATTGGATCGAAGGTTTGTTGACTGACTTCTTTATTAACTTTTTCTTCGTTCTGTGTGTACTATTATTTCGTATTTTTGTTGAGGTTTGAAATTGATTAAATCATTCGTCAAGCCTGAGACTCCACATTAAACTTAGGGCAGTGCTGTTTCAATAAGATTTATTACTTCCTGAATCATTTCGGCAACTTTGACTACTTTAGGTTACTTTTGGATCATACTGAACCATCCCGTTGCATGATTAGCTGACTGTTCAAATACCAGACACTGCTTTAATGTTGCTGGTATATTTCCTTGTTTACTGATAATCATGTTTCTCTGGCAGGGGGTATTTGGAATTTTGAGCATTCCTGCTGCACTGGTCATTTTAGTAGGAATGATGACTCGTGAAGCCCATGTACATAACAGTGCATATAAGCGTGTAAGTTGCTTTTGCTTACCTTAGAAACCTTTTATCTTTTGTATTTGTCTCATCTAAGTATGTTTCTGAGACAGGCAAGTCAAAAATTCTCGGATGCTGGTAAGGCTATGTGGATGGCACTGAAACGCGAGAATGTTTGGAGGCCATGTATATACATGTACATTTCTCTAGCATTGAGCTTGCATATTCATGAGGGAATGTTTTACTGGTATACAGATGCAAAGGACGGACCTTCTTTTTCAAAGGTATTTGTATTATATCTCTAGACAACCTATTGTTGACAACTTTGAAAGTGATTCAAGACGAAAGTGATTCAAGACCTTACTTCCAGCTCATTATTTGAAAATTGGTCATTATCTTCTTTTTGAGTTGGAAAAAACCATCTTAACACTAGTGTGAATTTTATTGCCATGGTCTGTGCAGGAGATGGTAGGGTCCATATCTTCTGTTGGTGCAGTGGGCTCTCTTCTTGGTGTTCTCCTCTACCAGAATGCGTTTAAAAACCATCCTTTTCGTGGTTTACTTTTCTGGACTCAGTTACTGTACGGTGCTTCGGGGCTGGTCGATTTAATATTGGTCTCACGTGTGAACTTAAAATTTGGTATCCCTGATTATGTTGTTGTTGTAAGCGATGCAGCATTCTCTCATATGATTGGGCGTCTCAAATGGATGCCTCTCCTTGTACTCAGTTCAAAGCTTTGCCCTTCAGGCATTGAAGGAACTTTTTTCGCTTTGCTAATGTCAATCGATCATATTGGTATGCTCACAGCATCCTGGGGTGGAGGCCTTTTACTTCATGCCTTCAATGTTACAAGGACACAATTTGACAACCTTTGGATTGTGATAGTGATCCGGAGCATTTTAAGAATACTTCCTGTTTGCATTCTATTTTTGATACCGAGCAGTGATCCAAACGCTTCTATCCTCCCATCCGAGATGTTGAAGAGTAAAAAGGGCGACGATATGTTGGAAAATCAGAACATGGAAATGGCTCCTCTTGTGAGCAGTGTGGATCAGCATTTAGTGGATACATGAGCGCGAACTGTAAAACTAGGTAACTGTACTCCGGTGTGAAACTTCATGTGTTCTCCTGTGCTGCTGAATTTTGTATGCAGCACGACAGAAATTATACTAGATGGATGATCAGCTTTCTGGTAAAAAAGAGAGTTGAGCTGACTGAGCCAAGTTATTCATCCGGTGAGGCTTAGATTTGTTGTATAATTGTATTCCTTCATAACACTTCAGGAAAGATGACCTTCTGAATTCATATGTACTGGTAGCTGTAATTTCTTGGAATCTTTCTGCTAGTACAGTTGGCTTTGTTCTTTGCTGTTATAGAGAGGACAGAAGGAATCTTTTTGTCCCTGGTGGGCTTGAGATTGACCATTAGATCTACTTTAAAAGGGGAAAGGTATCATTTTCTTCCCACAGCCTAAGGGCCATGCACTCAGAAAACAAAAGAAAAAAAGATAGGACAACTGGCTCGGTTGTCGAGACACTCCAGTGTGGATAATGCATGTTGTTATATGCTTGTAAACTGTAGAGAGAACGCCAAATTGTTACTTAATTCCTCTGCATAATGTTATTGGAGTTTACGGGATAATTAAGCATCAAACATTTCTGAATCAAACAAAAAAAAAGTCCATCTTTTGGTCAGTTGAACTAGTATTGTACGCTATAAAGATATCTTGGCAACAAAAATTCTAATTATAAAAGCATATTATATGACTTTACAACAATTACTTAAAGGAAGCTATAAATCTTATAGTTGCACTGAAATGTGTTAAAACCTGTTTCTATAAGGAAAAGTTTCAAAACAAGTCTGAATTTTACCTTTTAAAATCTTGTGTAACTATTGTTTTCATGTTTAGAGGAAGGAACATTATATGGGGACCAATATATAATGGGGTTGATCTCCAGTCTACATTACAAAAGTTGATAGGAAATACAACAATTGAACAGTTTTGATAATAACAACTTGCATTCATAATATTCTATATCTTCCTGCAGAATTGAAGGTCTACTTTTTCTCTACATTCAGAAAAATAGTCCTCTAGATTTTGTTGCCAGCGAGTGACATTATTGGCTTCCTTTGTCTTATTTGCGTGAAACTCAGAAACTACACCTTTCTTTTGCAAATCCAACTCGTGACTGCTTTATGTCGTATATGACCCTAGTGTTCTTCTGCTGATAATTTCCAATAATTCCAATCTCATCATCATATTGGAGGCTTGATATAGCCAAACAGACCTGTGATGCATCACTCTTTACGAAATAAAGAACTCCAGTAACATCCACTTCCATCTCAGCACCTCCTTCAAACTGCATTTTAACGGTAGGAATGTTCACTTCTTCATATGCAGACAGGTCAAAACAAGTATCAAGAATTGAAAATCCTGGTTTTATAGGGTACCCTGAAAATTGTTTCAAGAACTCTGCCTTCACAGCCTTGTATATTGTTGGAGGCAGCCTTGTTATAACTGTACCAGAATCAATCATAATTCCACTTTTGCCAAAGCTTGAACCTTGAATAGACACCCCACCGATACCAATCCCGGTTATATTAAGAAAATAGAAGCTAAAAAGCTGTGGATTAGCAACCATTCTAGTGTAGGAAATAGGTGTAGCATTCTTGAAAATTGAAGTGTCACTATCACCCCCTAATACTAATGAGCCAGAGGACTTTGTTCCAGTTGAAGGCAAACAATATGAGAAAACACCACCAAAAATCCCAGATGCTTGTGAAATCAAAGAAAGGTTACTTCTTCCAAGTCCCATAAGCCCTGAAGCTAAACCAAACAGACCTTTATTGTTCCTGCCACAACCAAAGACAAAATTCTCAACAGATGTACTTCCAAGAACCAAATGGTCTTGGCCAAGTTCACCTCGAGTGTACGATCCATCTCCATAGCTGACAACATAATTACACTCTTTTAAATCGGTCCCACATAATCCTGAATTTCCAGTTGCAGATTGAAGAGATTGACAAGTCGCCGAGTTGCATGAAACTGATCGATAAGTAGGAGAAACAGAGGGGTTGAACAGAGGGTCTGGTTGAATGTAACATAATCTACAAGGTCGGCACTGGACCCATGTGAGATCACTTCCTGTGTCAACAATTACTGTCGCGTTTTGACCACCTAACGTTACTGTGACAATGTAATTTAGACTATGCAGTTTGACACCAGAAGTTATAGGAATTTGGGTTTGTGATGAAGTTTCAATTTTTCCAGAAATGATGTTTTTGATATCAGCTTGTATTGACCGAACTCGAATATCATCAGCTACCAGTTGTTTCTGAAGATTTCTGTTCATGTTGTCAATTGATCCGGAGCAGTAATCTTTGTGCTTCATTTCCAATATTGTTGCTCCATTTTCACTTCCTGAAAAAAAAAATGCTTAATTGACAACACAGTTCAAATAGGTAATCCTATGAGTTATAGGTATGATAAACGACTAAGTATTACTGTTATACAGAGTTTTAAGAACCTAAAGCTTGGTTTGTATAGCAACATCACATATTGACGTGTTATAGAATCACACAGAAAACATTGTGAAGTCAATATTAGTGGTATTTTCAATAGTTTGTATTACACTCATAACTATCTTTAAGCCTGAGAGAAGAATAATTAAATTGGAATGGTGGGTGTTGAAGGTGACATATACTACTATATAAAAAGCATGGAAAGAAGCAAAGACTATTAGGAGATCCCCATAAAGTGTTGATAATATCGAAAGAGAAAACTAAATGTCCTCTAGTAATAAATTAATGATCAATGACTAGCTAGCTCTACAATCTTGTTTTTGCTAAGACTCACTTGAGTTTTGAGAATGACAACTTGGGTTGTTGTACTGCTGTGTCCTTTGAAGTCTTTTGAGTGGAAGAATTTGTTCCTTGTCTGCATTGCCAAATGCCCCATAAGTTGAAGTGAGCAGAATGAAAAGAAGAAGAAAAGTTGAATATGTCCAAAGAGACATTGTTTATTAAAGCTCACAACTTTTATGAAGATTGAAATTTGAAGGTACTTAGGAATGAAGAGAATGCAGGGGAAAGAAAATGGAAGAATGAGAAAAGAGGAGAGAGTGGAGTGTGGATGAGATGAGATTCTTAGGGGTTGGAATCAGGCATGAGAACAAAAGAGAGGCTGGCGATTAACGAGGTGGAATTAAAATTTAAAGTTTATGAGTTCTGAATTTATCATCGAACTCATAGCTTGTTCTAGTTATTGGGTTCATAATTAAATATTTATACATATTTAATGAATTTCCTAATATAAATATATGATTTAAGTAAAAATACTGGATTCGTTTTATCTCGCATCTAATATTGTAACTCCGCCCCTATCGCGAAGAGGACCCACAAATGCATGAAAAATTATTGGGAGTTCACGTGCATATACTCGGGAAGAGAAAGTTGATTGTGTAGTTGGACTATCTTTGGTTTGCTAAGACAAACAAAGATTAGAAGTATTCTCACTGTCCCTTCACGGAATCAACTGTGACAATACACAGTACCGAAGTGAAACAAGGGCTTTCTTCTGATTGAATGGAGGCACTGGAGTTTTGTAGAAAGAAAAAATAGGCGGTGGAGTTGGTGTTGTCAAGTTTGTCTATATGAAGCTTGCTTTAGTTTGTCCTTTTACTAATTACTACTCTCTCTCATTCATGTAATACACTTCTCTTTTTAATCTGTTAAAAAAAAATGATACATTTTTATATTAAAAATAATGTAACTTAAAATTTTTCTTTTTACCCTTAATGAAATGAGTTAGAGCCACACATATATCCATGACTTGTTTTAGACTACAAGTCTCAAAACTTCGTGGCTAATTAAACTATATCACATAAATTAAGACGAAACGATTACTTATTATATGTCCATACAGCCATACCACGTAGGCCAAATTCCTAGAGTCTAAATTATAGATAAGCTTTCTACTTTCCTCGTATATTAATAGGCAAAACGTGATTGTCGATGCCGGAATCAATTTCTTTTACTGTTTTACATGTCTTTTCTTTGTTTCTCATTCGTTAACGTCAATCTTTGGTTCAAGTACTAGTTGTTCTGGCAAATTGAATTTGCTTTAATGTTTTAGGAAAACAAGTTTAATTACTTATATTAGTACTTTTTTGAAAAGCTTCGCTTACTATTTCAAGTAGTTGAATACTTATTAATTAAGTGATACATGTAATGAGAGAGAGAGGATAATTTGGAATTTAAGTGTAACTCGTACTATATGAGCTTCCATCCTTTACTAGTTAGTGAATGATCAAAACCCAATATGTATTTAATTTATTTCCTCCCCTTTCCCTCTTTCCTCCTGATAACAACCAGACTGCCACTCATATCGATGAGGATTTACAAGTTAATATTGTGACATTCGAGTGCTTCAAAAGGTCAAATAACAAGCTAGAAGAACGGTGTGTTTAATTTAGCAGTAGTATGCATAGAAAACTACATTTGGCCCACCAATTCACGCCCAAAAATTACGAAACAGTTAAATATTGTAAACTAGATGATCAACTAAAGCAGAATAAAATAGCAAGTTGACAATACGTCGCTAAAGCGACTTACCTTTTAGTGGTCGTTGGGTACGCGGATCCCGGTATTATAATCCCAGGATTATATCTAAAAGGTGGATAAGATAATCCCAAGGTTAATTGGCTGAGGTGAAATATCTCATCTTTAACTACGGGCTTCATTTTATATTTTATTTGGTAGAAGATATAAATTTATCCTGAGATAATTTTAGGAAAAATGACCTAATAATACTACTTAAGATAAAATATTACAAAACATAAGGATACTTTTACTTATTTATAAAGTATACCAACAAAATTACAAAGTATATCAGATTTTGGTTTAATGGGATCCCACGATTTTAGGCTTTTTTTTTTTAGGAAAAGAATCCGAGTTTAAATATGGGCTTAATTTTAGGATAGTTACTAATCAACTTCTTCTACTTTTTAAAAAGATTTCTCTCTGTCTCTCTCTCTCTCTCTCTCCCCTTTCTTGTATGATAGACACCATTTCCAGACCTAAAATTCATCTTCTCTCTTAGAATAAATTTTCAAACCAATATTAACAAGTATTTTTTTACTGACCCGTGTATTAATTTTATATAAAAATTGGTTTGTATCGTTTTGAGATATGTGTGATCATTGTGTGGTTGAAATCTTTATATATTATATAAACTGTAGTTTCCAAAAATGTTGAAAACTAACATATGTATGAAATGTGTATGAAATTTCCTCTATATCATTTAGATATATGCGGTACAATGTGTATGAAATGCGAATAAATTCGATATGCATTAGTGTATGAAATGTGTATGGAATCTGATTTATATCAATCAGAAAACTTATTATACATGTATACTTTCTAATAATCTATACACACTTTGATCAGATTTTATACAATTTATATGTACTTTATCATAATCAAAATATACACACAACTTTTACACATATTTCATACATAAAAATTATAACGAATTTATATAGTTATACATATTGCATACAAAAATTTATATATATATTTATTTTCTGGTGTATGAACTTTGCATGGAATCTGGTTTGTATCAATTACAAATTTATTATTCATATTTTCTCAAAATTTATACATACCTTGATTATATTTTATACAATTTAAATGTACTTTATCATAATCAAAATACATACGATTTTTATACATGTTTCATATATAAAAATTATAACGAATTTATACAGTTATACATATTGCATGCAAAATTATACATATATGTTTTCTGGTGTCTTTGTACATAAAAATTACCAATTAGAATGGACTTTTTGAGTAAAAGTTAGAGAAAATTAGGTAACAATATCTCTCAATTTTGAATGGGGAGAGAAAAGTGGATGAAATAAACTAGCAAAAGTTGGAGAAAATTAGAGAACAATATCTCTTAATTTTGAATGGAGGATAAAATAAGGAAAATAGTTTATTTAATGTGGTTTATTTACTTCTTTTTAATTTACCTGATTCGTATAGATTTTGTAATAAATATATTGATATATTTTATAAACTGAAAAGTATCATCATTTTCTGTAAGTATACCCACTTACTATGTACATATATATTTTTTGCCCATAATTTTATACCTTCTACCAAACATAGTGCAAAATTAATCTCAAAGTTAATGTTGGGATATCCCAAAGAAACTGCTAGGATTTGGTGAAAAATACACAAAATGTGTACTATGTGAATTAAGATATTTATTTTTTATATTCTTGAAATAAAATTTGCATATTTAGAATTACACTTATAATACTACATTTATGTGTTATCTTGTTAAATTGTTACCAAATCTTGTCGAAGTAACATAATTTTCCCGTGTTCAATTGTCCACAAGTTATATATGATGGAGACAATCTTCAACCTCTGATCTTGTTAATTTGTTCACAAATTTTGTCAAATTGGTAAGACGTGCCTATATTTTAGCGTAGAGACTGCTTTTACATAAATTTCTTAAATGAAGACAAAGCTTAAAATTTCAGCCAACAGAATGTGTTATTTGTGCAAATTTTCGGAGGACGTGCATTATATTGTAGGAATTTTTATTAATTGGGCCTACAAGGGCTTATCGTCCATGTTGTCTGAGAGGCTCGTGAATGTGAATGAACAGGGGCAATTTGCACGATTGTCCTCCGTTAGGGTGGTCTTTAATTTTTGACCCTCAAATTGCTGATCTTTAATTTTTGTCCTTCTCCTAAAATACTACGAGGTTCTGGGTTTGAACTCTGGCTTAGTCATAAAAATAAAATAAAAAAATCGCAAGTAAAGACTATGCAAGAAGTTTGTCTTATGCGGCAGACTTTGCCTTATAAGATAAATTTTAGTTATGCCTTAAGGAAAATTATGCCTTATGTTACAGACTTTGCCATAAGGCATAACTAAAAGTCTGCCAGAGACAACAGACTTTGACTTATAATGCAGACTTTTAGTTATGTCTTAACGCAAACTTTTTACAAAGTCTTGTCTTGCGATTTTTTTTTTTACGGAGCGAAAATTTGAATCTAGAACCTCGGGATATTTTCGACCACCATTTTAAGTGAAGGACAAAAATTAAATACCAGCACAAAAGCGCAAAAAAAAAAAAAAATGAATGAACAGAGTTCCTTCTATACAAGACATAAAAAAAATAGTATTGCAAGTAAATAAAACGGAAGACTTTGATTTAAATATAGCTAAATCAGTGAAGGTAATGGCTTAGCAATTTAGAAGTTGCAATTCTACTCTAAGTGCAAGATTCCGAAGTTCCCCTCCCCCTCTACATTTCTCACCCGGTCACCCCCATTAGATGAGTTTAAATAAAGTATATTTTTATTGAAGATTAATAAAATTCAGCTGATCTTGAGTTTGGGCTGGAGTGGTGGAGCCATAAGATAGTTGCGGGTTTAGCATAACTTAGTAATTTTGACTCAAATTTGTATGCAAGTTAAAAAATTCATAATATGTACAAATAATATATCAAGAACTCAATAAGCAAAATTAATTATGATCCAAAATCCATAAATTAACAATCTTAGATCCACCTCTTATCGGAGGCATACTTAGGTCTCATTTGTTTGTACTTAATGGAGATCTGAATCTTTGATCATTCAGATCTCAGTCATTAAGTGTGTTTTTTTTTAGGTCTGAATTTTTCATCATTTAGATCCAGTGCATTAAGTGTATTTGTTTTGTCTCTTTTAAAAGCTCTTAATGGGTCTAAATAAGTCTGAATGAATCAGATCTGTAACAAAGTCTTAACACAATTCAGACTCTTCAATTTATTTATTTTCCAGTCAAACTTTCACGCTGGTCTTCTTCCTTCGTGCAAAAACAATTTCACTCTTCCCTTTCCAACTATCAATCAACAACCAATTTCTTTTCCTCTTAAACTGTAAGGTTCTAAAATCTTACCCACTTGATGATCTATTATTATTAAGCAGTAGAAGAACATGAATATTTCTACAAAAGAAGGTTTAATTTATTTATACTATGTACTGGTAAATATACATTAAATTAAAATGGGATTGAAAAAAATCGAGGCGTATAATATCTCGAGAATACATATAAATCTTATATGAATAATATAAATATGATAGTTCGTCCATTTAAGGCTTGATGTTCGTGTAAGCTTCTTATTAATATATGTATGTCCACAATGATCAAAAGGTGTTTTCAAGGGATGATTGCATATGTAGTTTGACAAGGATTATGAATGCATATGCACTTCCAAGTAAAATGATAATGAATGCATATGCAGTTCAATTTTTTTTTTTAAGTGAAAGCATATGCAAGCAATTTCTCAAGAAAAACTAGTTCTCATCATTTAAAATTTCACATGACCTTGTTAGAATAATTTTTTATATTGATTTCAGATCGTTCAAAATATTTGTCAAAGATAAAATATATATTTATATCTTCGAAATATTATTTTATGTCAAAATATAATTTTATTTTGTCGTAATGAGATTTTAAAAATATTTTATTGATCTAATATTTAATTCCTATTTTTTTTATATTATACTGAATATGTTTAAAATGATCAATTATTCACATTAAGCTATTGAAAACAAACAGTCTTAATCATTCAGTGTTCAGATCCAGAGATAACATCTTAATATTTCAAATGTGTATTCAGATTAAGACGCCTAAAACTTAATGAACATCTCAATATTCAGATGTGTATTCAGATTCACACGTCTTAATCTTAATGAAAACAAATAGAGTCTTATTGTTCTCACACCCACTATCGATGAATTACCCCCAACCCCAACAAATTTGGGGAAAAGCTAACTTCGTGCGCTCGTTTGGTTGAAAAAGTCGACTTCTTTCTAGGGAGATCAAAGTTAATATTCTTTGAAGACAGCCTCTTAAACAATATTTCATTGGTATATGGATATATTTTGATATGTTAATTTGACCCTATCTCGTCTTTGTGAAGTTCCTGCTTCCTACCTACAAATAAAATAATTTGAAAGTGTATGATATCCAAAGTGGATGAAAATTAAAGTAACCTTGCACACCGAGTAAACTAGAAATTTGAAGAAAGAAAAACAAAAGCATAAGCATAAGTCAAAAGTGCCACTGACCTTGTACTTCGCTCGAAAAGTAATACTCAACTACTCTACTAGTATTCTTTAATTCCCGTTTTAGTTTATGTCATATATTTATAAGGTGACTGGACATAAAATTTTTGAAATCTGTGTTTGATAATAAGTCTTATTGAAAATTTTAAAGTTGAATTATTTTTTAATATATAATAGTACTAATTTTTTCGGGACAAAATGAAAATGAAAGTGTATCACATAAATTAAAAATATAATAATAATAATATACTACTATCATTTTTGAAAATGTTTCGTTCTAAGAGGACATCATTCATTTCCTTATGAACATTTATTTCAAACAATAGCATTTCACCCCAGTACATTAATAAACATAGCCTGACGACTGATATTGGTGCTAAGATGGCCATTACATTAATCTTACGGGCCCATTAGTCTTATTAGTAACATATACAAGCAACTTGCACATCATTAATTCATTTTTATTGCATTTCTATATTAGATGACATTATTGGTGTTGACTCTCTTGGAGCTTACAACAGTCTCACAGCCTGTTTGGATGGGCTTAAAATAAGCAGCTTATAAGCTGGAAACAGCTTATAAGCTAAAAAAAAAAAAAAAATTGGTGTAGGCTAACTTTTTTTTTTTGGTTTATAAGCTGTTTTCAGCTTATAAGCTGCTTTAGATAAGCTAAACCAAATGGGCCCAATTATTTTTTTGGGTTTATTTTATGCACAAAATAGCTTTAAGCTGGTCAGTCAAACACTCAAAAAAGCTGAAAACAGCTTATAAGCAACTTATAAGCCAATCCAAACGGGCTCTCAATCACTTTGCAGACATCTCTTCTCCAATAAAATGTCAAACATCGAAAAATAAACGAGTGAATGAAGGAAAAAATTATTTTGCGCCTTACATAATTAATATTAGTGTGTGAGATATCTTTTTGTTTTACAAGTTAGATCTAAATCTTACACTTTTAGGTTTACAAATTTTTAATTCACTAACTTGTGGGACCAAAATAAACCTCACACAAGTATTATATGAGACACAAAATAAAATGATTCGCAAACAAATGTTACTAAGCTGATAATGAGTTGCTACTAATTCCCCTTAATATACGACTTTGTATTTCCGAAGAGGTAAATTATCTTAAAGAACAAGTATAAATCGAAGTCACTAATAAGTCGTGTAATAAAACGCCTTTAACGGTAAAATATTTCCTAGATGATATTCTATATAGTATATTTTGGTGGGAAGAAACAAACAACAACCAAATTGCACGACGAGGTAACAACGGAAGAAATATTCAAGTCAAAACTTCCCACACTATTTGAACCAAGAGAAGACAATAAACACTAGCACAAATGGAAATCCGAGCAACAGCTATACCAACAATAAAATAACAAAGCAAACAAAAATAAATTGAATGCAAGAGACACCAAACTTACGTGGTAAAACCCCTTCAACGTGAAGATGAAACATCCACGGGACCTCCGGCCCACAAAAGCTCCGCTATAAACAACAAGAGATACAACAATGTTCTCCAAATGACTACAACAACAAAGCCAAGCACGGAGCAACAATACATAAAAAAATAGCACCAAAACTAGTGAAAAAAGGAGAGAAATCACCCCCAAAAACGAGCTACTATTCGTACTCGAAAACTGGAGCTATAGACCATAAAATCCGATCTCCACCGTTAACATCAAATAACCAGATGTTTAGAACCCCTAATTCAAATTTAAGCACGATCCAACGGTTAACGAATCGGAAAACGCAATTTAAAGTGGACTGCTGCAGTAGAAAATTTCTGGACGAAAATCTATTTTTTCTCTCACGTTTTTCTCTCTATATGGCTGCTATAAATTCACTCTTGTGTTCTCAAAATAAGACCTAAATTGATCCTATATATAGAGGAAATTTTGGACAAAATTGGCCTGGTCCAAATTGGATTGGATTTTATTAATCCAATTCCACATAGGAAGGGAAAACCCCAAAACCTAACAATTCTCCTCCTCCTGACTATGTGGAGGAAACCGCCATCCCGGCGATCAAGCAACAACACTCTAAATCAAGACTTGCAGCCAAGCCCAGAACAACCTGAATGGATAACATCTTCACAACTGGAGAAAAGATTTCATCCAAATCAATTCTCTTCTTCTGATTAAAGCCCTTGACAACCAATCTAGTCTTGTACCGTGGAACTGGGTTACCATTTTCATGTTTCACCCTAAAAGCCCACATGTTTTTCAAAGATTTTCTGTCTGTAGGAAGCTTAACCAGATCAAATGTATGATTATCATGCAAGGATTTAATCTTATCTTGCATAGCATCAAACCACATTTCCTTTTCTTCACTATCTGTGGCCTTATAAAAACTTTCAGGTTCTCCCCAGTCAGTCAAGAGTACAAACTCATTGGGAGAATAACGAGATAAAGGTACTTTTTCTCTAATAGATCTTCTGAGAGAACTCTCTGGAGAATCAATAGCAGCTGGTTGCTGGCCAACCACATCATCTTCCACTGGAGCATCAACAACATCATGTTGGTCATTCTAAACAAGATCACTATCTTCATTATCAACTTGATCTTCATTATTTTGAAGATTTTCTTCAGGTGCAATAGTCACAGGAACTGGATCAACATCAACTAAGATTTTATTTCTCTGAGAATCAACCTTCTCAGCTTTGTCAAAATCTTCAATTGTTTGGTCTTCAAAGAACATAACATCACGGCTTCTAACAAGTTTCTTCACAGCTGGATCATAGAAACGATAGCCAAATTCGTTTTGACCATAACCAATGAAGATACACTGCCTAGTTTTAACTTCCAGCTTTGACCTCTCATCCTTAGGAACATGCACAAAGGCCTTACACCCGAAGACTCTCAGATGAGCATAAGAGACATCCTTACCAAACCAAACTCTGTCAGGGACATCACCATCCAAAGCAACAATAGGAGATAAATTGATAACATAAGCAATAGTATTAAGTGCTTCTGCCCAAAATGAATCTGGCAGCTTAGCATCTGAAAGCAAACATCTAACCCTCTCAACTAGAATTCTGTTCATCCTCTCTGCTAGACCATTTAACTGAGGAGTCTTTGGAGGAGTTTTCTGATGCCGAATACTCTGCTGTCTACAATAATTATCAAAGGGACCAATGTATTCACCACCATTGTCTAAGCGGATGCATTTTAGTTTCTTCCTTGTCTGTCTCTGAACCAAGGCCTGAAAAGTCTCGACCACATCAAGTACTTGATCCTTGGACTTCAAAGGAAATACCCAGAGTTTGCGAGAATGATCATCAATAAAAGTCACAAAGTAAAGTGAACCACTGCGAGAGCTTACTTTAAAAGGACCACATAAATCAAAATGTACTAACTCCAGCAAATCAAGCTTTCTTGAAGGCGAATGACTCTGAAAAGAAACTCTTTTCTGTTTCCCGGCTAAGCAATGAACACATCTCTTTAACTTTGCTTGTTTCACTCCAGAAAGCAAATTCTTCTTTGCCAAATTATCAATCCCCTTCTCACTCATATGACTCAACCTTCTATGCCCTAACTCTGATGAAGTATCATTCTCCACCAAATTTACTGAGTCACCACAAATAAAGCCCTGAAATAAGTATAAGTCAGATATCTTGTTACCTCGAGCCACAATCATTGAACCTTTAAGAAGCTTCCATTGGCCACCACCAACGGTTTGATCATAACCCTCATCATCAAGCTTTCCTATAAAAATTAAATTCAGGCGAACATCTGGAGCATGCTTGACATTGTTAAGAACCAACCTCGAACCGTTCTTACTTTTCAAGCAAACTGTGCCAATGCCAAGTACCTCAACCTCACTATTATTGCCCATTCGTAAATTTCAAAATTACCCGGAGTATAAGAAGAAAATAATTCCTTCTTTGGCGTGACATGAGAAGTGGCATCTGAATCCACAAACCAGGTAGACTCATCACAAATAAGATTGATATCATTTTTACCACAAACAACAAGAAGATCATTTTCAGCAACAACAGCAACACGATTATCATTGTCGCCTTCTTTCTTTTGCCTTTTCTAGTCTCTCTTAAACTTGTAGCAATATTTCTTGATGTGCCCTTTCAAGTGACAATAGTCACATGTAAGATTCTTGTACCTGGATGATCTTGACTTGCTTCTACTTTTGCCTCTGTCATTCTAACCTCTGAAGTTACTTCTCCCCCTGTCTTTAGTAACCAAAACATCGGAGTGTGAAGTTGAAGAAGACGAAGCTTGAGATCTTCTTCTTATCTCTTTATTCAAAACATCACTCTTAGCATATTCCATAGTTACACCATCACTGGGAGCAGAATTAGTCAAAAAAACTCGAAGAGTTTCCCAAGAGTCTGGCAGAGTATTAAGAAGCCAAAGTCCCTGTATTTCTTTATCAAACTTGACACCCATTCCAGACAGCTGATCAAGAACACCCTGAAAATCATTGATATGATCAGAAATAGGGCTGCCCTCTTTGTATCTAATATTCAGCAATTGTTTCAGTAGGAACAACTTATTATTGCTAGTCTTTAAAGCATAAAATGTCTCGAGCTTTTCCCACAAGCTTGTAGCATTTGTCTCATTCACAATATGATTTCGACCATTATCTTCAACCCATTGCCTGATATAACTACAAACATGTAAGTGCTCAAATTCCCTCTCTTCATCTTTATTAGACTCAGGTTTCTTAGAAGCAAACATAGGTAAATGCAATTTCTTGATAAATAAAAGATCTTTCATCTTGCTTTTCCAAATATGGTAATTACTGCCATTTAAACAAACCATCTTGCTCATATTTGCCTCCATCATTCAAATAGACAATTGACACAACCAAATACAACCACAAGCTTTGATACCACTTTGTTGGCATAAAACGGCCCGAAGATAGTCTTAACATGATGTGATATTGTCCGCTTTGGGCCAAGCCCGCACGGTTTTCTCCAAAAGGTCTCACATCATTAAGAGTATCCAACTCCTTATAAATAGCTCCCATTTTCTTTTCAGCTATCAATGTGGTACTTTGTTCGCACACCCAACGATCTCCCCTCAAACTAAGTTCCACGTGGCTCATTATCATACCACGGGTCAAAGATTCAACATGTATGTGTGTCACCCACACTATCAGAGTATTTACTGATTGATAATCTATTCATGTAAAATAATATTAAAAAATTGTACACCAATTTTTTTTTTATGTCCTTGCATGAGTAGCTTTATCTTAACTATTCTAATACATAGCATCTACTTCAACGAATACTATTGCCAACTTTAATGATATATAATTATTACCAAAAAAAAAAAAAAAAAAAAAACAACGACAAAACCACTCACACATTCTTCTATTAGTGTAAGTTACTTATATTTGAAGTTGGGTATATTTAATTATATTGATGTCAAATCTTGTTGGAGTTCGGTGAGTTAAAACGTATATAATCTTCTTATATGCTATTGGCCAATTCTCCAGTCGTGAGATATGTTTTGAAGTTGAGTTAGACTCGAGATTCATTCATTCTCATGCTACCGGGATAAAGGCCATTCAATTCATTATTTTCGATGGACACTTTTGTCTCCCCTCTTGAATTAGGCCAAGGTCCATTTCATTATTAAATTCCTATCATTTTAGTGACCTAGAATGTATTTTAAGTGATTAATATACCCAGATGAATTTAAAGTATCGACTCAAAAAACAGGAGGAGTTAAATAGATAGAGGTGTAAAATCACTCATGATTGGTCCTAAAAAGACAGGCGCGTGTTTTTAACGCCGCCGAAATTTTTAAAAGGAATAGATGATGGGACGTGCCGACACGCGTGTTTATTCCTTAATCCATAACAGGACAAAATTAGCTCATACAAATATTATCCACAATTCAAGCTCATCTAAGGCATCCACTTCAACCACTTAGGTGTCAATCTCACCGCACAATTCCTCCACTTGGCTTCCCATCGAATCACAGCCGTTCATATTTACCGAAAAACCGTACAATACACGAGTCCTTTCGGATCTGTGGGCGCCCACACATTTTGTCTCAAACTGTCACGTGCGACTCACGTGACTACAGCTTCCAGCACGTTGGAAGGGATGCTCTAGTGCGCGGAAATCACGCTAGACTGCTTAATAATTGTACTTCTGGCTATTATTTTAATAGTTAATACATGTCTTAGTCCTAGTGACATTCGTTTAAGATTTTTTTTTTTTTTTTTAAATTACTTATGGTAGGAAAAGGGAAAACGGGAAAAGAATTACAAGGTGAGGAATCGAACTGTTACTAACAAAGTAAAAATTCAGATAGTCAATTAATTGAGTAAAATTCAAATAGTCAATTAATTGAGTTATTAAAATTCCCCGTTTAAGCACCTCAAAAACTTAAACAAAACATTTTTATGTTTTCCAAATGGTCCAAACTTTTTCCGCAAACAAACGTCACTTTAATTTCCAATTAAGTAAACTCTATATGCAATTCTTTATTTTACAAGAACCTTGTGATATTCAAACCATTTTTCTAATCATATGACTAAGAATATAACGTAATTTATAAGCTAAGCACAGCACATTACACAATTACTCTTCTACATAACTATAGTCATTCAGAAAGGGATAAGAGATAAGCATTTTATTAATTGAATATAAAATGCTCCGTTTAATAAATATCTTAAGGACTAAATTAGAGATTACTAAGAATTGAGGGACTAATATCATAAATTTAGGTGTCGTTTGGTTTGAAATTATGATGGGATTAGTTATGCTGGATTAATTACACGGAGATTCGTCATGTTAGAATTAGTTATTCTAGTATTATTTCTTATTTATTGGTAGATTTTTATATTAAAAATAACATGCATTTCATAATTTTTAAGATGAACTTATTTGTGTTAAAAAAAAAAAAAACTCCAACCTTATTGTAGAAAAATAGTTTGAGGGATCTCAAAAATATTTTTGTTATTGTTATTGTTTTATCTAGGGATAACTAATCTCTGGTACTATATTATTTCTTATATTATGTTATCCTATTATCTTGTTGGTATTACTGTTTATTATTACTAATATTTTTTCATCTCTCCTTGAGTCGGGAGTCTATAAAAAACAGCCTCTTTGTCCATCACAAGAAAGGAGTAAGGTTTAAGTACACTCTAACCTTCTCATACCTCGGGATCGTATGTTTTTTGTATCTAAAAGATAACGAATTATGTTGTTGTTATTTCACTATCAGACAAAACTAACTTATTCAGATACTATATTTAATCATGATAAAACTTATCTCAAAATTAATAATAAAAGAATACTAAATTTTTATTCCAAAAATTATTTAAGCTTGTAAGCTGATTGCCAGCTAGTATCCAAAGTGATACAATTGAGCCCCAAAAAAGAAAAAGAGAAAAAAGGAAGTAGTAGCGAAAAGAGAGTTTGCTTTCCCTTTCACTGGAATTTTCCATCTAAGTGGACTCTGATATTTTTGGTATTTGTCTTTAGTGATGCCTCAATTGATGAACACCGCCGATGTGCCGCCGGAGTTGCGGTGGCAGGGGGGAAATATTTTGCCCGTGAAGAGAGAAGACTCTTCGGATGAACAACACTGCTCCCTCAATAAGCGATCCAAACTCATCTCCTCTTCTCTGCAAGTCAGTTTTCTCTCTCACTTTCTTCTCTTCCACACACATGAAAGAGAAAAGTTGCAAATTATACTAGTGTTTTTTTTTTTAAATTTTCACGTATATATAAATTTAATCTTAAAATATTAACTTAATCTAATCCAGTTTAGTCAACTCAAGTGACGGAGGGAGTAGTTTTTTCTGCTCTTCGTTCAAAGTGATGCTTCTTTCTGATCCCCAGAATTTTGCTGTTTCAATTCTCAACAGCACTTGTATTTGTGTTTTTTACGGGCAGATAGCTCGCAACAACACAACTTCCTATATCCACTTATCTTTCACGAGTATGTTTGTGCACTCGCTAATGATCATGGTTTAAAATAGAAATAGGTCGATTTTGTTGGAAAATCCAGGTTATAACAAGTTTCCTAATTGTGAACCGTTTAATTACTTGAATGTATCAACAGAAATAACATAGGCTCTGAATTTCACTACACTCAGGGATAGTGATGTTAGTTTGACTTTTATGGGTGTTAATCGGATTTGTGTATTATATTAGGTCTTGGGTAAGAAATAGTCTCAATAATGGTTTGATGTTAGTTTTATAGTGAAAATATCATCTTATTATATATGCTCTGAGTTTATGATGTTTTATTGGATTTGTGTATTATACTAGTTCTTGTGTAAGAAAATTTCAAAGTAATGGTGTAAATGATAGTTTTATAGTGAAAACATGTCAAGAGGTTTGAGTAGTTAAAATGTATTTGAATACCTGGAAATCAGATAGAAATAATACTATGAATTTAGTTGCATCAAACATCTGGGGACTTACCAAAGGGAAAGAGCTTGGTAATAATCATTTACCAATTTGGGAATAAGAAGTTGGTTTATCATTATTGATGCCTTGATACTGCTTAAAGAGATACCAGTGAATTTACGTCAATTATTATCTTCTCTGAGGTCTGAATCAAGGATATTTTGCAGCAGCAACTAGGTTTTGGAGCTTGTGGTTTTTCAGATTCGTCATCGCAATTTGGCCAGACAGATGAGCCCAGTCCATTAGGTTTGCGGCTAAGAAAGAGCCCCTCACTGTTGGATTTGATCCAAATGAGGCTTTCTCAAGGGAGCAGCTCCAAGGCGGGAAGTCATGGGAAAAAGGAGCAGAAAGGAAGCACTGGAATGACGGAAAAGCTCAAGGCATCGAACTTTCCTGCTTCAGTTCTGAGAATTGGGAGCTGGGAGGTATACTTTTAGTTTTTTTTTATATGATTTGTATATAATGCTCAGTCTGAATTTCCATAAGTGAATGGAATTTTTTGCATCTACAGTATAAGTCAAGATATGAAGGGGATTTGGTCGCAAAATGTTATTTTGCCAAGCATAAACTTGTTTGGGAAGTCCTTGATGGTGGTCTCAAGAATAAGATAGAGATCCAGTGGTCGGATATTATGGGGTTGAAGGCAAATTACCCAGATGATGCACCAGGAACCTTGGATGTAGTGGTAAGGGGTAATTAGCAATTTATTTTGCTATTGTCTTCGTGGAGTTATTTCCTTCACTGCATTAGCAGAATAGGCTCCAGTGTTGCTCTCCTTACTAACCTTAGTTGGTGTTATGAATCCTTGGATTGCAGCTGGCAAGGCAACCTCTTTTCTTTAGGGAGACAAATCCACAACCCAGAAAGCACACTCTGTGGCAAGCAACTTCAGATTTCACTGATGGACAGGCTAGCATACACAGGTCTTACCCATTATCCCTGTAGTTCTTTTCTTCCTCATCAGTAATTTCACACCGTTGCTAGTCGTTAGCCAATTTTATCTTGTTTTCTTGACATCTCTATGGACATCTTTTGCCTGGACACATCTGTTCTTTTCAGCATGCCTTTTCCCTTCTTTCTGTTTCACTTTGGAAAGCATTTCAAATAACTTGTTTGACCTGCTTAGTTGATGTATGAAGATAATGACATAAATCCAGAAAGGTTTTTTTTTTTGGTTTTTTGGATGACAAGGGAACTCGCAGCCGCTACCCTTCGGGTGTGCACAGGGTAAACCCCGTTCCTGTGCAATAGCCCAGAAACCATACAGGAGAGGTAACCCGCACTAGGCAAGCCCCGTGCGACGAGCTCGGCCCAGAAAGGGGTTTGCCTGAAATGAACGAACACTATTGACGGAGTAAAGTGCTCTCAATGGATCATGGCTATCACAGGGATTTTATTTATTTATTTATATGATAAGTAGTAGTCTTATTGGGTTTGGAGATTGATCTAGCAAGTAGCAATTGTTGATATGGAAAAGGCCAGGAAAAACCATTTTCTTTATTTGAACTTTTTAAAATGGTTTGGGATGGGGGTTTAGAAAAGATGGGCAGACTACATTGATTCACCCAGAATCTCTATCTTGAGTACGATTAGTTTATTTGACGAGTTAGTTTTTGTTAGGAGAGGTGAGACAAAAATTTGTGATTGAGGCTTAATTATTTTTGTAGACGAAGAGAGGCAATACTAGAAAGATAAGGTAGAGTGGGTTGCTTGTGCACTTAATTTAGTGAGTAATGGTTAATGTCTGTAGGAATGGCAACGGGGCGGGGCAGGTTTATGTGGTGTGGGGCAGGTTCAAAAATAGAAATTTTGTTATGTGGAGCCGGTTGGAGTCTTTGCGGGTTAAGGCTGAACCACACCGCAACCGCCCAGCCTCGCCCCGTCGCCATCTCTACTTAATGGTTCGCCTTGTGTCCTAATCTAACTGTAAGAGCATTTCAGTATGACAACCGAATGGAATGTCTCAGTAGATGCTGTTTCAAGTCTCACTAGCCGATTAAGTTTCCCAATTTCAGTTTAGTCATAGTAAAAAGTTAACACCAAAGCCCACAATTATTAGTAACTAGTAAATTTAAACTAAATTTAAACTAAGAAGATTTATAAAAGATTTCCAAGCTTCTATATAATGAATTCAGATACTACCTTTCTATTTTTTTTTTTTTTTGTGAGAAAGTAAACAGCTAAAAATAACACACATTAAGGTTAATTCATAACGCTACTTTACGTATCACATATACTTCTTTGTAATATATAGTTAATTATATTTTACGAATGAAACTTAATGAAATTTAATCTAATTGAGAAAATAAAAATATTTAAAAAATTAAAAGTACTAAATTTCATCTTTAAAACTGCTAATTACACAAAACAGATTTAAATTATTATTAGTTATATATTGAGTAGATGAAATTCTATGTAAATAAAATACAACCTTTTTAATTAGCAACAAAAAATGATCAGGGAAACACCATCTCTTGCCCTTGCAACGCCAATTTCAAGACATATTTGCTAAAGTCTTGGTACTTTTGTAAATAATTGCCTCTACTCAAAGCGCATAGAGTTAAGGTTACGAGACTATCGAACCTGTAACGTCTAACCATGAACACCCCTAGTAACATCACTAAAGACTATATCAATCGACAATTGTTCAGTGCATGATGTGGAAGTCCTAAGGGGTCGTTTGGTGCTGGCTAAATTTATTCTGGGATTATAATCCCGAGATTTTAGTCCTGAGACTAATTTATCCATACCTTCTATCAAACAAAGTATAAAATGAAGCCCAAACTTAATTCTGGGATATCCCACCTTATCTCGCGTACCAAACGACCCCTAAGAGACTGAACGGCTGCTTGCTAATATGCTCAAATTTTAGAAAGAAAATTCAAAAAAGGGAAGAAGGAAAAACCTTTGTAAGTGCTTCATAGAAATTCGCATTTGGTTGCACGCGAAGTTAGTGTCAAACCTGCTTCTACAATAGGGAGTTTTAGGATGTAGTGGTTGCACCCGTTTTGATCTACCTTCTTTGGTCTTTGTCTATGGTGGATATTTGCAGTATGCACACAAAAAATGGAAGTGCGGTTTTAGGATGTAGTGTTTGCACCCGTTTTGATCTACCTGTTTTGGTCTTTGGTTATGGTGGATATTTGCAGTATGCACACAAAAAATGGAAGTGCCCAGCGGTAAAGGGAATTTATGATTTCCAGCAGGTTTAAGCATATTTTTTTTTTCATCGGTTACAAGCTTACTACTCTGTCATAGTGGCCGTAATTAAGAGGTGCCTTTTAAGAAAATTCTTTGCAGTTTCTTTTTCAAAAGAGGTGACTATGCAACATTTTTAAGAAGGTACATAGAGGGAAAAAAGGCAAAATTGTGAGAAAAAAGATAAATAGAAAACTTACATAGGAGAGTGCCACGTCACCGGGCCTATGTCCCGGCTTTATATAAATACTAGTCCAGTGAAGCCCGTGCTGAGCCCGGGCCCAAGATCAAGATAATAATGCACTTCATAATGTTTTTAATTAAAAAAAAAATTGTGTACGTTTCTTAGGCACAACTCTTTTAAAATGATCGCTTCTTAATCATGTATTATTCATTAGTTAAATTTTTTGATCATATAATTAGATAATTTACTAAAAGAATTGTTATAAGAAAGCAAGTTTGCTTGGGATAAACAGATATCAAAGAGACAGAGATAACTTGATGTTTAGTAACAAAATTTAAAGTATGCAGAATGATTTCAAATTGACTATAGTCATAAATTGAAAAGGATTTTTTTATATTTTATGAATTTGTGAGCATATAATTTCTAGTTAGAGGTAGGAATAGCATGTTTTGCTATTCATTGATTAACTACTAGGGCCTATTAACTACTCATAATTTCATGTGACGATGGTTTATGCTAAACAAATATGGTGATTAAAGTCTAGGTTTAGATGAAATTCAAATTAAATTGAATTCTTTGAAACATAGTTTAAGAATTGATTTAGTTTGTCATCAACTCATTGATGCTTTATTCTTAAAAGAAAACCTCCTTACCCAACCAACTAAGGATTACATAATTTTTGACAAATTAAATTGTTTGCAAGAAAAGAAAGATGTGATTATCAATATTTAATAATTATGAGATTGAGGAGTTATCACTTGGTAAGCATCTTTTCTCTTTTCTATCCCACTTGATTAACCAAATTGAATAAAATTTAAAGGTTCTTTTTCTTTTATTTTCCAAGATTTTAATCTATTAATTGTTAAAAAGTTTTAAAATTTATTTTATATTGTATAGTTGTGTTAAATCATTAAATCTAACTTTATATTTTCAGCATAACACTTCTTTTTTTTTTTTTACCTAAAAATAAGATCAAGACGAATTTAATGTTAATTTAAGAATTACTAAAGAAAATTTGATCGATAGAGTACTCTTCTGGTACCAAATGAGTTCGTCAAAGTTATTATCATCACCATTTTAGATTATCTTTGTGCATAGTTATTTTTGTTAGATGACATCATCACTATTAACAATTTTTTTAGCATTTTTAAAGGGCTCAAAATTGATTATATTGAACAAATTGATTTGTTCAACCAAAGTAAAAATGAAATAAAGTAGGGGAAAAAATAAGAGATAGAAAAAAGATATGCTATCAAAAAGGGTTTCAAAGTATCTTGATTCATTGGAGTATACTTTGATACATGAAGTAATAAATAGCAACTCCAAGGACAATTTGAAAGAGCAAACCAATTTGATTGGGCCAATCAAATAGTTACAATGTAACTAAGTACTACAAAACTCATTACATTGCCCCATATATATATAGTAGTAATATAGATTATGAAGGGTTTTAATACCAGCCTCGCCCTGTCGCCATCTCTACTTAATGGTTCGCATTGTGGCCTAATCTAACTGTAAGAGCATTTCAGTATAACAACTGAATGGAATGTCTCAGTAGATGCTGTTTCGAGTCTCAATAGCCGACTAAGTTTCCCAATTTCAGTTTCGTCTTAGTAAAAAGTTAACACCAAAGTCCACAATTATTAGTAATTATGAAGGGTTTTAATACCATGTTGCACCGGCAGTAGCTTTTGTATTGTATCACAGTGATTGCAAGTATTATGATTACAACTAATACTGGTTGTAGGCTGTTTTAGGTCTGTTCACAATTTCTAGCATTTCCTTCGCTTTGTCTTAATGTGGTTTAGTTTTGATGTTAAAACACTCCAATTCTTGTTGTGTTCCAGGCGACATTACTTAGAGTGTCCGCAGGGTTTGTTGGGAAAGCATTTTGAAAAGCTTGTGCAATGCGATCCTCGTCTTAACTTCCTGAGTCAACAAGCAGAGATAACATTAGATTCTCCTTATTTTGATTCACGGATATCGGTATTCGAAGACTCACATGTAAGTGACCGTGAATTTGATCTGAATAATGAAGGAAGCCCCTACTTGCAAAGTGCCACTTCACCTTCAGGAGCTCAGTGTTCTTCCTCAAAAAGTGAGCAAGATCCTGTTAGTAGACCTTCGGAACGTATTCACCATGAAAAGCCATCCCCAAGCTCAGGTAAATATGTCAATTTTATTTGAGAACTAAAACATGAGTCTCTGGTGAGGTATGTCTTTGAAGATGTCATTATAGTTGTTCTCTTGGGCACAGCTTGGTTGATGATCATCATCCGTTACCCCCACTTTTCCAAAAAAAGTGACAAATTGATTGCCGTTTCCTTTTTAAGGAGTTGAGAGGAAGTCTGCTGCCTGTTTCCTTGGTTTTATTGTACTCCTATTTTGCCGGTACAGTTGTGTGTTTCTTGAATTTAATTCACATTTAGGAGGTTGTCTCTGTTCAAAAAGAGCAATATGACCGAAATCGGGTCTATGGACATGTTATCCTGTGTTGAGGTTTGTTGATCTCTGCCACTCTATGGTTTATTTGAAGTGATTAGGAGCTGGTTCTATATTGCTATCTGAATGTATGTTGTTCTTGTTAGTGTGCCGTTTCACTTGGATTTGTTTTGGTTGTCTGTAACTTTACATTTAACGTGCAGTTATTGATACAGGGGCAAGTGAAGATATGAAGAGTAGGGAAGTGGAGCAATGGAAAGGGCTCAGTAACCTCAATCAACTCAGAGTGCCTGGATTACATCCCTCCGTGTCAATGAGTGATTTAGTGAGCCAGCTTGAGCAACGCGTATCAGAGCAGAAGACATCAAAAGTCATCAACCTCGCAAGTAATGAACGGGAAAGCTTGGAAATACTGGAAGATATCTCCAAATCCTTGCTTAGTGACACTCAAAATGTGTCAGCTTCAGATGAGAAATCTCTTATGTTAAGGGTCAATTCTCTGTGCTGCCTTCTTCAAAAGGATCCTGCAACAGTTCAAACGAGTGAGAACTGTGGTGATGTTGCGATGGGTGAAAGAAGGGTTGATGGAATAAATTTCATTCCCACAGCACCGTTTGGAAGAAAAGTTGGAGAAGATCCTTCTACGCCGGAGGATGAACCAAACGATCTCTCTGGTTGCAAGCCGGCTTCAACAATGTCAAGAAAGGACTCAGTCGGGGAGCTGTTGCTGAATCTTCCTAGGATAGCATCACTGCCCCAGTTTTTGTTCACCTGTGATGACTCTGCAGGTAACCAGGCTAGATAGTTTTTGCTCAACTCTACATCAGATAATCATTAAAAAGGATGTCTCTAGTTCTGTTGTATATATATATATTTAAAAGTAGGTTAGCAACAGTATGTTCAGTTTAGGATTTGGATCTTTGATGTATCAGTTTAGGAATGTTCAGGTATAGAATGTTTTCGTGCCTTTGTATCGAAAGTTAGTGTTGTGTATGTTTTCCGATGCTTTCCTTGTTGGCACTGCTGCGTTATTTGGCTAAGTACTCCCTCCGTTTACTTTTACTTATCCACTGTACTAACAACGACGATGACATACCTCCTTTGTATAGAAAGTTAGTGTTGGGTATGTTTTCCGATGCTTTCCCTCTTGGAACTGCTGCGTTATTTCGCTAAGTACTCTCTCCATTAACTTTTACTTGTCCACTATATTAACAACGACATACCCATATTCAGTGTGATCCCACAAGTGGGGTCTGGGAAGGATAGAGAGGGAAGGATAGAGTGCACACAAACCTTAACTCTATCTTGGGAGGTAGAGAGGTTGTTTTCGATAGAACTCGGCTCAGAATAAAGCAAAAACAAGGCAGGTCAAAAGGGAAAAGGAGCAGTAACTACAACAAAACAGTACGCTAAGCGGATAAGAAAAGAAGTAGATAGTAACAGAAATCAAAGGATAAGAAACTACATGAGGAATACTACTTGTTCACTTTAGCATATCAAGAAAAAAACAATCTCTTTTTCTTGTTTTATCCTTAACATTGACTACTTAATGTCCGAATCTTTTTTCAATTCCATTTACACTATATACCAAAAAATATGGATATTATAATGAATATATAATTCATTTATTATTTCATAAAGAGAGTGCTAAGTCCATTGTAGATAAAGTAAAAGTGAAGAGAGGGAGTATAAAATTGCACAGAGCATGATCTTCAGGTCTTGCCCAAAGAAGGCAGAATAAAACATTAGATTCAGACAACACGGGACAATATTCTAACGTGCACAAGAAAAAAAGAAGAAGAGAATACTGGAACTGTTTTAAGATTCCCTTTACCCTCTGTTTGGATGGTTGTTTCCCGTGGTTCATTAATCTACAGTATGATATGGTGCAGTATGGTGTTGTATTGTATTATACTGTATTAATGAACACAATGTTTGGATAGACTGTATCGTTTGTTGTGGTTTAATAATATTTGTATTATTTGGTTTGACTGTATGGTACTGTATAATAACTTGTAAGTTTACTAAAATACCCTTAACCCTTAACTCTTAATTAGAAATTAATTTTTATATATTAATAAAACTCAAGTAAAAAATAAAATAGGAACTTTAAAAAATAAATAGATAGTGTGTGGTAGGGTCGGGGTGAGTGGGTGGTTGGGTGGGGAAAACTCACAGTTTTGATATCCAGAGTGAATGCTGAAGCTGATGGCATCAATTCCACAAACCTAATTTTAAATGTGTAGTCAATAATTAGTAGTTAATGTACATTCCAAGTGTCCCTAACAAAAAAAAAAAAAAAAAAAAAAAAAAAAAAAAAACATAAAATCCAACAACCCACTAGATTGTTATGATTGGGACATTGCATGTTGATGACCTAAAGGAAGATGAATCAAGTCAAGATTAATACTGTTACACAAGCTGAATCGGTCAACTTATCAGACCAGTATGACCTTAATTAATATTCATGGTCAACGTCTTAGTTTAACTTTTGGCCATTTTAGACATTTCAGTATCACTTCTTTGTTTTCCTCCAATTAAAAATTCCATACTTTTATTTTATTTAAACGTCTCCATGATTAAATCAATATGCGGGAGTTGCAGACTCAATGGACATGAAAGTGCCTATGTGAACGTGTACTATAACGGTGGGAAGATGCAGAAATTTCATAATCTCAAAGCAGAATAACCTCTTGCTGAATTTTCAAAAATCCTTATTCCCTTTGAACAGAGACGACCAATACACAAAAGATTGACCACTAATATACACGATAATTGAAGTCAATAAGCTGATTGTTAATGGCATTTTACTTTTCAAAGCAGTGTGTATATATTGACACTTGACAGCAAACTATACATTACTTTACTACTATATAGAAGCATGGGTCGACCCATGCTTCGTCGTCCGTTTGGCATAAAAAAAAAAAGTATGGTCCCCATATTAAACACCAACCAATATTAAAAAATTAAAAAAACCCCAACCAATATTAAAAAAAAAGTAAAAAAAGTAGAACCCACCATCTCCAAAAAAGTAAAAAAAGTAGGACCCCATATTAACAAAATCAAGCAATATAAATGTAACACCCCGTAAACTTGAACTAGGTGTGAATGTGTAAAAATCTAGTATTAAGATGATATTATATCTATATGAATCCATTCTTGATGAATTCGGGTGGAAGATGGTCGTTTTGAAGTCAAACCAACTAGTGAAGTTCTTAAGGGCTCTTAAATTCGCCTAAGTTTTGGTAGGTCTGTCTTCTGGGCGATTTTCATGAAAATGTGTTGTGAATTTGGAAAAACTTCCTTCATGAAAGTTGTATCTCTTTGAAATAGCTTTCCAACGGTAGGTCGCCCAGCCCAAGCAAATTTACGTACAAAAAGTTATGCCCGTTTTACTGAAGCTTGTCTTCGCTGGAAATTTGTCCTGTGTTACGGTGAGACGTTACGAACCGTAACACGTGTCAAAAAATACCAGAACTCTCTGGAAATTTTCACTAAAGGATGGTCCAAAGAACGGTCCGTAACACAAAGGACAGTCCATCCTTCGGGGGCGTCCTTTGGCCCGTTTTCACCAGAAAAATATAAATAAGACACTTGTTTTGATTATTCCTCCACTTTCTAAACAACCCTAAGGACGAAAATCATTCCTCCAAGTCTCCAAATCAAAGGTAAGAACATCCCTAACATTAAACCCATGATTCTTAACATGATTCTTGTGACCAAAACCTAGGGTTTGCAACATAATTCTTCCCAAAGTGATTCAAGCTAGGGTTTGGGTGTTCTTCATTAGAAAAGTGAATTGTTAAACCTTGTTTAACAAATTAAGGTATGTCTCTCTTTTAAAAACCTTATTATGGATATATGTCTTTTTTCTCGAAAGTTCTTTATTGAATAAAAAGGGTGAACTTCTCATACAAAACCTTAATGTATGGCTCTTTTAAAATCCTTTTTTTTTTTTTTTTTTTATATAAAGACAATTTGCATGTCTCTCTTTTAAAAACCTTATTATGTATATATGTCTTTTTTCTCAAAAGTTCTTTATTGAATAAAAAGGGTGAACTTCTCATACAAAACCCTAATGTATGGCTCTTTTAAAATCCTTTTTTTTTATATATATAAAGGTAATTTTTATGTCTCTCTTTTAAAAACATTATTATGGATATATGTCTTTTTTTTCTCGAAAGTTCTTTATTGAATAAAAAGGGTGAACTTTTCATACAAAACCCTAATATATGGCTTTTTTAAAATCCTTTATTTTTTATTTTTTTATATAAAGGTAATTTGTATGTCTCTTTTAAAAATCTTTTTTGACTATGAAGGTGATTTGTATGTCTATATTCCAAAAATCATCTTTTCAACTATGTCTACTCGTGAAGTACGCTTATATTGTGAAAGCATGAATTGTATTTGAGAATCCTTCCTTGATTGTTTGTATAAGTTATAACTCTTATTTGGTGGAATTTATTCTGGAATTAAAGATGGTTTCTTTTAGATAAGGTCATGCGTGTGTAGGGTCAAGCCCGCATCGAACCTTATACGAACTATACTACTTTGTGAAACTCATTTTTTGCCATTATTGGATGATTGAACTTATTTTTCTAAAGGTTGAACCTTAAACTTGTTTTGCTGTTGAATGGATTTTGTTATACTTAAAAATTGAATAAGAAACTTGAATAAGACTCTAAATCGGTTATAACTTGAAATGCCTCTATTTTGAGATGATGACTTGAGAAGTGAGATTCGGCTCTAAACCATGATTGATAATTTGGTAATATGACATGATTTGTATTTTGTTTGTGTTTGGGCTTGTATGGGCAAGCTGTGCTAGTCCAGAGGACGATTAGCCGTTATGGATCCTAACGTATCGATACAAGTATTGCTGTGTCAGTCCAGAGGACGATTGACCTCCGTTGCTTCCTAGCGCGGAGTATCTATTGCTGTGCTAGTCCAGAGGACGATTAGCCTCCGTATCTTCCTAGACCGGAGTATCTATTGCTGTGCTAGTCCAGAGGACGATTAGCCTCCGTTGCTTCCTAACCCGGAGTATCGATTGATTGATTAGTTTGCCTATGAGTGGCTTATTTCGTATATTGTCGCCTGTAAGTGGCTTGTGGTGATATTGAATTCGTAAGTGAAATGCTTGGCATGGTAAATGGTAAGGAGTTAAGTTAATATGCCTTTTGTTGTTGGATTCTTTCATGACTCTTTAATGTTGCTGACTTACGTTATTCCTGGGTTTGAATTGTGATTTTCCTTAATATCATTTTATTAATTTTATTCATCATATCTTGTTTGTAACTATTGCCCCTTAGACACTCACTGAGTACGAAGTACTCAGGCATACCATTGTTGTTTTTGATGGTATGTTAGGTAACGGAGAAGAGCAGGTTCTTAACACTTCAGGCGCTTAGGAAGGACTTACTGTTGCTGTTGATTTGGTGAGCCCACACGTTCATTCGTGGGACACCCTATTTATTTGTTTGTTCATTAATAGTTTGGGCTGCGTCCCAATGAGTCAAACTATTATTCCTTTATCTTAGAAGCTCCATAGTATACGTTCTTGTGGGTAGTTGTTGAGTTATTGATTAACTCTCGGGCACGTTATTACGTTTGACTAAGTATTGGATGAATAAAGACTTCCGCTGATTTAATTCATATATTCATGATTTGTTATACTTATTTTATAAACTGTTGGAGGAGAATATTGAACCTGGCGGGTTCAAGTGTCATTATTGCACGGTTTAGGTTCTTCCGATGTTGTTCATGACGTCGGATGCCGGTCACGTCTAGGGTGGGCTTTGGGGCGTGACAATAAAAAAAAAAAAGTGAATCCCATATTAAAAAAACAAACAATGTCAAAAAAAAAAGTGCAGACTTCGTATTCGTAGCAAACTTAATAAAGTTTTAAATATGGAGCACAAACTATAATGTTATATTAATCGTGTTTTGAACATAGTATCCCATATTGAAAAAATCAAGCAATATAAAAAAAAAGTGAATCCCATATTAAAAAAACAAACAATGTCAAAAAAAAAAGTGTAGACTTTGTATTCGTAGCAAACACTAATATAATAAAGTTTTAGATACGGAGCACAAACTACAATGTTATATTAATCGTGTTTTGAACATAGTATATATATATATATATATATATATATATATATATATATATATATATTATATGCATAAAAATACTGCAAACTAATAATGTCCAAAAGGGTGGGCCCCATACTAAACAACACCAAGCAATATAAAAAAAAAAAAAAACTATATAAAGCATGGGTCCATGCTTCGTCGTCCGTTGTCCCTTAAAAAAAAAAAGGACCCCATACTAAATAACACCGAGAAATAAAATAAAGAAAAAGGAAGAAAAAAAAGTGGAACTCACCATCTCTAAACTCATGGGAAAAAAAAATTGGACCCCATATTATCAAAATCAAGCAATATCAAAAAAAAAAAAAAAGTAACACCATATTAAAAAAAATATAATATTAAAAAAAAAGTGCAGACATTGTATTCGTAGCAAACACTAATATAATAAAGTTTTAGATATGGAGCACAAACTACAATGTTATATTAATCGTGTTTTGAACATAGTATATGTATATATATTATATGCATAAAAATAGTACAAACTAATAATATCCAAAAACACAAAGTGCACCCCATAAAGGGTGGACCCCATACTAAACAACATCAAGCAATATAAAAAAAAAAGCGGAACCCACCATCTCTAAACTCACGGTAAAAAAAAGTGGACCCCATATTAACAAAATCAAGCAATATAAAAAAAAAAAAAAAGTGAACCCCATATTAAAAAAAAAAAAGTTTAGATTTTGTATTCGTAGTAAACACTAATATAATAAATTTTTAGATACGGAGTACAAACTACAATGTTATATTAATCGTGTTTTGAACATAGTATATATATATATATATGCATAAAAATAGTGCAAATTAATAATGTCAAAAAAAAAAGTGCATCCCATATTAAAAAATCAAACAATATTCATGTAATTTCCAAAGTGTCTCATTAAATCAATAATGATGGATTCATTGCCACGTGCGTATTCGTAACAAACACTAATAAAATAAAGTTTTAAAATACGGAGAACAAAGTACAATGTTATATTAATCGTGTTTTGAATATAGTATCCCATATTGACAAAATCAAGCAATCTATATATATAAAAAAAAAAAGTGAATCCCATATTAAAAAAACAAACAATGTAAAAAAAAAAGTGCAGACTTTGTATTTGTAGCAAACACTAATATAATAAAGTTTTAAATACGGAGCACAAACTACAATGTTATATTAATCGTGTTTTGAACATAGTATACATATATATATACATATACATATATATATATATATATATATATATATATATATATATATATATATATATATATATATAGTGCAAACTAATAATGTCCAAAACGGTGGGCCCCATACTAAACAACACCAAGCAATATAAAAAATAAAAATAAAAATAAAAAAAGAAACTATATAAAGCATGGGTTTAGACCCATGCTTCGTCGTCCGTTATCCCTTAAAAAAAAGGGTGGGCCCATACTAAATAAGACCGAGCAATAAAAAAAAAGAAGTGAAACTCACCATCTCCAAACTCATGGGAAAAAAAAAGTGGACCCCATATTATCAAAATCAAGCAATATAAAAAAAAAAAAAAAAAAAAAGTGAACCCCATATTAAAAAAAATATAATGTTAAAAAAAAAAGTGCTGACTTTGTATTCGTAGTAAATACTAATATAATAAAGTTTTAGATACGGAGCACAAACTAAAATATTATATATTATATGCATAAAAATAGTACAAACTAATAATGTCAAAAAAAAAGTGCACCCAATAAAGGGTGGACCTCATACTAAACAACATTAAGCAATATAAAAAAAAAAAAAAAGTGGAACCCATCATCTCCAAACTCACGGTAAAAAAAAATGGAACCTATATTAACAAAATCAAGCAATATAAAAAAAAATAAAAAATGAACCCCATATTAAAAAAAAATAATGTAAAAAAAAAGTGCAGACTTTGTATTCGTAATAAACGCTAATATAATAAAGTTTTAGATACGGAGTACAAACTACAATGTTAGATTAATTGTGTTTTGAACATAGTATATATATATATATATGCATAAAAATAGTGCAAATTAATAATGTCAAAAAAAAAATGCACTCCATATTAAAAAAATCAAATAATATTCATGTAATTTCCAAAGTATCTCATTAAGTCAATAATGATGGATTCATTGCCACGTGCGTATCAATCCATTAGTGGGAGCAAATGAAATTGCTTTTCTTCAAAAATTAAGTAGTCAAACCATACAATTTTTTTTTTATATTAGCCTGAAATCTAATCTAGATATTAAACTGTTGTATTTGCTATTCCGCCATGTGATTTATTTGTTATGTTTACTAAAATAAATATACTTAAAATATTTATATTTTAAAATAAGATAAAATTTAATTACTTTTTTATTTTTATTCTTACTCTAATAAATGTGAAAAGAGATTAATGTCGTAAAAAAAAATATCAAATGAAGATCAAATAATGAATAAGGTAAATTAGTCAAATTATAATTCTAATCGACGTTTTCTTAAAAAACCATACAAAAGACAACATGACAAGTAAAATGAGCTAAACTGAGTGTCGCACCCCATTTTAACCGGGCCAAAATTAGGAAGTATGACGTATTGGTGATTCCTATTTATTTTGTTTTAAGGAATCGCCACCTAATTAATTTAACGGTGAATTAGGACACCTAGAGGTTAACTAAGGCAGAGTTAAAATCTGAACCTCAATTAATAGTCTGCTCAACCAGTATATTCTAGGTAAGGGCTCTATATTATCCTAAAGGGAAGGGGTTAGGCATCCTTTAGAATCCGTTGACTTACGATTATCCGACCAAACTTAGGTTAATTAATTGAGAGTAAATAAAATGTTGAAAATTTAGAAAATGATTTTTAGATATTGCTAAAGTTTTAAAAGAAAATAATGTTAGTTAAAATAAGATTTATAGAAAATATAATAATTTGTATAACAGAGACTTTGAATGCCATTTTTTGAAAATACGATTTATGAATATTGTTAAGGTTTTAGACGAAAGTATAATAGTGCTATTTAAAATAATACTCAGAGAAAAAACATAATAACGTGTGTAAGAGAAGATTCTAAAAATTTAAATGGGACTTGAAAATATTGATGAAGCCTTAAATAAAAGATAATATTTAATAAGATTTATAGGAAATGTGATAATTTGCATGAAATAAAACTTATAAGCATTGTTAAGATAAAAAATGTCATTTAAAGAAGACTTATAAATGTGGCTAAACTTTAAAATAAAGTGCTGTTTAATATAAGATTTGTATAAAATATGATAATTTGCCCATAAATAATAGCTGTTGAGAAGAGATTTGACAGTTTGAAACTTTGAATAAATCGTATTATTTGATTATAGCAATGTAGAAAATCTAAGCTTATAAATAGGAATCAAAAGGAAGTGAATTTTTTTTTATCATTTTCCTATTAACTATGATAATTATGCTTAGCTGAAAATATGCGTGATTGATTCAAACTTGAAAAGTTATTTATAAAATATACTTGAGTTTATACCTGCATATTAATGACGTTTCGAAATGTTTAGGATAAAAATGAAATATGATTCTCTTAACTCAAAATATAGTCATGCTATTTTTTCAAATCAATTATTCCAAATAAAATAATATTAGACGTTATAAATAATTTTAACATAAAAAAGAAGAGAATAAACTTATGGAATTGAGTGTTAGTCTTTCTTAAACTAACTACCCGTTGCTAAAACTAAACCTACTAATTCATTGGGATTTATCTAAACTGAGAAAACAAAAACAAACAAAAAGGTTAGTTGCATAATACAAGTGAAATGCACAAAATGAATAGAAGAGTAGATAATTTAAATGGGCTCAGCCCATTTTTTTCTTTTAAAAAAAAGAACTGCTGCAATCGGGGCTGCTGTTGGGTTTTGGCCCAATAATAATTTATATGCTGCTGCGGACGTTGCTGGACATGGAAGATGACCCAAGGAGATTATGTTGGGCTTTTAGCCCAACACCAAATGCGGAAGAAGACGAGTCCGAAGGACTCGCATGCGATGGTCATGCATAAAAACGAAAGGAAAAGGATTAGAAACAATTCTCAACGAGGAAAGAGAAGTCTATATAACCCTAATTATTAAAAGCTAGATAAAAGAATCAAATGTAAAAAATAACATATAAGGCAAAAATAATTTAGCATATTAATTGCACCCGAATTTGAGTATAGCAGCCCCACTCTCTTTTTACGCAAGTTTTAGGTGTTCAAATCAGTTTAATATTAAAGCGTAGCAGCGGCATATTTTCAGCGAAGCAACAACAGCCCATCCAATACCATCCTTGACAAGGTAGTGACTTGGTCATAAATGGACAGTATGTATTTTGTTTTTTTTTGTTTTCAAACTTGAAGTGCCTCGAATCAGCAAACATTACAATATCAGTAGTAGCAACAGATAGCTATAGCATGTAGCAACAGGATGACAATATTTCAAGGATGTAGTAGATCATCGACAAATAATGCAGTAACTATTCGCCGTGAAGTATCTCATGAATGCAACTCATTTAACCCTTTAAGGTGCAGCAATAGTTCATCAGATAGCAGCTCAAATGCAACGTCTATTTGCCACATATCGTAGCAGCACTTCAGCTCAAAATGAAGCACCTGCTTGCCTTGAAATGCCTCAGCAATTCGGCTCAGGGTGCGGCATTTGCTTTCTTCGAAGTGCGGCTACAACTTAGCTTAAGATGCAACAACTATTTAACATTAATTTTGCAACAACACAAAGCCAAAACCAGCAATTATTTGCCTTCACTATTGTCGCAAAATGCCACATATTTCAGCTCAAAACTGTAGTAACATTTCAGTCAAGATACCTTCAGTGAAACACTCCAAAAAGAGGTGTAAATGACCAAGATTTCAGCAGTTGTTTACAGCGAACCTAACAGCCAAGTAGCAGCTCAAAAGTGCAGCCATTTGGATTCAAAGATGGCATCTTTCAATCTCAAAATGCAGCATTTAACTTAATCGCATAACTCAACTCAAATTAATTAATATTTAGGCCAACAATCTGCCCTTGAAGGGCAGCGATAAATGGAAAGAAAGCAGTGACAAAATGACCAAAAAACATTGCAGCAAAGTCTTGGCCAAAATAAGTCCGTAGAATGGCCAAGCAGCAACCCAAAAAGAAAGTCCAACCTCAAAAATCATTTCAACAAACAAGCTACACTTAATCCGATCTTGAGCCCTTAAAAGATCATTTTTTTATGCCACTTCTTTTAGCAACCAAACCCAGATTAATCTAAAGATACTAGTTAACACATAAGCATAAGTACAATACTGTGGCATACATATATGGCCTCAACCCATTTTTTCTTACATAAATTTAAATGACACAAGTTTGTAGGAAACTTGCTTAATCACACCAGTTTAGTCAACAGCGCTATCATATTTATCTAAGACTGTTTAGGCTATAAATGGTATCTAAGTCATGATTATTCAAGTGCATTAGCATACTTAGTTTGTTCGATCCAAATCACAACATTATATCAATTAGCATATTTAGACTTATAGACTAACATCAGGAAAGTGTAAAAATGCATCACTGATTAATACCATATGCAAGACGTACTTTATCCTGAAATAAATTATTGAAGAATCACGACAAAATATGAACAGTTCAAACAACATATAGGAACAAAATAATACTTTAGACTATCATTGATGTACCACATACCGCAAAAGAAATTAAATAAGTGCACAGGCATTGGTGGATCATTTGATTATGAGGTATTTTGTATGCTTAACTTCAGATTGGCATAAAGGAATGGATATAGAATGCTTTGTCAAGAGACTAATGCATATTTTCTTTATATAAAGCAACTCAAGGCACTTTCTATACCAGATTGGGTGAACGCAAGCTTTAGTAATCGTACTAGAGTTTTAAATACTACTTCAGATCCATTTTATATGTAAAGGCTTCATGCAACTGATCGAAACCTTTTCAACCTCTTTGTCAGATCTAAACCCCTCGCGAACCCCTTAAAGAAAGAATTTCCTGGCGAGTAGATTTTGAGCATGCTTCTACTCGAATGACTAAATCATCTAGCATACAAAATGATGAATTATAACACATAAGGCATCCAAAGCTGACAAACTGATTGGACCTACTCATAATCCAACATCAGAGTCAAATAACAACAGTTACGCACCTATACAGACTTGGGTTTAAACTGCTAAGCATATGAACAATCCGAGATTTAATCATGCCTGAATCATACGAAAATGCATGATTAAGCAGAACCCAAGAATACTCAAGCAAAATACTAACTAGTATTTAATAGACATCTAGATTAACAGCACTCCGACTGAACTGGTCAATAAACATATCACTGATTAATACAACATATCAAATCCTGCTTAATCAAATGATGACTGCTCATGGAACCAAACCATTCTAAACATTATAGATGTTAAACTTCACACATAAATCATGTAGAGCCGTAAATTAAACTGACATAGAACAGATAAACCTAAAATGCAAAACGTAAACAAAAGAGGATTACCTTCTTCGGGTGCAGCGAAGTGGGTGCGGGGTTTCCAATCAACCTCGAAGACTACCAAATCCGAGCTTGCGAGGTTCGGATTTACAACAACAACAGAGCAGACGAAAAAATATATATATATATATATTAGTATTTCGACTCGATATTTTGAATTATCACAAACACTGAAAACTAATATTTGAGGGAATTTTAGGTGGCTCAAGAACTTGTATTTTCAGGAGAGATTTTCGATTCAAAAGCTTCAATTCTTGAGGGAGTTTTCTGAACTGTGATTCTTAGGGGGGGTTTCTTGCGATTCTAGAACTCAATTCTTTGGGGGGTTTTCTTGACTTTAAGGTTTCAATTCTTGGGAAAATCTTGAGGGGTTTTTGCTTTTCCGAATCCTCCGTTTCTTGAGGTAATTTTATGAACCAAAAAAAACCCCCTCTAACATGGATGATGAAACCAATACTTATAGACTAATTTTGGGTCTTGAGTTTGAGAGGAGCGGGGAGAGACAAGATTAAGTGGGGAACAGAGAGAAGTGGGAGTGGGGGTAGGCGGCGAAGAGGGAGAGGGGAGCGGGAAAGGGGGAGAGACGAAGAAAGGGAGCGGCGGGAGGTGAAGAGGAAAAAAATGAAGGGAAACCCTTTCCCTTATTGTGAACGGGTATGGGTCAGACCCGGCCCATTTGTGGACTGGGTCAATTTTTTTTTTTTTGGACCGGGTATTAAAAGAATGGGCTAGCGAATTAAAACACGGAATGGTCTAAAAATTGAGATCAAAATATGGGTTGGTCAGGAAATATTTATGAGTTGATTGGGCTTTGATTTGGGATCCGATAAATCAAAAATACGGCTTGAGTGCACGAAATAGTTTGGCTTCTAAATTTAAATAAAAGACCTGTTTAAATAATTTGTGTTAAAATATTGCTCAATATGAAATGTGCAATCATTAATGCTCAGATAAAAAAAATGGCGTTGTAATAGCCGTGCAATAATATTTCGAAAATCCACAGTAAAATAAATACTATTATTTAATTACGCAAAGATAAATGTGATGTGAGTGCGTAAACCGGTAAAATGTGCTAAAATGATAAAATAATAATAATAGTAAATAATAATAATAATAATAGTAACTGTAATAGAATAATAAAACGTGAGTATTAATAAGAGGCTAATAATTATAGTAAAATATAAATATATATTTTTTAATTTTCCCAAAATATTAGAAGTGTAAATAGGTATTTCGGAGGAGAGGCGGGACAAAATTGGGTGTCAACACCGAGAATATTTACCAAAAATTAAAAAATAGTATTTCTTCGTTTAAATAGAAAATCAATTTCTACTTTGTTTCGTTTTAAACATGTAAAATTAATTTAATAATTTGAATTAGAATTATCCAAATCAAAATTTGATAAAAAATAATAAGTATTTTACACCTTTAAATTAATCGAATTAAAATTGAAAATATCAACTGATGCTTAAATATTGCTATTATTTTATCTCAAAGAGAGGAAAATAGTTTCATTTTAAACAAGTCTTCTCTTTTAAAAAATATTAATAAATTTGCCGATTTTGTATTCGTAGCAAACATTAATATAATAAAATTTTAGATACGGAGCACAAACTACAATGTTATATTAATCGTGTTTTGAACATAATATATATATATATATATATATATATAATCACTATTCAAAGATAACTACATACATATAGATGCACTATAATCTAAAGTGTTGGGCAATACAACTTGAAGTTATATTTAAAATTTGGAAAACAACCAAAATCTTGTTTTTCATTTTTTTTCACTTTTTTGATTTTCTGTTTTGGACCTTTACTTTTGTTTTTCTGTTTTAATTTTTTACCTCAAAAGTTTTTATGTTGTTCAGTTTTTACCCTAAAAGTTCATACAACTTTTTTCACTGGTTAGAGGCAACTTATGTTGCTTAGTTGCTTTCCATTAATCCAATAAACATTGAACATCATGTGCTAAAAAGTCTGTAAAAGAAAAGAAGCATGTAGGAACTTTGCAACAAAGCCATATTTAGAGATGCTATATTTTCTGTGTACGCCAGTAAGCTTTCCAGTTGCAGCCTTTTGATGGAAAGAAACCATCAGTCTTGAGCACTCCATAAGCTGATCTCGAGTATAGTTGCTACATTTCTCGCACTTATTATGTTTATTAATTGTTTTGAGTGATTTTGCAAAAATTATGGCCAAACATAACTCCAACTCCAACTTTAAAAATTCTAAAAAAAGGTGAATTTTTTTTTGGTTTCTATGGCCAAACGCCTACTAAATAGTTTCTTAAAGAAAACCAAAAGGAACCGTCCAAGTCCATTCTACAGTATGTGCTTGAATATCTCGCCATTTGATTTTTGAGTTTAATTATTTTTTAAACTTCTCGTGTTTTCTGAATTATACTGTTATATGGATGTTCAGGATATATACAGGGGACACTTTACTGTGTTAAAAATTGCTAATTGTAGCTCGTAAGTATTAAGTGATGATTAACTTATGTGAAAAAAGTGGTAATATAAAATTTGCAAAAATTTGCAAAAAGTTACTACTAACATTTAAAAAATAAGTTTTACTGTGTTAACTTTCTAGAATAGTGGAATAAATTTCTAATCAAACTAATAAAAACTGTATTCGAGAAACAACTAGAGAATCATCGATCACGCACGTAAGTATTTTTAATAGGTGTGTTATACGTACTAATTATCACTTGCGGATGAACTTGATAATAATATGAATGATTCATGTTCCATATGGGCGACTCAATGATTAATTAAACGATGAGTGCTCATAGAATCTAGTGCTATGTTCTTAATTTATCTACAATCTAGAAAACTGTTTGATGTTTACAAGCACTAAAGAAAAGGCTAAGCAGGTCCCATAAGGCTAATAATGCAAATGGACAGACTGTAGATTTTCTACTTAAAGAATAGTTTTTTCAAATGTCCTTGTGAGATGAAAGAAACAGGGATTTGCATGTATTTTTGCTTTGTCACACTCTTCTCTTTTGACTATCTTAATTTTATCGTGCATCGTAGTCCAAAATCAAATTAATTTTTAAAAAACTGTATAGGTTCTTAAGTTCTTGAACTAGAATTTAATGCTTTTATGATATTTTCAACAGGTGATTGCTATTGTATTCACAGTTTTGCAAAACTAAACTTTTTATTCAAAAAAATTGTCAAATAAATTAGACAAATGAACATACCGTATATAGGGAATATTTAGACGAAATGGAACTAAAGACAAAATTAGCCCATGAAAGTATGGCTCGTTCAACCCGTGCAAGTTTGAGCGAGTTAATAAGGGGAGAAGAACACAAATGTTCATTGCACTCAAAATAATTACTCACCCCTGCCTTCTTACTTTCATACCCCTAAAACTATTTACCTGGATGCCTCAAAAACTAGGATACCAGCATGGGATCTCTTATATACCATGAGTATCACATAGTATTTCTTCCATTTCTTCAAAAACACTCATCAGCCCTATATGAAACTCATATGGTATATAATATATTGACAAGGTATCATAGAGGACCATGTTCATTCATTCATTCAAAAAAACACACTTTCCTAAAATAAAATAAAACTCTATGATACCATCATGTTATATATATATATATATATGCTGACACATGGTATCACGGAGGACTGGTTCAGTCCTCTAATGAGACATTCCCTCAGTCCTCCATGCTACCATCATGGTATATAGTATACTGAGATGGTATCATGGAGGAAGGGTTTTGGGCGAGGGAGTACTCGGGTAAATAGTTTTGATCGACTGGGTAAAAAGGAAATTAGTTTATAAGGGGCCATGACCATGTAAATATTTTACCTTTTATGTGTATTTTGTGTTGTTTACTCGTATAATAACCAGCTTAACTCGCTCATTTAGTAAGTCAGTCTATTTTGACCCCCAAATTTAATAGTACATCTAAAAGTTATGTTGATTTGGCTAATCATCTAATCCAAATTAACCTTGAGAAACACTGTTAAAATATTTTTTGAAAAACTTAACTTTGTTATTACTTACTACTATATATAAGGGACAAGGGGCTTTTGTAGTCCTCACAAAAAATTTCAATAAAATGTCAAACTTTTTAATTAATTACCTTAGGTCCTAATATTATTTTTTAAAGTCAAATTTACTTTTTGTTCTGAAGATCTACTTTTCAAAAGCTGTCAAACCTCCTATCTTATTTTCCCTATTTTTTGGTTTTCTATCCGGTGCCCCGTATTCGTATTTGTGCCCGATTAATCCAGATAATTCGCATTGTGTGGCGTCCATTCGGGGAAAGCACTCCCTCCAAAGATTTTTTCATAACTCGAACCCAAGACCCTTGATTAAGGGAGGAGCAGCTCTATCCGCTGCACAAATTCTGTATTTGTCTTAAAAGTTTATTAATTAATTTAGAACTAAATAACTTTGAAAAATTAGGATCCAGAACTCATAAACGTCAAATTCTGGCTCTGTGTTTGATTATTTGAAGAAAATAATTTCATCAAAAATGAAAGTTAAAATATTAAAGGAGTGAAATGAAAATTTTGCTTTTATATATTCAAAATATACTTATATGAAATTTAATTATTACTAGCATAAATTATATTTCTTTAATTAAAATATCTACTTTTATATCTTGAGTTTGGGCCCGGGCTTAGCACGGGCCTCACAGAACTAGTATATCTTATATATACCTATAATAAAAAGAAGTTCTTTTAGTTTTATTTAGTAATTAAATAAATTATAAAAAAAATAAAAAAAATTATTGGATAGGTTGGGTTATGACTATTGTTTAACCCATCTTGACCAAACTTTGGTCCAGTTTGAACATGATTTGAAATTAGTGACTTGAAATCGGGTTTATTTAAAGTTGGAGTTTTGTTTGGACATGCAATTTGAATTTCTTAAGTTTGTATTTTTTCTCACAAACACGAAAACTCCACAAGTTGTAAAAACTATCAAAACTTCCCCAATTCTTATACAATCTTACCAAATGAGCAAACTATAGTTCGTAACTAATTTAATACGCTATTAGAAGACAATTCTAAAAAATACAACATCTATTGATCGAACTTTAGTTCAATAAAAAGGAAAATTGAACAAGTTGTAGTGTAACTACTCTTTAATATAATCCTTCCACGTGATACCGACAATCTCTTCATGTCGAGCATGCATTTCCGATCAGATGACCAAGAAGACGAACCAACATTGTTACTTTGAGTCAAGTTTTACATTTAAAAAATATATTAACCAACTTATGGATATTTTTAAATTTATTGGTCAAGTTTTACATTCTAAAAAATTTGAAATCATGATATAAAGTTGAAATTTTGTGTAAACTTCATAAACAAATGCTGATTTAAAATTAAAATATAAAATCATGATTCCAAATCGCAAGGCCAAACGCTTGCTTAATTATCTAAGCCTAAGTAACTTTGGGCAAGAGATGTGCAATAACTCATTTATTGATTCATCTCATTTTTCACTATCCAAATTCTATCCGAACCGTACATTTACCACTTACTCCAAAGTCACTACTCTTGGTATGTTGTCCCATTAACACAATAAGTTCAATTCATTATGTTAAACGAGGCCTTGGCCTAACTGACACCGCCGACGCAACGGAAATTAGAGCTTTCAACAATGTCATTTTTCTTGTAGTAATAGTATATTTTCACTTGATCAAATACAAAATCAAAATTGCAGTCACATGTTATTTACAAGAGCATCTCAATAAACAGACAACTGGGGAGTGGTTGGGGCTGGCCGTGGAGATGGCGGAGCCATTTGTGAACTTCTTCCATAACCACTTCTTTGGTAATAACTCAAACAGTTACTAAACCATTTGTATTTGCATACGTTGTTTCTTGTACTTACACTGTCTATATCAGACAAAAAACTAATCAACTTTTTCAATGTGAAATCCTCTGAGATTTGCTTGGAAGGTGGTGATGAAACTGATGGAGTGATGGTCTTTCAATTATTTTCTTTGTCGTGAGAATTTGTGTGACATGATGATTATTTGGTAATATTCGAGCTTCAGTAGTTCTTTGTAGGAAAAAAAGGAATGTCACGAGAATGAATATTGATGAAGTAGACGTAAGTGCGGGAATCTGCATGTTTCTCAATCTGCTTGATAACAGTACTGTTTAGTTAGTTATATGAGTCAAGTGAAGAAGTGCAAGGGGTATTTGTAGATGTACTTGGAAGGGAAATGGGTGTAGTAGGTGCAGTGTGAAATTAAATGAGTGAATGTTGAAAGTCATCTCTTAAATTAAGACTTGACCACGCTCAAGAAAGGAGGCAAATTATGACCATGCTCAAGAAAGGAGACAAATTATGAGCGAAAAGCGGATTCATGATCTAAATTGTATGGGTTCAATTTTTAATATTCTTAATATTGGTCTCGTTTGATTTTTGAAGTGATGAATTCGTAACTTCATATCTCGTATTTATTATAATTTTATACATTTTTACATATAAATTTATGCCTCGCGTGAAAAAGATTGGGTTCATTTGAACCCAGCACTGACAAAGGCGGATCCATAATTTAAATTTTGAGTATTCAATTTTAAGATTTTTATACTGAACCCATTATATTTTTAAAGTTATGAGTTCATATTTACTATCTATTACAATTTTAATAATTTTTTACACATAAATTTATGCTTCGCGCCGATAGTTAGGGATTCAATTGAACCCCACTTTCTATGCTAGATACTCCACTGGTACTGATACATTGGATGCGCCCCTTGATTAGGAGTCAAAGTATTGTATTTTTCCTTTCTACGTGTTCGATCCTTTCCCTCATTTGAGTACATATCTTTTTGCTGGTTATCAAGTATCAACAATTTGCAACTCGCTTACTAAACTATGAACCAAGTAGTGAGAGGCAAATGGAGGAGCGAGCTTATACGAAGAAGGTTGGGGACTTTAATTTGTTACTACTCATTTTTTAATTTAATTAGCCTAAAATCTATTTATTTATTAGGTCAATTAGTTAAATTATTAATAATGAGATCACAAGCAACATAATATCTAAATTGTGTTAATCTTTATTAGATACGTGAATATAATATACAAAAAATGTCGTAATATGAATAGTAATGCAGATAATCAAAGCCAAATAATTGAGAAGTAAGATATAGATGAATTCTTATTGATTCTCCTGGTTTAGATAATGACGATCTCTAAAGACCTAGTGATAAACTACAAAAATGATTGAAATTAAGTATAAAGTCATGTGTAATAAGGTGAAATCAGATAATTACAATGGTCCGGAAGTGGAAAATTGTCACACCCCGACGAGAAGCATGACGGGCACCGATCTATAATCCGGATACCACCTGGCGTAACAGTTACCATGATTATCATATAACCGTTATTCGATATAATATGACTCTAACATGACTGAAAGGACACCTGCACGCAGAAAGTGCCCAAATATAGAAATATGCAATGCTCTGGCATATATATATATATATATATAAGCGAGCCGACAAGACCGCAACAAGATCATAAGTGTCATAAACCGGCAAGGCTATCAGGAGAATATCAAAACCCCAAATCAAGGCTGACAAGGCCAAACATAATATCTACATACCCCACTATGTCTATGAGCCTCTACGAGTGTGCATGCAAAAGCGTAAAGGTTGGGACAGGGCCCCGACGTACCCACAACATATAAACATATATCATACTAACATAGGTACACCAAAAGATAGAAAGCCTGGAGTAATGGTAGTTGCTGACGTCGCTGAAACTGGAAGTCCTAATGTGGTGGAGGTCCTCCGCTATAACTTTCAGGACCCGCAGCACGAAATGGAGTGTCCCGTGCAATGGGACGTCAGTACGAATAAAAGTACTTAGTAGGTAAGGCAGGAATCAATAACCTTAGTAAGGCAAAAGTATAAAGAGGATAGAAGTAACTTGAGCCATTTGAGAATGTACGATATGCAATGCATGATTTCAAAAAAACAAAAAATCTTATGCAAGTATATGCATATAGTAGTATCATCATCGTGTCATCATCATATCATCATCATCCCACGTCCGGGGTATCATCATAACATGGCTATTGCAGTGGTGTGCACATCTACGTGCCTGCTCGGCCGACTATAGCGCGACATAGTAAAATAGTGTGATATATATATATATATATATATATATATATATATATATATATATATATATATATATATATATATATATATAGGAGTGACGTAAGATTGGTAACCTCCGAATGAATTATGGAATTCATATTGAATCCAAGAAAATAACTTAATGGTGATAAACATGATAATATTTCAAGAATCAATCAAATAATTAAGGCATTAAAATTTGAAATACAAAGCATAGGAATGGGGTGAATTGTTATAGAGCGTTCGTGTTCATATTCTAGTTAGATTCGTGCCAAAGAAAGAGGGGAACAGACACTTTACATACCTAAAATCGCCGATCGCTACTTGAAGGAATTCCTTATTCCAAAGCCCGCTTGTCCCTTGCCCCTACATGACGATATATGACCTTAGCTAAGCCTTAATTGATCATGTATACCAACACATATATATAATGTATCTTTGAGGCTACTTGGGGTTAAGGGAATTCGAGCAGTATTTCCTTTACAACTTCTACTTCCACCAATCTTCCAAATGACTCCCAACTGCCAATAATAATGTCATCAATAACATAATCAAGAGATTACATTCAAACTAGGATTCTACCCAAACTTCTTTTCGAATTCCATCCATAGCCAACAACTATCATACCGTACTTTATGATCTTTCTTTCACAACTAATTTCACATTTGGGACTTGCTAAGCCTTTTTATCAACTCAACATAAGAAATAAAGTGAGAACCATAGCTTATATCTTGAACAACTTCACTTCACACAATTCACTCTAAAACTTATCCACCACAACTTCAACTAGAAGTAAGAACAAGCTCCTTCCATAGACTTGTTAAATATTTCTAAGCTTGATCTTTACTTGAAATAGTTTAAGATGTTTATGGAGAATTTGGGAGGGTTGAGAGAACTTGAAAGGTCTAGAAAAATCTGATTTTGAAGGAAAAATATGACTCTAAGTCGTGGCCCATTCTATTTATAATAATTAAATAATTTTTTCCACCACCTCACAACTACGGGAAGCTCGACGGTACCGTCGTTGTTCGACGGTATGTCGACTTGCAATTGTCGAGTAACGGCAGCCTCTGATTCTCAAAAGGCAGCTCGACGGTGAAGAACAACAGTCCGTCGATCAATCGACGGTTCGTTGACCATCTCGTCGAGTTGCACTGCCCAGTGCCTTCTTCTGTCGTCAGACTCACTTACCATCTAGTCCTTTTTAATACTTGTCATATGTTACCCATGAACTTAGACCTTTGTATACTTGAAATAACATCTCTAACAATAGTTTTAAACCCTTGACAAGAGTTCGTCATGGCTTGCACCTTCTGTAACCTCAAAAACACCGTTATTTTACGAGTATATAATACAAGGTACGAGACATGCTAGCTTTTCGGAAGACGAGATGTAACAGAAATATATAGGATAGCTAATGTCACCTGCTTCCGTGATCCTCGCTCATTTCAGCCATTACATGGTTGAGAATCTAGGGGTGTACAAAGCAAACCGACAAACCGATAAATCGAGTCAAACCGAGAAAAAAACCTGAGTAGTGGTTTGGTTTGACTTGGTTTGGTGTTGAAAAAAAAAAACCCGACCATAATTGGTTTGGTTTAGTTTTAGCTAAGAAAAGTCAAACCGGATCAAACCGACCCGACGTTACGTGTATTCGATTTTTAAAATATCCTATACATAAAAATATTTATTTGTAATCTAATTTGTAAATATTTCTTAAAATTTTTCATAGTTTTTTTGTCTTTTATCATATTATTTTAAGCTTGAACTTAGAATTTTGAATGCCAATAAGTTTTATAAGCCATGGATGTTAGTAACTCAAATAAAGTCCCAATCAAAACCAACTCAACACTAGTGCTAACAAAAGAAATTCAATTCTAACACCAGGAATGACAGTAATATTGGATATCTATTCTTTAGTTTTGCATAATTGGTTTAGAACGTAAAAATACATAGCTTAATTTTTTTTTTTGTCATGTAATTAATACTTATTAGCCGTACTTATTTTAGTATAACTTAGTAGTTAGATTAAAGTCATTTTCTTTGTGGCTTATTAATTAGCAATACTTATTTTAACCGATTTTATTATTTTTTTTGTTAAATATTTTAATACCATGTCATCACTCATCTCACATTTTATGTCATTTTCTTATGAAACGCCTTAGTCATATAGTTGTATTTTACTAGGACTAAAGAAATATTTGAAGTAAAAGTCCTATGTTTTGTGTGAAGACTTTTTCTGAAAAAACCCAAAAAAATCGAATAACCCGAGAAAACCCAAAGTTGAAAAATCCGAATTTTATTGGTTTGGTTTGGTTTATAAATTTAAAAACCTGACGCTATTGATTTGGTTTGATATTTGAAATCCGAACCAACCCGATCCATGTATATCGCTAGTTGAGATCGTGGGCATCATTTTCTGCACGTATCCTCACGGGCTCCTGTTGTCTGGTGTGAATATGGCATGTATGGGAATTGTTTCTCGTATGGTCTAATATATTAAGTCCTTGGTCCGACTGGCACTGACCACTCAACTGTAGTGCTCTTTATGCTGCGTGTATGATCAAATTATATTTGCTTTCGATATATTTTCACCAACATATGCTTGAGGGGACAGTAAATTAGGACGACTCTTATAATCTGATGAAATTTATTAAAGTGTTGAAGCAAAATAAGAAATTAATTTAATTGTTATGATATAGACAGAGATATTTTAATAAAGATAAACAGTATATTCATCTGTCAGATATGCAATCTTTTACCAATGGTGCCCGGAAATATGTTGTTTCTTTATGGACCAAGTAGGGGCCAAATGTGTTTGTCTTTAGATTTTGTTCTTCACTATTACCAACATATATCTAACTATTTACCTCAATAATTGTACGGGGAAAATTAAAGCTAGCATTAGCTGTAACGCTTGAGTTGCTACTTGGCAACTTTCTTAGCAACGCAAACATAAAAAAGAGAAATCATAACGATACTCTTACAAGGTTATATAACCTCAACAAAACCTTTATTTAAATTTGTCTTTTTATTTTTGTCATCCCTTTAAGAACTTTGATGCATTCATTAATCATTACATATGAATCTAATAGAGACAAACAAAGAGTATATACCTTTACTTTCTCGGTAAAGATAGTGGCTTGTCCGGCCCACTTCCACAAATTTTACCGAAGTTGCCATTATAATCATTTATATTCTGTCAGCTCTTTACTTTAAGAGTTAATTTTGAAGTGTATAATACTAACTCACATTCATGACTTTAAAGCCTACACGAGATGTACCCGTTTTGTTCAATCAGTTTTAACCCGCTCAAATTCAATTCAAGATTTGCCACCACTATTCTTGACATTAAGGACTGAACTAACTACACTAATAGAGTAGACTCCAACTTGTAATTAAATAGGTGATCAAAAGATCAATCAAATCATTAATTGACGACGTTGCTCAGTATTCTGGTATCATTAATATATGTTGCAAATAATTATTAGTTGTTCCATTCTTTCCGTTAACATAATAAATATCTCACCCACAATTATTGAATACATTATGTGATATACTCCTTTTCTGGATTGATAGCAATGCATTATAAGTCAAAACCAGCACTCCTCAAATTCATTTACTGCGTAGTTACTATATTACAAGACTATATATAGAAAATGCAGCCTGCAGGGTAGGATAACACTAAGTTACAACTTAATTATCTATTACACAATATTCTTGAGAGCTAGCTAACTCATCAAGTGAACCAAAACCAGGTTATATTATACATATACTGCCTTAAAAAAAAACAACTACTAAACTACTTAGTACTCAACTTAATAAAGTTCCGATGTAGAGGAAGCTTAATTAATAGGAAGCCTGAAGATGTAAGTGTTGGGCTGCACCATAGTTGCTTGAGAGTTGATTGATGGGTGAATCATGATGAGGGGAAGGAGGTGTACTTCCCTCCCTTCCATAATTACTATGGTGATCATCATCATCATGAGTAGTACTAGTACTAGAGATAATAGTCTGATGGTGCTCATCAGATGGCCTTGGAGTGGGAGGTGGCCGTATCTGTTCCTCCCTTCCATAGTTACTGTGGTGATCATCATCATCATCATGAGTATTAGTACTAGAGATAATTGTCTGACCGTCGTTATGAGATGGCTTTGGAGTTGGAGGTGGTTTTTGTTTCTCTCTTCCAATTCCATTTCCATCATGACATGAATTAGAGGAAGTTGTGATAATTATCTGACCCTCTTCATCTGCTGGTTTTGGTGATGGTGGATGTTCATGATCATGCCTCCCAACGGGTATAGGATCATGCCTCCCACCAACTATCTCTGATGAATAACTTGGAAGCAAAATTAGCACCTCATCATGACTTGTTGTCATCAAGAGCTCACTGCTATATAACTCATTTTTGTGAGGTTTAAGTCCTTGGGTGGTGCTTGTGAGTTGACCGATTGTCGGATCATGCTTAGGAGCGGGAGGTAGTAAATGATGGGGCCTCCCTACTATTTCCTGATTGTGTGGTGGAGACGATGCTGGTGGTGAAGGTGTTATATATGGCTGCCTTCCATATTCTGCCAGCTTCTGCCCATGATGTTTTTCTGAAGACATAAAGTTATTCTACGTTATAATTACGAGACAAGCCGATGAATTAAGTGCATGTAAAAGGAAATTAATAAACAAGTTTATAAGTTCTTGGGTTAATTACACTGACACATGCAATAGCTAATAGTGACAAGCGCGCATCGTTTATATTTTAAAGTTTATGAGTTTCTATAACAATCATAAGTTAATATATATAGTAACTATAATAACTAAATTCACAAGCTGCTGAATTTCCATAAACATGTAGATTCTACTCTAGATCCGCCACAAATTACTATAACAAAAAGATAGAGGAAGATCAACTCTATGAGAGGTTGATTCTTCCCAAGTAGAGGTAGATTGATGGGGGTGATCAGCCGCTTTTGGCTCAAATTATGTATACGTATAAAAAAATTGTACTATATAAATTAATCACAGCTAGTCTAACTCAGTGATTCTAAATTCTGAATTTGATGTTATCCCTGATAAGAATAAATGATAAGGAGGCGGTAATACTAGATCATCTTCTCCAGATAAATAAAATACTACTCCTGCAACTTAGTAGAAGACAGGCGGAAAAAAAGGTAAAATAGAGAGAGTTGCATGATATCTGCTTACTACACTTTAAATTCTCCATGCAGTCCACTGTACAAAAATTATAGTTTAACCTTAATATTTTCAAGTGGATTAACAAAAAGGATTTATAATGAATACTAATGCTAAGTGAAACTCCGGAAAAGGAGTAGAACTGCAGTGTCCATTGGTGTTATGAAGTGTGTGGCAAGGATATTGTAAAAATAATTAAATTAGTACCTAGCAAAGTTCTTGCTTCAGCTCCTACGAAAATGAGGAAGTAGATAAGAAAGGAATTAGCTCTGATGGAGAGAATCATTTTATTCATCGTTGTTTATTGCTTAAAACTGACCTCTTTCAAGTCTCCATTTATAGACAAAAAGGGTTCGCTAAGTGCGTAGTGCATTATCACCAAACTTTCTTTATTCAAACTGATGTTATACTGTTAAGCATATCTTTTAAATTGAACAATCTATCAGAAGATCTAATATGCTGCAAAAAACACATTTTTAATTAGTCTTATTGCGTTGGTATAATAACATATAAGTATATTATATTTAATAAGTTGATAAAGGCTAATACGCTGATCAACTCGCCCTTTTATTTTCTAGCTCTCTTTTTATATTCTGAAAAGGATTTAGCTTTTACTCCCTCTTTCTCAATTTAATAAGTGAAGGTGTTTGATTTGATATAAAATTTCAGAAAAATAGGAAGACTTTTGAAACTTATGATATAAAATAAAGAATAAAAATTTATGTTGCTATAAATTATGTCATTAAAGATAAAATAAAGAGTTTGAAGTTGAATTGTTACTAATTAAATATGAAAAAATGTCATTATTTTTAGACAGATAAAAAAACAAAGTCACGTAAATTGAAATGAAAGGAGTATATATTATAGTGCGAAGTTTTTTTACACGATCAATATTTGAACAATTATAACAAGTTACTTACTGCAATTTTTAGATTAACAAATAGGATAAGCAATTACCTTCATTATTGTTATATATATAGGCTACGTTAACTTGATGGTGTAATTAAAGTACTCCCTCTGTCCTATTTTATGTGGCACACTTTTCTTTTTAATCTGTTCTAAAAAAGAATGTGATCTTTTTATAATTAGAAACAATTTAACTTAAAAAATATCTTTTTTTACACTTAATGAAATGATTTATAGCCACATAAATGTCTAATCTTTTTTTGCGCGGATTGCCCTTCATTTGGGGTGGTCTTTAATTTTTGGCCTTCAAATTGGTGGTCTTTAAGTTTTGCTCTTCGCCTAATACCCCAATGTTGTGGGTTCAACCCCAGTTTAGTAACAAAAAAAAAAAAACGCAAGGCAGATGTTTGGATTCGCAAGGCAAAATTTTGCAAAATTCTTCCCATAAGGCAGAATTTTGCAAATTCTTCCCATAAGGCAGAATTTTGCCTTAAGGCCAAAATCCTTCAAAACTCTTGTCTTGCGAATCCAAACTCTACCTTGCGATTTTTTTTAAAATTTTTGACTGAGTGAGGAGTCGAACCCGAAATCAAGGAATTTTTAGCGAAGGACAAAAATTAAAGACCACCAATTTGAGGAATAAAATTAAAGACCACCTCCATCGAATTGCCCAATGTCTAAAACTTATTTTAGACCACAAATCTCAAAACTTTTTCTTAGATTTCTTAGACTTTATATCAAGTCAAACGGTTGTTACATAAATTTGGGACGGGCGAAGTATACGCTATCAGCGTCACGAAAAAAGTTTAAACTCACGAGTGGTCAGTCTTTCTCACTCGTTTTTGAGTTGTGACTAGATTTAATGTACGAGCATTCTTTAGAAACAGCACCACTGCAGTAGAGTCAATTACCACGTGATAATTACTTGATTTTACCCTGTAACTGTTGTATATCAATAATTAATCTCGACCACTTTAGGTGAATTATTAAAACATCCGTACAATGTTCTCTCCATTTTCACCCATTACGCCTATGTTAGGTCTAATTCAATCGGCCTACCTTCTGAGAAAAGCACCTTTGGTAAAGTTAATAGAAAATCATGAATTTATACACTGGGCCTTGGTGAGGCAAATTTTAATATTTTGAAAAGAAAAAAAAGGTCATAAATTCCACCCAAACTTGTTCACCCTTAAATTTTGCGAACTATCTAGAAATATTATGAAGCAAAACCTGAGAGAAGGTGTATGAAATTATCTCTAATATATTTAACGAACAATGTTCTTTTTGTTGCTATAATCATAGTTCTATACTTCTACTGCTCATCCTAATTAACTGAGGTTTTTTCGACAAAGGATATATAGCTCAATTTGATTGATTAATTACCAATCAAAATTTTATTAGACTTTGTTGATTCCTTTTTCTAAAAGATTATGCATCAAATTGAAGGACGAAGATTAGAATAAATGGATCAAGACATGCGATGCTCCACACATATAGTTACTTAAAGTAATAAAGCAAAAGTTGTAGCACTAAAATTTAAAAAAGATGGACCAACCAAGCAGCATATCACATGATAGGGGTGTAGGGTTGGTTGGAATTTTTTAAACACCAAACCAAATCAATTGCGTCGGGTTTTTAAATTTATACACCAAACCAATAAAATTCGAGTTTTTCAACCTCGGATTTTCTAGGATTTTTTGGGTTTTTTTCGGAATAGTCTTGATGCAAAACATATAACTTTTATTTCAAATATTTCTTTAGTCCTAGTAAGATACAACTATATAATTAAGGTTTTTCATAAGAAAATAATACAAAATGTGAGAATAGTGATGACATTGTATTCAACAAAAGAAAATAAAATCGGTTAAAATAAATATTGCTAATTAATAAGCCATAAAGAAATGACCATAATCTAAAAATACTAAGTCATGCTAAAATAAGTACTGTATTAATTACATTACAAGAAAAAAAAACTTAAGTTATGTATTTTCATTCTCTAAACCAGTTATGCAAAACTAAAGAATAGATATCCAACATTATTGTCATTCCTAGTGGTAAATTGAATTTTTTTTGTTAGTATTAGTGTTGAGTTGGTTTTGGTTTGGACTTTATATGAGTTACTAACATCCATAGGATATAAAACTTGTTGACATTCAAAATTCTAAGTTCAAGCTTGAATAATATGATAATAAATGGAAAAAACTACGAAAAAATTTAAGAAATATTTATAAATTACATTACAAATAAATATTTTTATGCATAAAATATTTTAAAAATTGAATAAATGTAACGCCATGTTGGTTTGGTACGGTTTGACTTTTTTTAGATAAAACCAAACCAAACCAATTATGGTCGGGTTTTTTTTTTAACACCAAACCAAGTCACTAGTCGATTTTTTTTTTCCGGTTTGACTCGGTTTATCGGTTTGGTGCGGTTTGTCGATTCACTTTGTACACCCCTATCACATGACATGCAAGGATTAATTAAGCTAAATATATCATAGTTTATATCAAAGATACTATGTTCAAAAAAGCTAAGATACTAGCATTAACTATTAATTAATTTTCCTGGTCATTCGTGGGATACCTGGGCAAATGAAATGTTTCCACAGCCATTAACAGGGAAATAATTAGCATATCTACAATCAAAGTGATACTGCAATAGTAGATACCAACTCCACCGCCACATGAAAGGGCAGGTAATAATATATTCACGCTCAGTATATCGCTATGGCTTCATTTCCCCACCAGGCCATTGTGTGATCATATTGGCACTTTGAAGAAATTCCAAATATAGAAGACATACTCGAGTAAAAGCTGCTTCTTGGAATTATTCCCTTTTGCTTATGTGGTCCTTACGCACTTTGGAGAGGAAAATATTATGGCATTGTTCGGTCAAAAGAAAAGCACTCAGTTATATATGCGGGTGTAGCTCGCTAGGAGCGTAAGAGGTTTATCTAACTTCTGTTTGTCAAAAAATTATACTGTATATATAAGGTCAAAATTATATTTTATGTAAATATAATAAATGTTAAATCCCATTACATTGTGAATTTCCTTAGTGAAATCCACCATCACCTAGCTAGTGCTCAATAACGAATTATCCTAAAAAGTGTTAGACGAAGTTTATAAAGTTGAGAAGATTTATCATTATCAACCCCAAAGTAAGCATTTAAGATACTTCATTTTCGATTATTTTTTAGTTTAGGCGTTAGATCATGTCCTGATTGTGTCTTCCCCAAATGAAATATACGTACAAGCGTTTCCACCTATTACACTGATCACCCTATGGAGAAATTTCTTGTATGATCTACAGAATATCTATACTTAGCCTATAGTGCGCACTCACAGTTTAGTTTTTGATATTTTTTGGAATAAAGAGGGATTAGGCTCCCCTCCATTACATCTTCCCTCCATTTCCTCAAGTGCATAGTTAGATGATTGACGCCTTATTTCTAATTTTAAAGGCTTAAATTGAATTAACTTAACAACATACATCTTAACTATGGTTAAGAGTTTAATTTGGGAAATCAATCTCCAAGAAAATCTCAACTTCCATAAAGTTAGAAACCCATTAATACCAATTATTATCGATAATATCTTTAACACCTAGCTATAAAATTTATCTTAATAAAATGGACTATGTAAATAAAGAGCAATTACAAAATTATTGCTTTTTAACTATAAAACTGATATTATTCCACATTTGATATTTTTCAACATATCTCTATAATTTTATATTAAAAAATAGCTAGTTAAGGACCACTTACTAATTCAAATCCAAATAGAAAACGATTCATAAGAAGTTTAAGATGGGATAAAAATCGACTGCCCCAAAGTACGGTGTATATTTTTTCAAACTTTTTTTATTTTTATGAATGATCGTTATATTCTTGATAATAAAAAAGGTTGATTAATCAAAAAAGAAAAAGAAAAGAGGATTACGTTGAAATTTTACTTATTTTCATTTCATTAAAAAAAAAATCTGAATGTAAAACATATAAAAATGCAAGTGATGACAATAGTAAGAAACGATATTAATGGTTCCCAAATTTATGGGAGTTTGAGATTTATCTTACCAATATTAGTGATTATTTTCCTAAAACTTGTCTAATTAACCATAGTTAATAACATTTGTTAGTTAATTCAATCTAAGCCTTTAAAATTAAAAATAAGACAAGTGTCAATCATCTAACTATGCACTTAGGAAATGGAGGGAAGTTGTTTTGGAGGGGAGCTTAATCCTATAAGGAGAACTCCTCTGTACACACTGCATAGGGAAATCATATAAAAATTATGTTATTACTCCCTCCATTCCATAATAAGTGGATTTTTAAGCTCATGCACATTCCTTAAGAAATTGCTCATTCCTAAAAAAGTAAGAGTGTTTTTACTACCTTACCCTAATCAAGTTTTATTACTTTCTAGAAACAGAAACGGTAGTTAATGAATCTTGGCTGTTTAAATAAGGGTAATCTTGAAAGAATCTGCCCAAAGTCTTCTTGAAATCCTAAAGCACCACTTACTTTCGAAAAAAATAAAATGCCTAAAATACCACTTATTATGGAATGGAGGGAGTCTATAAGATGTTCAATATTATTACTTTGATTTAGCCGTATTTAACTACTCATTAAGAGTTTTATTTTATTTTGATGATTTAAGTTTCATTTTACTTAAATAAATTTGGTAAACTTAATTAAACTTTCATAATAAGCGTTAAAAATCTATTTAAATAATATTTTATTTTAAAATGAAAATTTACGTGTTTTTTTTAAAAAAAAAAAAATTAATACTCAAAACACCTCTTATAAATGTTGATCAATTTCCCAAACATAGATTGCTAATTTTTCAAAGCATTTTCTGAAAATTCATTTAGACAGTACTCTGATTTTGAAAACTTGACCAACATCCCCTAAATTTGATAAACAAAGAATAACCAAGTTTGGGCCCTTATTGGACTATATTCAGTCTCGATCTTAAAGGGCTTACATTAATCTTGGGCTAAAAATAAATAAAAGTCCAACTACACCGTTAACATTCATTTTTTTGCGCGGATTGCCCTTCGTTTGGGGTGGTCTTTAAATTTTGCCCCTCAAATTTGTGGTCTTTAAATTTTGTCCTTCATATTTGTGGTCTTTAAATTTTGCCCTTTGCTTGGAAAGATAAGCGAATACATGAAGTTCTGGGTTCGAATCCCCGCTCAAGCATAAAATAAAAAAATAATTTCGCAAGGCAGGACTGGGGGAATGTATGCCGGATCCAGCATACAATCTTTAAGAAAAAGTTAAAGTTATGCCGGATCCGGCATAACTAAAAGTCTGCCCCTCAAGGAAAGTCTGCCCCCTCCGGCAGACTTTTAGTTAAACATAACTAAAAGTCTGTTGGAGGGGGCATACAAAATTTAAACTTTGCCTTATAAGGCAAACTTTTAGTTATGTCTTAAGGAAAACTTAGCCTTATGGGGCATACTTTTAGTTATGTTTTATGGGCACACTTTTAGTTAAGGCATTACTAAAGGTTTATCTTGAAAAGTTAAAAAAAAAAATACATATATATGCTTCAAGGCAAAGTTTGCCCATAAGGCATAAGTATGCCCCCATCGACATAAGTTTGGTAATTCCTTAACAAGTTTATGCCGATGGGGGCATACTTTTAATGGGCAAACTTTTATGCCGGATCCGGCATAAACTTGTGAAGGAATTATCAAAGTTATGCCGGAATCGGTATACTTATGCCAAGTCTGCCCTTAAGGCATAAGTATGTCGGGTCCGGCATAACTTTGCTAATGGGGGCATAGCGAAATTTAAACTCTGCCTTGCGATTTTTTTAAAAATTTTTGACTATGTGGGGGTTCGAACCTGAAACCTATGGGATTTAGCGAAGGGCAAAATTTAAAGATTTCAACTATGAAGGGCAAAATTTAAAGACCACCCCAAAAGAAGGGCAATTCTGCGAATTGCCTGTTAACATTTCATCCTTTTGGTCGGTGATCGGACCTCATATAATCATACTAGATGGCCTATGCCCGTGCTGCGCACGGGCCTAACATTTCGGATTATAGTGTATCTATGTATATGTAGTTGTGTTTAGATATATATATATATATATATATACATACTATGTTCAAAATACGATTAATATAACATTGTAGTTTGTGCTCCGTATCTAAAACTTTATTTTATTCGTGTTTGCTACGAAAATTTATTAATACTTTTTAAAAGAGAAGATTTGTTTAAAAGAAAACTATTTTCTTCTCTTTGAGATAAAATAATAGCAATATTTAAGCATCAGTTGATACTTTCAATTTTAATTCGATTAATTTAAAAGTGTAAAATAATTATTATTTTTTATCAAATTTTGATTTGGATAATTCTAATTCAAATTATTAAATTAATTTTACATGTTTGAAACGAAACAAAGTAGAAATTAATTTTCTATTTAAACGAATAAATGCTATTTTTTAATTTTTGGTAAATATTCTCGGTTGAACTCATTTTACTTGTCATGTTGTCTTTTGCATGGTTTTTTAAGGAAACGTGAATTAGAATTATAATTTGACTAATTTATCTTATTCATTATTTGATCTTCATTTGATATTAATCCATTTTCACATTTATTAGAGTAAGAATAAAAATAAAAAAGTAATTAAACTGTATGTTATTTTTTAAATATATATATTTTAAGTATATTTATTTTAGTAAACATAATAAATAAATGACATGGCGGAATAGAAAATACAACAATTAAATATTTTGAAGAAAAGTAATAATATGAGGTCCATGTTTTTTGCTGTGCAATAATTTCATTTGCTCTCACTAATGGGTTAATATGCATGTGGCAATGAATCCACTATTATTGACTTGATGGGGATACTTTGGGAATTATATGAATATTTTTTGATTTTTTAGTATATGGGATGCACGTTTTTTTTTTTTTTTGACGTTGCCTTTTTTTTTTTTAATATGGGGTCCATTTTTTTTTCATGAGTTTGAAGAGGGTGGGGTCCACTTTTTTTCCATGAGTTTGGGGAGGGTGGGGTCCAGTTTTTTTTTTTTTTTTTTTTTTTTAAGAGTGACTGTCGACGAAGCATGGGTAAACCGATGCTTCTATATAGTAGAAAAATAGAAATATAATAAAGTATTTCTATCTACTTTTTAGAAGAGTTGGTAATATAAAGTATAAAACGTCATTTTTTTTTTGCCTTAAATAAAAAAGTGGGTGGGACCACAAAGGATTTTTTTTACTCTTAAATAAAAAAATAGGACCGAACACGGACGGCAATGTTGCCTCTATAAACTGGCTCTTCTATATAGTAGTAATAGTAAAGTAATACATATAATTTTTTTATCAAAATTTGATTTGGATAATTCTAATTCAAATTATTATATTAATTTTATATGTTTAAGATGAAACGAAGTAGAAATTTGATTTTCTATTTAAATGAAGAACTTCTATTTTTTAATTTTTAGTAAATATTTTTGTTTAACTCATTTTACTTGTCATGTTATTTTTTACATGTTTTTTAAGGAAACGTCAATTAGAATTAGAATTTCACTAATTTACCTTATTAATTATTCGATCTCTATTTAATATTATTTTTTCTTTTATGACATTAATCTCTTTTCACATTTATTAGAGTAAGGAAAAAATAAAAAAGTAATTAAATTCTATCTTATTTTAATATATAAGTATTTTAAGTATGTTGCTATACAATAATTTTATATGCTCCCACTAATGGGTTGATACGCATGTGACAATGAATCCATCATTATTGATTTAATTGTTTGATTTTCTAAGCACTTTTTCTTAACATTGTTTATTTTTTTAATATGAGATTCATTTTATTTTAATATTAGTTGTTGTTTAATATATATGGGGCCCACATTTTTTTCCCAAGAGTTTGGATGTGGTGGGTTCCACTTTTTTTTTTTTTTTTTTTTTTTTTAATACTGGTTGGTGTTTAATATGGGGCCATGAAGAACTTCTATTTTTTAATTTTTAGTAAATATTTTTTGTTTAACTCATTTTACTTGTTATGTTATTTTTTACACGGTTTTTAAGGAAACGTCAATTAGAATTATAATTTCACTAATTTAGCTTATTAATTATTTGATCTCCATTTAATATTTTTTTTATGACATTAATCTCTTTTCACATTTACTAGAGTAAGGAAAAAATGAAAAAGTAATTAAATTCTATCTTATTTTAATATATAAGTATTTTAAGTATATTGCTGTACAATAATTTCATTTGCTCCCACTAATGGGTTGATACGCATGTGGCAATGAGTCCATCATTATTGATTTAATTGTTTGATTTTCTAAGCATTTATTTTTTAACATTGTTTGTTTTATTAATATGGGATTCACCTTTTTTTTTAATATTGCTTGATTCTATTAATATGAGATCCACTTTTTTTTCCCGTGAGTTTGGATGTGGTGAGTTCCACTTTTTTTTCTTCCTTTTTTTTTATTGCTCGATGTTATTTAGTATGGGGCCCACCCCTTTTTTTTTTGAAGGGATAACGGACGATGAAGCATGGGTCTAAACCCATGCTTTATATAGTTTTTTTTTTATTGGATTCACTTTTTTTTTTAATATTGCTTGATTCTATTAATATGTGGTCCACTTTTTTTTTCCCTTGAGTTTGGATGTGGCGAGTTCCACTTTTTTTTTTTTTTTTTTATTGCTCGGTGTTATTTAGTATGGGGCCCACCCCCTTTTTTTTTTTGAAGGGACAACTGACGATGAAGCATGGGTCTAAACCCATGCTTTATATAGTTTTTTTTTTTTTTTTTATATATATTGCTTGGTGTTGTTTAGTATGGGGCCCACCCTTTTGAACATTATTAGTTTGCACTAATTTTATGCATAATATATATATATATATATATGTTCAAAACACGATTGATATAACATTGTAATTTGTGCTCCGTGTCTACAACTTTATTATATTAGTGTTTGCTAAGAATACCAAGTCTGAACTTTTTTTTTTTTGACATTGTTTATTTTTTTAATATGGGATTAACTTTTTTAATTTTCTTTATTTATTGCTTGATTTTGTCAATATGGGATACTATGTTCAAAACACGATTAATATAACATTGTAATTTGTGCTCCGTATTTAAAACTTTATTATAGTAGTGTTTGCTACGGATACGCATGGTGTTTAATATGGGGCTCACAATTTTTTTTTATGTTCAAAACACAATTGATATAATATTGTAATTTGTGCTCTGTGTCTAAAACTTTATTTATTAGTGTTTGCTAAGAATACCAAGTCTGAACTTTTTTTTTTTGACATTGTTTATTTTTTTAATATGGGATTAACTTTTTTTTTTTTTTTATTTATTGCTTGATTTTGTCAATATGGGATACTATGTTCAAAACACGATTAATATAACATTGTAGTTTGTGCTCCGTATTTAAAACTTTATTATATTAGTGTTTGTTACGGATACGCATGGTGTTTAATATGGGGCCCACAATTTTTTTTAACATTGTTTATTTTTTTAATACGGGATTCATTTTTTTTTTAATATTGCTTGATTTTGTTAATATGAGGTCCACTTTTTTTTTTTTTCCCATGAGTTTGGATGTGATGGGTTTCACTTTTTATGGGGGGGCCTAAATTTTTTTTTTTTTTTTTATATATATATTTTTTTTGTGGGCTTGTTTAATATTGGGGGGGGGGGGTAATTTTTTTTTTAATTTATAGAGGGGCCCACGACGGACGACGAAGAGTGAGTAAAACTCACTCTTCTAAATAGTACTAGATGGCTTATGCCCGTGCTGCGCACGGGCCCAACACTTCGTATTATAGTGTATCTATGTATATTTAGTCGTGTTTAGATAGTGATAATATATATATATATATATATATATATATATATATATATATATATATATATATATATATATATATATATATATGCTCGAAATACAGTTAATTTAACATTGTAGTTTGTGCTCCGTATCTAAAACTTTATTTTATTCGTGTTTGCTACGAAAATTTATTAATATTTTTTAAAACAGAAGACTTGTTTAAAAGAAAACTATTTTCCTCTGTTTGAGATAAAATAATAGCAATATTTAAGCATCAGTTGATACTTTCAATTTTAATACGATTAATTTAAAAATGTAAAATACTTATTATTTTTTATCAAATTTTGATTTGGATAATTCTAATTCAAATTATTAAATTAATTTTACATGTTTGAAACGAAACAAAGTAGAAATTAACTTTCTATTTAAACGAAGAAATGCTATTTTTTATTTTTTGGTAAATATTCTCGGTTTAAATCATTTTACTTGTCATGTTGTCTTTTGCATGGTTTTTTAAGGAAACGTGAATTAAAATTATAATTTGACTAATTTACCTTATTCATTATTTGATCTCCATTTGATATTAATCTCTTTTCAGATTTATTAGACTAAGGAAAAAAATGAAAAAGTAATTAAATTCTATCTTATTTTAATATATAAGTATTTTAAGTATGTTGCTGTACAATAATTTCATTTGCTCCTACTAATGGGTTGATACGCATGTGGCAATGAGTCCATCATTATTGATTTAATTGTTTGATTTTCTAAGACTTTTTTTTTTAACATTGTTTGTTTTTTTAATATGGGATTCGTTTTTTTTATTAATATTGCTTGATTTTGGATGTGGTGGGTTCCACTTTTTTTTTTTAATACTGGTTGGTATTTAATATGGGGCCCAATTTTTTTTTTAATATTAGTTGTTGTTTAATATATATGGGCCCACAATTTTTTTTGCCTGATTCTGTTAATATGGGGTCCACTTTTTTTTCCCGTGAGTTTGGATGTGGTGGGTTTCACTTTTTTTTTTTTTTTTTAATACTGGTTGGTGTTTAATATGGGCCCATAATTTTTTTTAACATTATTTATTTTTTTAATATGGGATTCACTTTTCTTTTTAATATTGCTTGATTTTGTTAATATGGAGTCCACTTTTTTTCCCGTGAGTTTGGATGTGGTGTGTTCCATTTTTTTTTTAATATTGGTTGGTGTTTAATATAGGGCCCACAATTTTTTTTAAATATTAGTTATTGTTTAATATATATGTGGTCCACAATTATTTTTTATGGGCCTGTTTAATATGGGCCCAAAAGTTTTTTTTAACATTGTTTGTTTTTTTAATATGGGATTAACTTTTTTTTTAATATTGCTTGATTTTGTTAATATGGGGTCCATTTTTTTTAATACTGGTTGGTGTTTAATATGAGACCCATAATTTTTTTTTTAATATTAGTTGTTCTTTAATATATATGGGGCCCACAATTTTTTTTGCCTGATTCTGTTAATATGGGGTCCACTTTTTTTTTCCCGTGAGTTTGGATGTGGTGAGTTCCACTTTTTTTCTTCTCTTTTTTTTTTTAATACTGGTTGGTGTTTAATATGGGCCCCACAATTTTTTTTTTAAACATTGTTTGTTTTTTAAATATGAGATTCACTTTTTTTTTTAATATTGCTTGATTTTGTTAATATGGGTTTCACTTTTTTTTTTTTAATACTGGTTGGTGTTTAATATGGGGCCCATAATTTTTCTTAAAATATTAGTTGTTGTTTAATAATATGGGGTCCACATTTTTTTTTTTTTTACAATTTTATTTTTGGATGTGGTGGGTTTCACTTTTTTTTTTTTTTTTTTTTAATATTGGTTGATGTTTAATATGGGCTCACAATTTTTTTTAACATTGTTTTTTTTTTAATATTGCTTGATTTTGTTAATATGGGGTCCACTTTTTTTTCACGGGATGTGGTGGGTTCCACTTTTTTTTTTTTATAATACTGGTTGATATTTAATATGGGGCCCATAATTTTTTAAAAATATTAGTTGTTGTTTAACTTATATGAGATTCATAATTTTTTTTTTAGGGCCTATTTAATATGGGGCTCAAAAGTTTTTTTTTAATTTTAATGGAGCCATCAACGACGAACAAGGACCCAACTCGTGCTTCTAATAAAGTAGTAATAGATGCCGTGCAATTCTTTCGTAGGTAGTCACATATCCCTCTTCGGACAACTTTGTTGAGTTGCTCTATGAATGTTTTCTGTAAAGAAATTGGTAACAGCCAGCTTTGTCATATGAGATTGTAAATTGTTTGTGGTGTTTTAACTATCTACGTACAAAACAAGGCACAAATTAATACAATTAAAATTCATCCTGAGAGTATTGTATTTAAATCGTGATGATTTGCCTTGCTGTTAGAGAACGAATATAGTAGAAATTTTGAAGCTGTATATTGTAGATGGGTAAGAAAATTCAAAATTGTCTCTTAACACTGGTAGTTTATCAAATATTATATATAAGAACTTTATATTTTTAGACATCAATTTGAAATACGGAATGTTAGTGACGAAATTACTGCTGAGGTGAACACACTGAATATAATGCATGCATCGTCATTAACTTTGTTGCTGTTCTCATTAAAATTAACTGAAGATGAGCTCAGCCAGTGGCGGAATTAGTAATTGCATTAAGGAGAATCGAAATATAAAAAAGTAAAGAGAAGCTAAGATCTACATATACAGTGCAATTTTTCGATGAAAGGGTGTCGATTGACTTCCCTTGGACAAGAATACTTCCGTTATTGGCTTTAGCCCTGAAAGACCAAAAATTCACCTTAAATCTTGATTTATTTATGGAAGAAAATTTAGAATTTGTTACAGATTTCCTTTGTTTTACTTTCCACTCTTCCTTTTCGAAAGGAAAGTAGCGTTACAATTAAATAGTTATTGCGTATAGGGCATTTTTCTTTCTATATTTCTATTCATGTGATGCATATAATTACTTTATACCACTAGTATTTGTGCATATGAAATTTATTTACGCTCGATGTTTAGGCCAAATTGGTGAATACATGATATATTTCTTCTTCAGAAAGGCACTTAACTACAATTAATTAATGTGTATTACCATTTCAATTTTTCTTATAACCATGATAAATTAATATAGTTTCATGTGAATGTTGGTTGTGATGGGGTAAAGTATTTTCATATCTTGACTCTTCCATTCAGTCAAATAAAATGTATTAGATTAATTCAGGAGAAGCTGTTTCTAACATTCCAAGTGTTGTTGAAAAAGTCTCTGATAAATGTCAAATGGATCATTCTATGCGTATTTTACCTAAACAAGGCATTAACAAGTTGAATATGTAAAAGTCGTGCCCAAAATTTGGTAACGTGAGAAGGCAAGTTTTCTAACCAAACTCACAACTTCATTCATCATACGTTAAAAAGTACACATGACAGTTATTCCAGTTATAAATTAGCAACAACTTTTTTTGCAAACTTGCTACTTTCGTCTCTCTCTTCAAAGAAACGCAAGTCTTTCACATATCAAAACTAACCTAAGAAAAAAAAAAAAAAAAACTAAGCCCTAAATTTGCTCATTTTGTTTTGTGATACGCACAGCTTGCTTGCAAATTTTTGTTGCTTCCACATTATACTAAGGAAGCCCTAATCTAATCTGTCCTGAGGTATTTTCAATAGCTTTGTTTTGTTTCCTTCATATTTTCTTATTTGTTTTGTGTTCAAGCAAAAACAAAGCCAAGATTTTTTGCCAATTCAAGTTTTACTATATGGTGGAAGAAGGTAATTTGGTGCAACAAGAGATGGAAAGTTAAAAAAAAAAATTGAAGTTAAGGGAAAGATGGAGCTAAAGAGTACTGTAAATGAATTTGGAGATGGGGTTTCATGGTATAGAGGAGCAATGCTAGGGAAAGGAAGTTTTGGGTATGTTTATTTGACAAATTTGAAGAACCCCAAGTCGAAAAATCGATACTTGCCATCAGTTATGGCTGTGAAATCTGCTGAAGTTTCAGTTTCAGGTTCAATTCAGAAGGAAAGGGAAGTTCTCAACAACATCAAGGGTTGTCCTTACATAATTCGCTGTTTTGGTGATGAAACTACAACTGGTAAGAATGGTATGATGACTTATAACTTATTGCTCGAGTATGGTTCTGGTGGAAACCTAGCTGATAGGATCAAGAATTTAGGGAACAAAGGGTTGCCTGAATTTGAGGTAAGGTCTTATACTAGGTCTATGCTTAGAGGGTTGAATCGTATTCGCGCGATTGGTTATGTTCATTGTGATATGAAACCTGAAAATATCCTGCTTGTGTCGAATTCTAGCAAGGGAAGTAGTACTGAATTTAGGGCGAAAATTGGTGATTTGGGATTGGCTAAGAGAGAAAATCAGAGTAAAAAGAGGAGATTGGAGCCTTATTGGAGAGGTACTCCAATGTACTTGTCACCCGAAGCTATAACTGATAATGTACAAGAGTCTCCTGCTGATATATGGGCTTTAGGGTGTATTGTGCTTGAGATGTTAACTGGAAAACCTCCGTGGGATCGGAAGGAAGATATGGTTGCCGAGGATGTACTAAGAAAGATTGGGGAAGGGCATGAATTGCCTGAAATTCCAGGGGATTTTTCTACGGAAGCAAAAAAATTCCTGAAGGGTTGTTTCGTGAGGAACTCGAGGTATAGATTGACAGCTGAAATGCTGTTAATACATCCATTTGTTGAGGGTTTAAATGATGATGATGGAGTTGAAGAACTAGAGGAGGTTGAAGATATAAATGAAGTTGATTCTATGCAATTGGTTACTGACACTGACGATGAATTTTGCTATTCTCAAGAAGATTGGAGTTGCATATCTGAAGAGGACGACTGCCTCGGTTACTGGTCGGAAGATGACACGATTACGGAGGATGAAATGACCTCTTATATTTCTGAAGAAGAGATATTAAAAGTAGAAGAAAGGATGAGCATTAGAAGCTCTAGCATTGATAGTGGTTTTAGTAGTATGATTGATACATCAATGTGGGTATCTTCACGGAATCCATCAACAAATTCGTCAAAATGTCCATTAAAATTTACAATTCCTGCAGGTGTCTAGCATTAGGTGGTAGGGTGGAAATATGATTCATTTATTCCTTATTTGTCTACACTCTCTGTAGATCCTATGCAACTCAAATTGACTGAAGTTTAATAATATGTTATTATTCTTATACTTATGGCTTCCAGCTCTACCTTTTAATCTTTCTATTTCCACCTCCTAAAATTTTTTGTTTGTTCCTCCATGTTTCTTTCAAGACTTACTGCTCTTTCATTTCTATATTTCATATGTATAAAGCATAAGTATATATTAAAATAAGCTCTTTGTGTTGTCTGGAAATCTAAACATGGATTACTTTCTGGAATTAGTTATTTCTCTTTGTTATTGGAACTTTTATATTAACCACTTAATTCTCATGGTTATTGTAGGAAGCTGACCAGATCATCAGAATTTTTTCTCCATTGTCTCAAGGCACTGTGTTTCTAGTAGCAAATCTTGATAAATCTCATGTTTTCATCATTGTCTGCTTATCTTAAAATTTATGATAGTGATTTTAATAGTATGATTGATCTATCAATGCAAGTGCTTTCACGGAGTCCATCATTTAAATCGCCTAAAAGTCCATTAAAATTTACATCCTGAGTGTCTAGCATTAGGTGGTAGGATGGAGATAGGATTCATTTATTCCTTTATTCTCTACAATCTCTGCAGATCTTATGCATCTCAAATTGACTGAAATTTAATGATAAGTTTTTAATTCTTTTATACTTATGGCTGCCATTTTCTCAACCTTTTAATTATTCTATTTCCAAGTCCTAAACACACTGATTTCATGTTTGTTCCTCCATGTTTCTTTCTAGACTTATTACCCTTTCATTTCTGGAATTCATATACATAAAGAATATGTGTAAGTTAGCTCAGATTCATTCTATCAGCCAATTGTTGTTCGGCAAACTAAGCTATTTTTACATTGTCTGTACTATGCACTTGGATCTAAACATGGATTACTAGGTGGAAGCAGTTGTTTTTCTTTGTTATTGGAACTGTTATATTAACCATTTAATTCTCATGGTTATTTATGGAAGCTGGCAAGATAATCAGGATATTTTATCACCATTTTCTCAATGCACTGTCTTTCTAGTATCAAATCTTGATAAATCTAGTGTTTTCCTCAGTGTCTGCTTATACTAAAATTTTTGAACCACCTAGCAAATTGATGAAGATTTCTGTAACCAGCTTTTGCTCAACAATTTTCTGACTGGAAGCCAACGGTTAGTTTTCCTAATGCTCACTGCAGTGTGCTTATCCGAAATTTCATGAATACGATCCCGATTGTATATGTCCACCATGAAGGTTCTTTTACTAGCCATTTTTTCCAGGGACTGAGGACACTTATCCCTTCACTCTATTATCACCGCTTTCTGCATTTCCTATCTATTGAGGTCAGTAATAAAATTCTGTTTGATGCTTAGATTCACTATTAGGGAAGGAAGAAACAATAGGTACAATAAAGTAGTCAATCTTCAGTAGTCATCTGTGAGCTATGATTAAGCAACCTATACAGTGAGGGAGAAGAAGTTATTTTAGATTAAGTTTAGTTACTATAGATTAACCTATAGTATCATAATTTTTCAAGTTTTCTTCATTTGCATCACGTCAGCTTTGAACATGTCGCAATAACAGTGTATTTTGTCATCATTGCTATTGATAATGTTCTGTATAGCATAAGTATACTGTTCTCTAGATAACATTCACATGTCATGCTCATGATCTATCATATTAGTTTTATCTGTTCAAAGTGCAGAAGAAATTCTGGAAGTTAACCGTGAAAAAGTCTGTTAGAATCAGAGAAAATCAAATGAAGTGAGTGTGAGCAGGAAAACTATTTAAACATTGTGCTCCTTTCGGTTGTGTAGAACTAAAAGATCTTCCTGTGACCCCTGATATCTTCTGGTGAACTCACTTATCCTCATTTCAAGCCTCTATATTTGCATTTCAGTTAGTTTTCTGTCTTCGTAAGACTGTTACTTGTGCAACCCCTAATGAAGTAGTTCTCTTTAAATTGCAATTCTAATTTTCTTACTTAGATAATGCTCATCTGAAAGTTGAAAAACAAGAGGAATCGTCCGTCCTGTTCTTCTTTAGGAAGGGGCGATAGTCTCCATATTGTTGGTACTAGAATTCGACTAATGTTTGATCCAAATTCTTTATAACCCATTTTGCAGAAACTTAAATGATAAAAAGATGAGGGATAATTGAGAAAAAAAAAACAGCTGAATCAAAATTGCTGCTGAGACAGAAGTGAATTGCTAGCCTGATGAATGGCTTCTGAATCCAATGCCGATGGTACTGATGATGATGAGGCATGTAACTTGAAAGTATTATCTTTTCCGAAAAAGGGCCAAATATACCCCTGTACTATCAGAAAAGGGTTAAATATACCCCTCGTTATACTTTAGGTTCAAATATCCCCCTGCCGTTATGCTTTGTGCAAAATATACCCTTTCTCCGTTAACTTTGCCCAAGTTGGACATCCAATTCTACTTGACAATGACATTTGATGAGGTAGATGTCACGTGGCATGCCATCTCAGTGCCCCTCCCCTCTATTTGTTCTTCCATCACTAATATTTCTTTCCCCAACACCACTATTATGGCCATATAATTAGAGCTCTGGAAAAATGTTCTTCCGGTGGACTGTAGCAGGGCATTTTAGTTAAGGAAAAAGGGTCAAATATACTCCTCTGCTTTAGTTTATTAGTCAACTTTGCCCTCCGTTAGCGAAAGTAGTCAAATATACCCCTCCATTAGCCAAAGTGTACATGTGTACACTTAAGTGGATGAAAATCCCCAATTCAACCAAAATTAAACATTTAATTAAAAATACCCATGCCCCAGCGGTTGACCCGCCCTGACCCATCACCAAATAAATTCACCCCACCCTAATATACTCCTCTACGCGTAGACTTGGGGACTTATAATTTTGGATTGGGAGAGCACAGAGAAATACAAACATCAAGGGTAACATCGTACTTGTCCACAAACTAACTGGTTTCTCTACTAACTAGGCTCATAACTCTGGAACAAATTGGCAATACAGAGTCCCTGTAGTACTCGCTAACATATCAGGAATAATTACAGCCAGAACTAAACATTATGTATGTAGGATCTGATATTAGACCATGAGACCAGAAGTATTCTGCCCTCGAATTAAAGTCAGTAGAGAATTCGAGAACTGGATTTCCTAGCTACAACAAAACGGAAAAAGAAAACAACAAATGGGATTAAACAATATTTTTATTTTTAAATTCCTTGATGACATGTAATTTCAAACACAATGCATATAAGCAATAAAGAAATACTTATGATCTGCAGCTTATTTTTTAAACTATAGAACGCCTAGAGGGGTATATTAGGGTGGGGTGAATTTATTTGATGATGGGTCTGGGCGGGTCAACCGTTGGGGCATGGGTATTTTTAGTTAAATGGTTAATTTTCGTTGAATTGGGGATTTTCATCCACTTAAGGGTACATGTGTATACTTTGTCTAATGGAGGGGTATATTTGACTACTTTCGCTAACAGAGGGCAAAGTTGACTAATAAGCTAAAGTAGAGGGGTATATTTGACCCTTTTCCCTTTAACTAATCATCTTCAAATACAACTACAACAGTTACATTCGCTGTCACATTCTAGTTCAATTCATCACATTTATTACATCTTCTCTTCCACTGGGACATTAAGCAAAACGAACGAGAAGTTGAGAGAAATATAGAGAGAGATTTTTTAAACAAAATACAGGTCAGTTCTCCATTTTCATGGCGGGATTTTGATTTTTTTTTCTCACAGTACGAGTAAGAACAATCCACTAGAAGAGTATTTTTCCAGAGCTCTAATTATATGGCCGTAATGGTGGCAATGGTGGTGGAGGGGAAGAAAATTTTAGTAGTGGAAGAACAAATAGAGGGGAGGGGTAAAATGGGTTAGGGGCACTGAGGTGGCATGCCACGTGGCATCTACCTCATAAAATGTCATTGCCACATAGGATTGAATGTCCAACTTGGACAAAGTTAACGGAGGAAGGGTATATTTGTGCCCAAGGTATAACGGCAGAGGTATATTTGGATCTAAAGTATAACGAGGGGTATATTTAACTTTTTCTGATAGTACAGGGGTATATTTGGCTCTTTTCCGTATCTGTTCACAGTGAGAAGAAACTGCAGGTATTGCATCGATCTACTTACTATTTCGAAGTGTAGCTACTCCTCTATTTTCCTTTCCTTTTATGCTTCTTAGACAAGACTTTCCAAGTCTCACAAAGTACTTACCATCTATTTTTTCTGCTCTTTAATACTTCATGCCAGCTTGTATCTTGTTACTTTATGTACTTGGCCTCAACTCTCAAGTATATTAATCACGTGGAAGTTTTACCCTCATAATGCACTAACATGATTGGATGTTTTGGTTTTTCAGGTTAAACAGAGTTGGCATGATCGGTCAGCATTCGTTGATAATATTGAATCGATCAGTCAATGGATATGAGTGTATACGGTAAAAATCGGATATATGCTAGACCGTTGAGACCGGAGACCGAGGGAAGAAAGAAACATGCACGAGCATGGAGACTTTCTTTTGGGATCGGAGGAGTGCTTGATCCGAAGAAAGCGAAGGACATCGTTTGGTCTGGTTACTCTATAGCCGAGCTGATCGTTGCCGTTGGCCAGGTTGATCGTGGCTGTTGGTCCGGTTGATCGTGGCCGTTGGTCCGGTTGATTCGTTACACAATTGCCCCGCGTCAATACTGTTCTGCCACATTGTACTACCAATCGTACGGGTGTCAGACCGTACGACCCAACCTTATCCTTTTTAGGGTTTTTCTTTATTCAAAAGGGCTTATGTTGTAGGAGGCCCACAAGGAAAAGCTATAAATAGGAGACATTATTTTACTTTCAAGGGTTGGTTTCTTGAGTTCTAGAACATTGAAATAGCAAAATATATAAAATCTGTCTCTCATTCTCTGACTTTGGTCCGGATTTAGTTGTTATTCTTTAGCTTTGTTCAATTAAACAATACACATATATTATTAGATACATATATTTAGAATAAATCACCAATTATTATTCGCTCCTTCATAGCATATCCTTATATATCTTTTTTCAACCAAATAGATCAAAGTTCAACCACATATCCTATACCTCATTCATAAATTTAATTGATTACCTAAATTCGGGGTAAACAGTTTGGTGCCCACCGTGGGGCTAGGATAATAGTGGTCTTTGATCTTGATCTCTATCTTACCCGTCAGAATTAAAAATATCTTTTGTTCGTCTCTGTAAAAACAGACCAAATGGTTAACAGTGGACAATCTGGTCACGTCAACAACAACGAGATTGTGACCGAAAATGAAGACAGCGGGCCCCGAGGATTACCAGCAAACCCCGCTGACCCAAACCCCGTTAATTCGAGAGAGGGCCTCAACCGGCAAAACACCGTGAATCAGGAGAATGCCGCCCAGCCGGCCATCGATCCTTTAAATACTCACAATTCAATTACTTTGTCCCGGACACAGGGCCGGAAAGAACCGGATACCCCGAATGATAATATTGACTTACGTTTAATTTTTGAAATGTTGCAGGAATAGAGAGCAGCGATTGTCGAACAAGGAATCGCAATAGCCCAGTTGCAAAACAGAAGAGATAAAACGACCCCGGAGAAGGCGAAGGGTGTTGCTGAACCCAGAAGGGATGAGGCACAGATGGTTGAGAGCAATGGGTCCAGAGCTGGTTCATCCACCGAGGTTCTGAGAATGCTCGAAACATTGGCGAAGCGGGTAGACTCGACCGAAAAGAGGGTGGAAACATATAACTCTCGGGTGGATCAAATACCGGGGGCTCCGCCCATTCTGAAAGGACCGGATAGGCCTTTTGCTCCGAGTGCGGCTCCGAAATTGATCCCAAAGAGGTTCACGATGCCGGATATCCAGAAATATGACGGTACAACGGAACCTCAGAAACACGTGACTTCATACACTTGCGCTATAAAAGGCAATGATGTGGAAGATGATGAAATTGAGTCCGTGTTGCTAAAAAAGTTCGGGGAAACTCTGTCAAAGGGAGCATTGACTTGGTACGACCATCTGCCTGAGCATTCGATCACTTCTTTCGAAATGCTCGCCGATGCTTTCATAAAAGCTCACGCCGGTGCCAAAAAGGTGCAGGCCCGTAAGACAGATATTTTCCGTATAGCCCAAAGAGACGATGAGTTATTGCGTGAATTTGTCAACCGATTCCAAAGGGAACGAATGGAGCTCCCTCCGGTTCCGGAGGAATGGGCTGCACAAGCTTTCACAAAGGGGCTCAATCCTCGGAGCTCGACGGCTTCGTTTAAATTAAAGGAAAATTTGCTGGAATACGAGGCTGTGACCTGGGCGGATGTCTATAACCGATACGAGTCAAAGATTCGAGTGGAGGATGACCAACTCGAGCTTCCCTCGGGGCCCGTAAATATGAACAAAAGTTTGGAAAGACCAAAGAAGAACTATGAACCGGAGGCCAGATCATCGAGGGAAAGGTATCGGCCATATTCTCATTCGGAAAAACCAAGCTTCAGGTCGGAAAAATCAAGGTTTGGCCCGAGTCATTTCTCCGGTCGGGGTGATAAACGGGCCGAGCGCCCGTCGAACAGTCGAGGTCTCTCATTCAGGAGCGATGCCGGAAGCTCGGCCAGCAACAAAGACTTGCCGAGGATATCGGAGTACAACTTCAATGTCAACACTTCAGACCTCGTCTCTGCTATTGGCCGTATAGCAGATGTAAGATGGCCGAGACCACTAAGGTCGGACCCGGGCCAACGAGACCCGAGCGTAATGTGTGAATATCATGGAACTCATGGACACACAACTGAAGATTGTCGCCAGCTAAGAGAGGAGGTGGCTCGGTTACTAAAGAACGGCCATCTCCGAGAATTGCTGAGTGAACGAGCCAAAAGTCACTACAAGGAAAGAGAGACTCATAAATGGGCATAACCAGTGAAACCTCAGCTTATAATCAATATGATAATCGGGAGTACCGATACCCCATGAGGGCCGGTGATGAAACGGACCAAGGTTTCTATTGTGCGTGAGAAGCGCAACCGGGATTATTTACCCGAGGGTTCCATCTCTTTCAGCAACGAGGATGCAGAAGGCATCATCCAACCACACAATGATGCATTGGTAATATCTATACTTATTTTTAAAACTCAAATTAAACGTATTTTGATTGACCTAGGTAGCTCGGCCAACATCATCCGGCGGAGAGTGGTCGAACAGCTAAGGATACTCGATCAGTCGTACCGGTAGCCCGGGTACTCAGAGGGTTCAACATGGCGAGCGAAACCACAAAGGGGGAGATCTCATTGCCGGTAAACATTGATGGCACTATCCAGCAAACGGTGTTCTATGTAATCGAAGGAGATATGAAGTATAATACATTGCTGGGTAGACCTTGGATACATAGCATGAGGGCCGTGTCGTCGACATTGCATCAGCTGCTGAAATTCCTGACCCCGGAGGGGATAAAAACCATCCGAGGTGAACAACCCGCTGCAAAGGAGATGTTCGCGGTCGAGGAAGCGACACCTCAGCCCAAAAAATTGGATCAAAAGGAAAAAGATTCAACCGGGGGAAAGGACACCAAATAGCAATCAAAGCACACGGGGTTGGATCCGGGGTATGAAGAGGATGATTTCGGTGTACCCAGATCGTTCGTCATGCCGGATGACTCGGATGCAACCAAGTCAACAGTAGAGGAGCCGGAGCAGATCATCTTGTTCGAATATCAACCGGACAGAAAGGTATACCTGGGCACGAGGTTAACCTCGGAGCTCAGGAACAAGTTAATTGAATTTCTTCGAGCTAATGCCGATTGCTTCGCGTGGTCCCATATAGATATGACAGGCGTGCCACCGGGAGTAACAACTCACAGGCTCAGCTTAGACGGGAGGTTTCCCCTGGTGAAGCAGAAAAGAAGGCCCATGGCAGAGGCAAAATACGCCTTCGTGAAGGATGAGGTAACGAAGCTTTTAAAAATAGGCTCTATCCGGGAGGTAAAATACCTGGACTGGCTAGCTAACGTAGTAGTGGTGCCGAAAAAAGGTAATAAGTTTCGAATGTGTGTTGATTATAAGGATCTAAACAAAGCATGCCCGAAGGATTCATTTCTGTTGCCTCACATCGATAGAATGATCGATACGACGGCCGGGCATGAGATGTTAAGTTTTCTCGATGCTTACTCCGGGTATAACCAAATCCGGATGCATCCGGAGGATCAAGAGAAAACATCATTTATTACCCGATATGGGACTTACTGTTACAATGTCATGCCTTTTGGATTAAAAAATGCCGGTGCAACTTACCAACGCCTAGTTAATGGGGGTGTTCGAAGAATAAATAGGGAAAACAATAGAAGTTTATATTGACGACATGGTGGTCAAGTCCCTGGAAACAGAGGACCATTTAAAGCATTTGCAGGAAACCTTCGATGTACTCCGCAAGTATAACATGAAGCTCAACCTGGAAAAATGTGCCTTCGGTGTCCGGTCTGGTAAATTTTTGGGTTTCATGGTGTCAAACTGGGGGATTGAAATCAACCCGGACAAGATCAAAGCCATCGAGGATATTGAGGTGGTGAATAACGTCAAAGGAGTGCAGAGGCTCACCGGAAGGATAGCGGCACTGGGTCGTTTCATATCGAGGTCCTCGGACAAGAGTCACCGCTTCTTTTCCTTACTGAGGAAGAAGAACGACTTCGTTTGGACACCGGAGTGTCAAAGAGCTTTATAAGAATTAAAAAGGTACTTGTCTAGCCCACCGCTATTGCAAACACCAAAAGCGGACGAGCAGCTTTTTCTCTACCTTTCTGTCTCCGAGGTGGCGGTAAGTGGCGTTTTGGTCCGAGAAGAATCAGGTACGCAATTCCCTATATATTATGTAAGTAGAACTTTGGGGGATACGGAGACCCGTTATCCCCACTTGGAAAAATTGGCATTTGCATTGGTAAGTGCTTCTAGAAAGCTCAAGCCCTACTTTCAATGTCATCTGATATGTGTAGTGACTACTTACCCACTAAAAAACATCATGCACAAATCGGAATTATCAGGTAGACTAACTAAATGAGCCGTAGAAATTAGCGGATATGATATCGAATACAAGCCTCGGACGACCATCAAGTCCCAGATCTTGGCCGAATTTGTGGCGGACTTCACCCCGGCTATGGTCCCCGAGGTTGAGAAAGAACTTCTGCTAACCTCGAGGAAAGCTTCGGGTATTTGGTCGCTACACACGGACGGAGCCTCGAACCTCAAAGGTTCCGGGCTAGGAATCGTCCTTAGAACCTCTGCCGGGGATGCCGTTTGACAATCCATTAGAACTATTAAATTGACTAACAATGAAGCCTAGTATGAGGCTATGATTGCAGGTTTGGAATTAGCTCGGAGTATGGGGGATGAAATAATTTAGGCAAAGTGTGATTCTCTTTTGGTTGTTAACCAGGTGAATGGCGTCTTCGAGGTCAAGGACGAACGGATGCAAAGGGATCTGGAAAAAATCTAAGTGATACTACACCGGTTTAAAGAATGGACCATGCAGCACGTACCGAGGGAGCAGAACAGCGAAGCCGATGCATTGGCCAATTTGGGATCTTCGGTTGAAGGGGAAGAAATCAACCCCGGGACTACGGTGCACTTGATGAATTCAACAATAGAAAACGGGCATGCCGAAATAAACTCAACGGGTTTAAGTTGGGATTGGCGCAACAAATACGTCAACTACTTGAGAGACAGAAAGCTCCCGAGTGACCCAAAAGAATCACGGTCACTAAGGACAAAAGCTGCGCGTTTCTGCTTGGTAGACGACCAACTGTATCGACGGTCTTTCTTTGGACCCCTGGCTAAGTGTTTGGGTCCTGGAGAAAAACGGAGTATGTGATGAGAGAGGTGCACGAGGGGACCTGTGGAAACCACTCCGGTGCTGAAGCCCTGGTCCGAAAGATTATCAAAGTCGGTTATTACTGGAACCGGATGGAGGAAGATTCGAAGAATTTTGTCCGGAAACGCGACGGGAGTCAAAGACATGCCCCGATGATTCATCAACCCGGGGAGTTGCTGCATTTGGTGGTGTCACCTTGGCCTTTCATGAAGTGGGGAATGGACATTGTCGGTCCACTGCCATGAGCACCAGGTAAAGCCCGTTTTATTCTATTTATGATTGACTATTTCTCCAAATGGGTTGAAGCGCAGACTTTCAAAAAAATTAGAGAGAAGGAGGTCATTGACTTCATATGGGATCACATCATTTGTCGTTTCGGCATCCCGACTGAGATAACTTGTGATAATGGCCCTCAGTTCGTGGGCGGCAAAGTCAATGATTTTCTCGAAGGGTTAAAGATCAAGAAAATCGTATCAACTCCATACCACCCGTGTGCAAACGGACAGGCGAAATCCACGAATAAAACAATAATTCAAAATCTGAGGAAAAGACTTGAAGCGTCGAAGCATCACTAGAGGGAAATACTACCGGAGGTATTGTGGGCTTACAGAACCACATCGAAATCTAGCACGGGGGAAACACCTTTCTCGTTGGTCTACGGGGCCGAAGCCCTCATTCCCGTAGAAGTTGGTGTACCGAGTCTCCGGTTCAGGTATACCATCGAGGAGTCAAACGAGGAGGCCATGGCCGTAAAACTCGATCTCACGAATGAACTTTGCGAAAACGCGTTGGTCCGTATTGTAACCCAAAAGCAGAGAGTGGAAAGGTACTATAATCGGAGAGCCAATTTTTTGACATTTCCAAGTTAGGGACTTGGTGCTTCGGAAAGTTACCTTGAACACCAAGAATCCCAACGAAGGAAAACTGGGTCCGAACTGGGAAGGACCGTACAAGATAACTGAGGTAACGGGCAAAGGATCGTATCAGCTAGAATCCATAGACGGAAAACGGTTGCGCAATAACTGAAATGTGGCTCATTTGAAGAGATACTACTGCTAAGGTATGGACACCTCGTGTTTTAGTATTAACCCTTTTTCTTTTTTGCAGGAAGTACCGGATAAAGCTAGAATCTAGGTCTGAAAACACGTGTGACACTCTTTTCCTTAGTACGGTTTTGTCCCAAAATGGGTTTTCCGACAAGGTTTTTAATGAGGCAACAAGTACAACGTGTTACTTGACAAAGACAAGGACAAACGCCCGGAAACTCGGGGTCACGACCTACGAGTGGGGGCTTAAGAGCGCTTACCCGATCTTGCAGCTCGGATAAGTGCTAGGGGACTATTATACCCCGGTTAGTTGAAAATGGAGGAGCTTCACAAATCAAAACCGGACCTTCTATATTAGGTTTCGATGTAAGGACCAAACGATCAGAATGAATCGTGTCCACACAATATTTGCTACGGCAAAACCAAGACCGGACCTTCTGCATTAGGTTTCGATGTAAGGACCAAACGATCAGAATGAATCGTGTCCATTTAGTATTTGCTACGGCAAAAGCGGAAGGAAACAAATTCTCATATCATGTATGTACAAAATACTTGCAATACAAAAATTATCGAAAATTCGGATTACGATATTTCATATGTCTTTTTGTTAAAATACCCTACCCCGGTGATTATCGCCGTATTTTGACATCGCTTCATTCATATACCCTATTCCAGACACTACGGTCGAAATTCGACAAAGGCAACAAGGTCACAATGAACCGAGCCAAAATCTTTAAACTCCCTCGAATGGGGACTGCTACATCAAATTTTGCTAAGGCTATAAAAAATACTGTCCCTAAAAAATAGACTAAAAATACCGGCCTTAGAAAATTCCTATCGTGATTCGGAGTCGTCTGAATTCAATAAGCATTAGATAAGTCGCACGGGCAAAAAACTTCATCAAATTCCCGGACAAAACGTACCAGACGAAGAGAAAAGCTGATATTTAGGCGCAGTCCGAAATAAGGACTAAGAGTCTGCATGTCCTTAAAACGGACCGACAATTCGGGCAAAAGTCATAACAAATATTCAAACAAAAGAATAAAGAAAACAAAAATGCATGTTCCATGTTGCACCCCATTTTAACCGAGGCTAAACAAAGCACAACTTATGGAGCTCTGAAATAGTTAATTATGTACAGAGTCACCACCTAGCATTTAAGGTATACTAGGGTACCTATAAATTATTAATAGATGCAGCTTAACATGGTCTACGAAAATAAGTGAGATTCTAGGTAAGGGTTCAAATTATTCCGAAGGGAAGGTGTTAGGCAGCCTTCAGAATCCACAAATGTGGTTCCCGGCTGGACCAATTTAACTATACGAGGGATGTGTAAAAAAACTTGATTATTATTTACAAAAAATTAATAGAATTTAGACTAAAGAATAACCAATATGACTATTCACATAAATAATCATGCAATACGTATTTTATACATATGTGATATAATAATTATTTAAAAAAAAAGTTATGTGCAACTTAGAAGCTTGGGTATGTGAAAAGGGTATAAAGAATGGACATGAAATTACTCAAGGTGAGTTAACTAATTTAACTAGCTAAGTATGTACGCCTAATCAATTAATTATGAGAGTACATTCCAAAGCCTAAATATTGAGGCAAATCACCCTATTTATTTACTTAAGTGTGCTAAGCTATTGAATTAAAACTCTAGCGAAACATGATAACTATAAGAATATTAGCTACGAAAATAATAACTGCCTAATATTGATTTGTCTAAAACACATAAAATTTAAATCACCTAAGCAGATCATAAATAAATACCACCAACCTGCACCCTAAAAAGTAAAGTTTCACTATATTTCATGCTTGTATAATTTAAGAATGTAAAAAAAAAATATAAACAGAGAATTTAAGAAGCTATTTGAACTTCTTTTGAGTGTCATCTTCAAAAAGTAACTCCGGATACCTGCATGAGACTTAATAAAAATGTTAGTAAGAAAATAAATAACCATCGGATGAATTAAAGAAATAATGAATAAACTTAAAATAAAATCCGTCTTTGTACATGGAAGACCTTGGAAATCGACGAAAATTTCTTCATCGGCCATTTGTGGGTTTAGTATTCGCCCAAATTAGTTAAAAAAAAAGGTGTAAAAATGTCAACAACAATCCTGGGCAACGAGAATGTTTAACACATGCATATTCACTATTATTAACATTAAGGAGCACTTCCCAGTTTATTAGCAATCAAATTTAACAAGCGAATTAACCAAATGGCCGCAAAACATACATGTTATTTATAAAACAGAGAGAGCAAAATGCTACTACAACATTTAATAAGAAACTAAACATAATCATCAACCTAAGAATAAAATGCTCAAACTAACAAGCAAACAAGCAAAGAAATAAACAGATAACAATATAAGAATAAAACATGAGTAATAAAGAATGGACGTTTTTGTGCCAAATCTCCTTTATAAATTCGAGTAGCAAAAGCAGTTTACGAGCAAAAGTGTACAACAAAAGTTGTTCGGAATCAACGAACCACGACTAGAGCTTTACAAGCGACCTCGACCGGACATGAACTTGGACCAGAGCTCAGTTTTATACTACTCGACGACATCCTCGAATGGTATTTCGACGCTGCTGTTATTGGTCGTTTTGTGGTGTTTATGATCTGGATTTGTATAGGTGTTGACGGGGTGAACCGATGGTTGTTTTGTGACTCGTTTCGCTGGGGCCGTTTTCTTGCTGGCTGCTCCGGTTCATCGGAGCTTGAAACTCCTCGCCGGAGCAGCGAAGAAGACAAAAAAAAAGTTGTTTTGGTGGCGTTATGGTGGTCAGAAAACAGAGGAGAAAAGCTAAGAGGAGAGAAGGCAGCGTTTTGGGAGAGAGAGAGAGATGACGTGGTGGGATCTGGTGGCGGTGATATGGCAGTTGTTGTGGTGGTGGTCGGCGGCTGTTGGAGAGAAGTGGGGGGAGAAAGAAAATGTTTAGGGTTTTTTGGGAGAGAAGAAGGGAAAAAAGAATCTGAAAATTAGTGTGTAGAAGATGAGAATTGAAATTAACCCCTCCCGTTTCTTTTATAATACAAAATGGACCCTTATTTTGTCCAAAGAATAAAAGAATGCACCCCCTTGTCCCCTTTACCTCTTTTAATTAATATGTAAAGATACATTAACCAATGGATCAAGACCCCAACCATGACCTCAAATGTCAACTTTTCAAAAAAAAAAAAAAAAAAAGGTAACGAGACATTTACTTGATTAAATTTACTCTGCATTAAAAAATTAATTGTTCCAATTTTCTCTGCAATGTTGGGCTGTATTAAAATATAGTTAATTAATACATGTATAAATAATAACGTAAGTATAAAAAATATAAATATTAATGTGTAAGATATGAAAATGTATTGCTATAAAATTAAGAAACAATTATTAATTGCACAAAAAATGGTAGTATTACGCTGTACATGTGCAAAATAATGATTCTTGAAAAAATGACAATAAATTGATAAAATTCCTAAAATAAGGAAAATCATCAATAAATTGTTGAAAATGTAAAAAATGTATTTCGTGCTCTTTAACGAATCAGGGCCCCCCAAAACGTTAATTTTAAGCACGTCGAGCCAAAATTAGGTGTCAACAGCTTGTTCCTCTTCGACCGGAGACGATGAAAGAGTTTTCGGACGAAGACGTTGACATGTAGCCTATTTTGGCTCGACAGAGAATTGCTAAAAGGATATGTGTTGACACCCAATTTTGCCCGTCCTTTATTCTAATTTATTTCCTTGGGCTTTTAAATTTATTGACGAACTAAATACTTTATTCTCACTATTATTTTTTCTTGCTACTACTATTAATATCTCTACTTTCATTTTCGCTATATTACTTCAACATTACTAGTATTACTTTATCACAAATTTTAAATGGTTCGTCATCGTTTCATATAATATATATTGTACTGGTTATTAAATTAGAAGCCCAAAAAAATAACTAAATGAAGGAAGAATGACCACAATTTTCAGCCAATTAATAGCCCAAATCAGTCCACTACCCGTTAATTCACCAGTCCATATGTTAACAGACCATCCCAATAACGCTACCCGACCCGACCGGCCCAACCTTTTCACTTCTAAACCTAATTCCTTCAACAGCCGCACAGTTTATTTCCTCTCCCTTTCTCTCCCTTTCTCTCCTCTCCTTGTCGTCTTCTCCACTCTCTCTCTTCGTTCCTCTCCTCTTTCCATTTCCAGCAAGACCAAACCCTCCTTTAACCTTGTACAGACCTTGCCTCCCTATTTCCATATCAAAACGTCCCCATATCTGCCTTTCTCTGTCGTTGATAGAGAAAGGACCTCCCATTTTTTTCTTTCAAACACAACAGATTCAAAAAGAACAGAAAAATCGAACCACTTCGGGTAATACTCGAATCGAATCACGTGACCATCTGCTTTGAACGGTCCATTTGATTCAACTTTGAATAAATTTCATTATCCCGCCCAAAAACGAGTGAAGGAACCCTAATTTTCGTCTATTATAAAATGGGGATTTAAGCCCTCAGCCGAAAAGAGAAGAAAAGAAAGGAAGGAAGGACTGGTAATAGAAAATCCAGAGTTCTGGCCCTTTCTTCATTGGATTCACCCAAGAAGAAATACGAAAACTTTAGTTCTTTAAAGCCCTCAATACTTTCAATCAACTTTATTTGGCTCGAAGTTCGGATCTATCAATACGAGAGAGGGGATTCGAGACCTCGTCGCCTTAGTTCACTGTACCCGCAGAAGGTAAACAATCCTTCTTTAAGTAGTTCAATTTCCAGTTTTAGTAGCTTAAGAAGTGATTATGCGTTCATATATGTTGGTTGTTTCAGTTGGTCGGGTTGGGGTTTAGTAACTTAGCCGGGTTATGTATATTCATGTTTTAATTAGTTTAACATCGGTTCTAATAACGTTCATGTGTTCGCGACTTAGTTTAATTTTCCAGTTCAGTAGTTAACAGTCCCACACGTTTATGTTTAAGCTGGTGTGTTTTAATTTCAGTTTATAAGTGTTCGTGCGTTCACACATGTTTGTCATTTCAGTTAGTTTAGTTTGTTTACGGGTGTTATGTCGTTAATGAATCTAGTCTTAGTAGCTTGATAGGATTCATGTATATTCGTGTTTGCTACTTGTTTAAAGTTTAACATGGTTTGATTGATTTGATTCTATAAGCATCTTAGTATTACGCGGATTTGGTATGCGAATTGAGAAGTATGAATCATTTGCAGTTTTTAGTATTCTTTCCATCTGTTCAAAAAATGATTTATTTTAAGAAGATACTCAAAGTGTAGGCTATTAGATAATATGATCTAATCTTCGGATGCATATGCATTTTAGTTTTACATTCTTGTTTTCGCTTGAACCTGTCCTCTTCCGTTTGTTCTTCTTCTTTCTCTTCGTTTTACCACATTTTAGAAATGATCCGAACTTGCAAATGCCCTTGAATGCCTCTGTTTTTCCAAAATCAGTTTGTTGCGTGTTCATTAGCATGCCTGCGCACCTTGAGTCAACTTAGGAAACTCTTGCGCATTGAATAAATATTATCGTCTTCTTGCCTCATCATCGTCATTCGTTGCTTCATATTTCATACATAGAGTTTAGATGCTTCTGTCGTAATATTTGTTAGTGTTAAATATGGTTAGTAAAAGGAACAATATGAAATTTGTACCATGTGTGATTTCCAGTTGTAATATCCATTGTACTAATACCATTATATGCCTATTGGATTAGATAATTTTAATGTCAGTGTTGTAAAAGAAATTCAGTATCCCAAACACAGATTCCATGGATGTTGTTCCCTACATATCTTCTGTTGCTTTTCATTTCTTGCCTCTTTCTGTATGTGCCATAAAATTAGCATATGCCGCTTGCCTAATTTCTTGACAATTAATAACTGACTGTTCACGTCTTATGTACTGAGTCATGTATATGTTTATAGGGTCTTCCTTGTACTTATATGTTGATGTGAATTAAATGACAATGTTGCTGCACTTGGTTCACTCGTCTTTCTTTTATAAGAATTACATCACTGTACTAATCCTTTTCTTTTTATTTTTATGCATGACTATCGCATACGAGTCCGAGGGACTTGTCCTCTTCACATCCGATGTGTCACGACCCAACCCCGTGGGCCGCGACCAGTGCCCGAGCTGGGCACCTATACGTACCCGATACCCCAAATTAGCATATTAACAGAATAATAATATAATAATAATATTAGTGGTCGCTACAGAATTTAGCAGAAAAACAGACTTGGCACGCATAGGCCGATAAGGCCATCACAGAACAGAATATCCCAAACATATGTACAGAACCCACACAGATGTATCCACAGACCTCTACAGAACATATCATAATCATAAGACGGGACAGGGCCCCGTCATACCCTGAACAAAGTACATATCCAGATAGCAGTGACAGACTGTACCAAAAGATGGGCTCTGTAGAAGAGAGCACCCCAAATAGCAGAAATAGGATCCTAAACGTGTGGATCAGCGAACCTGTCGTCAGTACCTGCGCGGCATGAAAACGCAGCCCCCGAAGAAAGGGGGTCAGTACGAAATATGTACTGAATATGTAAAGCGGAATCACAGAAGTCAAATCATAATGGTTACAGAAAATGAGTACAGAATCCAGAGTGTCAAATGCATATTTCCAAAACAGACAGAATGCGTACAGAAACATATGTCATATCATATCATATCCGGTCCCTGACACGGGACTCGGCAGACAGAAGGTGGCCACCCTCCCGACGCTGGTGCCACTATACAGAGGAATCAGAAAAAGGGGCGTGGCCCCGTATCATATAATGTCATATCAAAATGGCCATACAGATCAGATCAGAATAGGCGGACATAGCACATCATACTCCACAGACCCATGTACGCGTATACCTGCCCCCTCACATCGGGACGCGGCGAACAATGCAGAGAATTACGCTTGACAACATATCCTGGCCCGGGCTCAGTGTGGGAAACATTGGGACATCCACGAAGGGAGTAGTGAGAGACTAATGCAATTTAAAAATATAATAAATGTTTTCAAAGACTCGATGAAGCGTATCAAAGACAAACAAATCCAATGGGGTCGGACGGAATCATAATAAATGTATTTCGGATATCATAATAAATTACAGAAGTATAACTTTCCCGAAGTCATTCCGAGTGTCAAAATAATTTATAATATTTAACAGAATATTTAAAATAATATTCGTTAAGCGATTAGTAGGGTAATTAAAACATTTCTTTCAAAAATCGCTTAAAAAGGAAGCTTTAACACCTTTGGGGGCAAAACCGTAAATAGCGGGCCCGCCTTGGGACAAACAAGGCGGCGGGCTCAAATTGTGCCCTCTAAGCATATAGTATCACCTAAAAAGGTTATACAAACATTCTATGACTTTCTGAATAATTTAGAGCAAAATTGCATAATTTCAGAAAAAGCGTATCAAAATGGTTCAATTCTACTGAAGGAAAAACTGAAATTTTGTCTTGCGGATTCCGAGGGCCAAGAGGTCCTTCGAGGCCCGGATCCGACCCTAACACACTAGGGGCATGCCAAGGGAAGAATTGAGGTTGCTTTACATACCTTTCGCGCTCCTTAAGCCTTTCCAAACTCACTTCCCGTTTCGTCGAAAAACTGCAATTGGTCAAGTTTACCAATTGTGAATTATTAATGCCATTATTTCAACTTTAAGCATATTTGGCTACCGAAATTTCGGCAGCACTTCCCCTATACATATGACACCCCGAGAATTCAACTCGGCTATAAATCATCAACAACAACCCAAACGACAACAACAATATCAACAATGAACATTAAAAACACAAATATCCTTCAACTAGTCATTTTTCTCACAAGTTGACATAATCTTCAATTCAACCCAACTTTCAACTAAGATCAATAATTTCATATTCAACAACCATCATGATCATCACCATATAGTTCTAGAAACATTTCATATCGTTTTCCTTAAGATATACACTCGATATACATGATATACAATCTTCCGCCAAAATCATAACTTATGCAAAACATCAAATCTTTGGCATACAACTTCATAACAAGTTTCCAACTTCCAAATTCATCAATGGTCATCACAACTAACAACCAAACAACTTCATTTCCTTAATGTCGGAAAAACCATACTAAAACGACATAAGTTTCTACATTCCAATTCAATACAAACTTATATCATTCTAACTTCATTTACATATCAAGCATTACAACAACACTCCAATACTCTAAACAAACTTAATCCATTTCATTCCCAAGTCAAATATACCACACGGCCATATGCTATTTTTCTCCATTCAATCAAATTTATTCCACTTTCATTCTCAACATAAATTCCATCACATTCACAACTAGAATACAACATGAATTCTATACATTTTTGGCTATACAATATACAAATACACATGGCTACACATATATACCACACACCCACTTTGCAAACCTCCATTTCTCCATACAATCAACACATTTCTATATACTACAACCCAAACAAAACTCCATAACACAAGAATAAAGGATAAATTCTTACCTTTTCCTCTAGTCTTCTTTACTTGAATTTGTGATCACTTTGGTGAACCAAGGCCTCCTTTCTCCAAACCAACTACACCAAGTTGAAGAGGGGACTCAACTTAGTAAGGAAACCACAAAATACAAAATTTTAACACAAGATTTTTGGTGGTGAATTTTCCACACCAAACCCGAAATGCCTTCTTTTTTTTGCTCTTGTTTTGCTCTTCTTTCTCTTCTAAGTCTCTTGAACCTTCTAAGGGATAGTGATCCCTTTATAATTAATCAGCACATGGAAATATTCATTAAAGCCATGGGTTGGGCCTCACTTGGCCGGCCACCCCTTAAACATTGGGCCTAAATTTTTATTTTATTTTTTTGGGCCAACTCGGTTGGTCCCGAGTTGGGCCTAGCCCACTGACCTTTCGACCTTAAAACGTTCATAACTCCTTGTACCGACGTCACCTGGGAACCCACGACCTATGGATTGAAAGCTAATTCAATTATCTATAACTTCTATTTCTAGGTATTTTCGAAATTCCAAACTTACAATACAGTTTTTGCCCCCCAAAGTCAGGTCACCCGAAAACGTTTTCTTAAAAATATTCGTTTGGAGGGTTTCCACTTTGATTTGGTCCAAAGGTACTTCATGAGTTGTGTTTAACTTTACATATGTGATTCATATGAATTTTCAGATGTTCCAAAAAAAATCTCGGTATGTGGGCCCCACCCCAGCAGATGCTCCGAGGTTCAAAAATACGGGATATAACACGATGCTGGGCTAAAAGCCCAACGTAATTTCTCTATCGAGTCAGCCCATCAGCCCATCCGCAGCGGAATCTATTAAATTTCGCTGGGCCGAAGCCCAACGGCAGTGGACAGCTGCAGTCCTAAAATGGGCTGAGCCCATTTAAACCATATTTACTCTTCTAATTTATTTCTTGTGCCTTTAATTTGTATTGTGCAACTAGTACCTTGCTTGATTTGTTTTCTCTATTTGTTTGTGTGGTATTTGGTGAACAATAAGACTAATAACCGATTTTATTTAGTCATGCTAAAATTTATCTACAACTAGTAAATTAATGGAGTATTTTTATCACAGGTGGTAGTATACTTCCTTAAGGGCAGTAGCTAAGATATTTTGGTTATTATATAGAATGTGATTTAAGTTTAGAGATTAAAATCAACAACCCAACTGTTTGAGTAAAGGAATTAATTATCGGATGAATAAAATATCCAAGAAATATTGATAAGTAGTAATAATCAAGAATCCATAAAGAGGAATACATACAACAATGTTGTTTATTGGGGATGAGTTAAGTGACACTTTAACCATAGATTTTATGCAATTCAGTTAACACAAAATAGAGAGACCCAAGTTGGAGATTTTAAGAAATTTAAGATATAGAGTTGCATCCACATTTTTAGCCTTAACTAATTAATTTAAGTCCGGTCGGTTAACCATTATTAATGGAATTTAGAGGATGCCTAATACCTTCCCTCTAGATTAGTTGAACCTGTACCTAGAATCTTTTTTTTTTGGTTTCGTAGACTCTAAAACAAAATTAACTTTAGATAATTACTTTAATTAACTTTAGGTGTCCTAATTCACCGTAAATATTTAGGTGGCGACTCTTAACTTTAATTAATCCCGGAATTACCCGGGATGTTGTAAACTATTTTGACCCCAGTTAAAATAGGTTATAACAATATGTACGGAGAAAGAGGCCAGACGTTGGTAGAGCTTTGACAATACTCTCAGTCCGTCGGCAGGGTTGTGATAAAAAGAAAAATGATAAAAAGGGAAGGATTGTTCAGGGCCGAAAAAACGTTCGCATACCCACGTCGTCGCTTCCAAAATTGCCCCAGTATCGAGCTACGAGATGCTAGGGAGGTGCAAGATTGTATACTTGCTGGGGAAAGAATGATTCTCGTCCCGATGTGACCGAACTCTGCATAGAGCTTCCTACATATCTCGCCAATCACGAGAATCAGGTCAATGTAGTTCGAAAGGTGATAACTAATGGATGTTGTGGCAAATTTTGATCGTCCAATCAAAATTTTGCCCCAGTGTTGTTAGAATGGTCCTAGCAAGTGTTGGATGAAGAACGGTCGTGCTCAAATTTGAGCTACCTACATATCCCTGAGATGGGAGTCAGACCGACTGTAGTTCGGGATGTCATGCTATGTAACGCCTTTGCTTCGGCGAAGAATGCAGGTGCAGAAGATGATGCCTTTGCTTTGGCGTGAATGCAGGTGCAAAAGATAACGCCTTTGCTTCGGCGTGAGTGCAGGTGCAAAAGATAACGCCTTTTCTTCGGCGAGAATGCAAGTGCAGAAGATAACGCCTTTGCTTCGGCGTAAACGCAGTGCTGGTGCGAAAAGTAACGCCTTTTTTAAGCCGGCATGATGCAATGCGTTTGAAGGGTATCTGAAAGTGATAATGCAATGTATGTGCAGTGTGTTTGCGAGCATTCGCAAAGTAATGATGCAATGTATGTGCAGTGCATTTGCGAGCATTCGCAAAGTAATAATGCAATGCATGCGCGATGCACTTGCGAGCATTCGCAAGGCATTTGAAAATAAAGCAATACAAGTGCGGTGCGATGCGTCTGCGAGCATACGCAGGGCATTTAAAATAAAGCAATGCAGGTGCGGTGCAATGCGTCTGCGAGCATACACAAGACATTTAAAATAAAGCAATGCAAGTGCGGTGCAATGCGTCTGCGAGCATACGCAGGACATTTGAAAATAAAGAAATGCAGGTGCGGTGCAATGCGTCTGCGAGCATACGCAGGGCATTTAAAATAAAGCAATGCAGGTGCGGTAAAATGCGTCTGCGAGCATACGCAGGGCATTTGAAAATAAAGCAATGCAGGTGCGGTGCAATGCGTCTGCGAGCATACGCAGGGCATTTGAAAACAATAAAGCAATGCAGGTGCGGTGCAATGCGTCTGCGAGCATACACAGGGCATTTGAAAACAATAAAGCAATGCATGTGCGGTGCAATGCGTCTGCGAGCATACACAGGGCATTTGAAAACAATAAAGCAATGCATGTGCGGTGCAATGCGTCTGCGAGCATACGCAGGGCATTTGAAAACAATAAAGCAATGCATGTGCCGTGCAATGCGTCTGCGATCATACGCAGGGCATTTGAAAACAATAAAGCAATGCAGGTGCGGTGCAATGCGTCTGCGAGCATACGCAGGGCATTTGAATACAATAAAGCAATGCAGGTGCGGTGCAATGCGTCTGCGAGCATACTCAGGGCATTTGAAAATAATAAAGCAATGCATGTGCGGTACAATATGTCTGCGAGCATACGCAGAGCATTTGAAAATAATAAAATAATGCAAATGCGGTGCGTCTGCAGGCATACGCAGAGCATCTGAAAATAATAATGCAATGCAGGTGTGGAAGATAACGTCTTTGCTTCGGCGCGAATGAAGTGCAGAAGGTAAGGTCCTTGGGCCATGAAATGGTGCCTTTAGGCGATGAGAATGATGCCTTTAGACTATGACGCCCTCGGTGTCCTGTTGTGGGGCTGGACGAGCCAATGCAGTGTCCTACTGTGGGGCTGGCCGAGCCCGTGCCTTTTCTCTCGAAATGCGCCATTGGTGGAATTTTTGAGGGCCCACTCAAAAATTCTGTCCCAGTTTAGAAAACAAACAAAAATTCGCATACTTCCCGCGAAATGTGATGTGCAATTGCGGTTTTTTTTTTTTTTTTTTTTTTTTTTTTTTTTTTTTTTTGAAGCTACTCAAAAATGTTGTCCCAATTTCATGCTTCAGCGGAGAAATATGAGGATCTTTCATGGTAAGACCAGATGTCGATACCTCGTAGAGTTAGTAACAACACAACAACCTTGAACTATATTTACTGTGCAATAATAAAAAAAAATTAAGAAAAATAGCAAAATCATGAGAGCAAAATCTAGCAATTTTTTTTTAATAACAATGATTGATATAACATGCCTCAACTTCAATTGGTACGAACAATTAGATTGTGCATAAGAATTCACCATTATTTATCGTCCAACAAACTAAGATCGACTTATTGGTAATTCCTACAGCTTCAAGTGGTACCTTAGACATACCTAAGGATCGACAAGATTGGTTCATTTTGTTTCAAACAAAGACTTTGAACTATACCTATCCTCATGTTTCAAGTGCCTTCACCAGAAAGAAAGTCCCTTTTCACACGTATTCAGTATTTTGAACTTTGGGACGTCTAGAGAAGTACACTCAAACTGAGAAAAATGTTCAATGCTTGCAATTGTGATACCATAAGCTTGGCCGTCATGTAAGTATCCACTAATGAGAGAAACCTTAGCATAGGATCACGTAGGGCTTGTTATGGGGTTGTAATGTAGGCTTGGGAAAGGGTAGGATATTATTTGGATAAGGAGTGACTAATCCTTCCCTAAGCGTTGCACTATGTCTGTGCTTAGTATTTGTGTGCTCTGACGCTGATCTACTTTGTTTTATTGTCCCTTTCTTTTGTACTTGTGCAACCTCTTTTGCAAGTTAAAGCCCTTTTTTTATTTTGTTATTTTGAGTTTAGGGTTGCATGCCCGAGACTCTGTGGGGGTTAAGAGAATTGACCGGGTTGTATGCCCGAGGTCTTGATACTAATTCCGGGTTGTATGCTTGAGTGTGAAAATAAAAAGAAATAACGGGTTGTATGTCCGAGATCCCGAATGACTGAGATTTTTTTTTTTTTTTGTTTTTTTTGTGTGGGCTCCTTCTTGCTTTGGAGGTCGTTCTTAGCCTTTGTTTTTCTGGGACGGTCGAATCCCTTTTTTTTTTGGAAGCTTCAGCTCAGATCTCTATCCGCGGTTGCACGTTTTTAGTGCGCTCAGGGAGGTTGGGCCAAGAGAGAGATAATGCATGTAAGCACTCAGAAATGGTATAGGCTTATGATGTGGTGGTCAAAAAAAGGCTTTAGGCTCAAAGGGGGAATGCTAGGGATAATGTCATTTGGTAGGCTAGAAAGGCTCAAACGGGTCAAAGAAGGCCTACGATCTTTTTCTATGCTGAGTGTTACTCATAATTTCGCCTCAACAGACATTCAGGCCAAGTTCTAGATCACAATGCAATGCAATTGAACGCTATCTAAAGCTCACCACACAATGCACATGAAACAATGAGGTTGGTTTTGTTATTGTCTTACAAGCATGCAAGAGAATTTTTCAAGTGTCACTTAAAGTGTGAATGAGAGGTACCAAAAAAATCTATAGTTTACCACGAAGTCAGTCCTCTCCATCATATTGATTGTTACTTGTTTCTTTTCTATGCACATTTTAACTGTGTTGGTACCAACCAAGTCAAAGATATGAATCTAAAAAATATTTTTGTATTTTTTGAATAGGGGTACCGAACCCAAAAAGGGTTGCCTACGTATCTCATCTTTGATGAGAATCAGGTGCGCGTAGTTCGTTCAGATAGGATAGAAAGAAATAAAATATTTTTGTGATTTTTCAAAATAAAGGATTTTTTTTGTGATTTTTTGAATAATGAATACCGAACCCAAAAGGGCTGCCTACGTATCTCATCAAAGAAGAGAATCAGGTGTGCGTAGTTCTTGCAGATAGGGTATAAAATGCATGATTGAAGAAAAAATATTTTACAAAATGCAGGGTTCAACACAAGTCAACTACAAATAGTTAGATAAAGTGCTAAGGTAGTGCAAAGCAAACAACAACAATATTTATTTAAAAACAAAACATGTAACAAATAAAGAGTATGTGAAAAATGAAAAGAATGTTCGAAATAAAGGATAAAATTCAACCTAGCTAAAAACAAATGCAAAATGGAATGTACAGTAACCTAGGAATTCTAAGAGTTGGCTTTATCTAAACACAAGGTTCTCCCAAGCGGACAACTTGGGAGTGGAAAGTCTGTGGCTGTCGACTGCACCGCCGATCGACTAAATCCACTAGATCAATCCAACTAAAGGGGTAATTTAGTAGTGAACGGGCGCGAACCGCGAAGCCGCTTTAAGTGTGTGAATATGTGCGAGTTTTTCAGGAGTGGAAGAAGTATGAACGGATTGACAATTTATATAAACCGATAACACATATGAATATTAATATGAAACCACAAAAAGATAGCAATTAAAGAGAAACAGTAAAAGCAAGATGCATAATTTACAATAAAGTAAAAAAAATGAGTATGGTAAATAAAACTTGTTAGTAAAAAAAAAAGGCAATAATACAGTGTATGAAATTAAAAGCAGATATGTACGTAAACAAATAAGGGAACAAGGGGAAGGATATACATGACGAATAAATACAGGCAAGTAAAATAATAAACAAAAACTCAAATAAAGATAACATACCTCGAATAACAAATTGAGTCCATATGGTTAGAACCTAAGTGTCCCCAGCAGAGTCGCCATGCTGTTGCACCCCATTTTAACCGAGGCTAAACAAAGCACAACTTATGGAGCTCTGAAATAGTTAATTATGTACAGAGTCGCCACCTAGCATTTAAGGTATACTAGGGTACCTATAAATGATTAATATATGCAGCTTAACATGGTCTACGAAAATAAGTGAGATTCTAGGTAAGGGTTCAAATTATTCCGAATGGAAGGTGTTAGGCATCCTTCAGAATCCACAAATGTGGTTCCCGGCTGGACCAATTTAACTATACGAGGGATGTGTAAAAAGGCTTGATTATTATTTACAAGAAATTAATAGAATTTAGACTAAAGAATAACCAATATGACTATTCACATAAATAATCATGCAATACGTATTTTATACATATGTGATATAATAATTATTTTAAAAAAAAGTTATGTGCAACTTAGAAGCTTGGGTATGTGAAAAGGGTATAAAGAATGGACATGAAATTACTCAAGGTGAGTTAACTAATTTAACTAGCTAAGTATGTACGCCTAATCAATTAATTATGAGAGTACATTCCAAAGCCTAAATATTGAGGCAAATCACCCTATTTATTTACTTAAGTGTGCTAAGCTATTGAATTAAAACTCTAGCGAAACATGATAACTATAAGAATATTAGCTACGAAAATAATAACTGCCTAATATTGATTTGTCTAAAACACATAAAATTTAAATCACCTAAGCAGATCATAAATAAATACCACCAACCTGCACCCTAAAAAGTAAAGTTTCACTATATTTCATGCTTGTATAATTTAAGAATGTAAAAAAAAAAATATAAACAGAGAATTTAAGAAGCTATTTGAACTTCTTTTGAGTGTCATCTTCAAAAAGTAACTCCGGATACCTGCATGAGACTTAATAAAAATGTTAGTAAGAAAATAAATAACCATCGGATGAATTAAAGAAATAATGAATAAACTTAAAATAAAAACCCGTCTTTGTACATGGAAGGCCTTGGAAATCGACGGAAATTTCTTCATCGGCCATTTGTGGGTTTAGTATTCGCCCAAATTAATTAAAAGAAAAGGTGTAAAAATGTCAACAACAATCCTGGGCAACGAGAATGTTTAACACATGCATATTCACTATTATTAACATTAAGGAGCACTTCCCAGTTTATTAGCAATCAAATTTAACAAGCGAATTAACCAAATAGCCGCAAAACATACATGTTATTTATAAAACAGAGCGAGCAAAATGCTACTACAACATTTAATAAGAAACTAAACATAATCATCAACCTAAGAATAAAATGCTCAAACTAACAAGCAAAGAAATAAACAGATAACAATATAAGAATTAAACATGAGTAATAAAGAATGGACGTTTTTGTGCCAAATATCCTTTATAAATTCGAGTAGCAAAAGCAGTTTACGAGCAAAAGTGTACAACAAAAGTTGTTCGGAATCAACGAACCACGACTAGAGCTTTACAAGCGACCTCGACCGGACATGAACTTGGACCAGAGCTCAGTTTTATACTACTCGACGACATCCTCGAATGGTATTTCGACGCTGCTGTTATTGGTCGTTTTGTGGTGTTTATGATCTGGCTTTGTATAGGTGTTGACGGGGTGAACCGATGGTTGTTTTGTGACTCGTTTCGCTGGGGCCGTTTTCTTACTGGCTGCTCCAGTTCATCGGAGCTTGAAACTCCTCACCGGAGCAGCGAAGAAGACAAAAAAAAAAGATTGTTTTGGTGGCGTTATGGTGGTCAGAAAACATAGGAGAAAAGCTAAGAGGAGAGAAGGCAGCGTTTTGGGAGAGAGAGAGAGATGACGTGATGGGATCTGGTGGCGGTGATATGACAGTTGTTGTGGTGGTGGACGGCGGCTGTTGGAGAGAAGTGGGGGGAGAAAGAAAATGTTTAGGGTTTTTTGGGAGAGAAGAAGGGAAAAAGAATCTGAAAATTAGTGTGTAGAAGATGAGAATTGAAATTAACCCCTCCCTTTTCTTTTATAATACAAAATGGACCCTTATTTTGTCCAAAGAATAAAAGAATGCACCCCTTGTCCCCTTTACCTCTTTTAACTAATATGTAAAGATACATTAACCAATGGATCAAGACCGCAACCATGACCTCAAATGTCAACTTTTTTTTTTTTTAAAAAAAAAAGGTAACGAGACATTTACTTGATTAAATTTACTCTGCATTAAAAAATTAATTGTTCCAATTTTCTCTGCAATGTTGGGCTGTATTAAAATATAGTTAATTAATACATGTATAAATAATAACGTAAGTATAAAAAATATAAATATTAATGTGTAAGATATGAAAATGTATTGCTATAAAATTAAGAAACAATTATTAATTGCACAAAAAATGGTAGCATTACGCTGTACATGTGCAAAATAATGATTCTTGAAAAAATGACAATAAATTGATAAAATTCCTAAAATAAGGAAAATCATCAATAAATTGTTGAAAAATGTAAAAAATGTATTTCGTGCTCTTTAACGAATCAGGCCCCCCCAAAACGTTAATTTTAAGCACGTCGAGCCAAAATTAGGTGTCAACATTCCATTTATACAAAGGTTTTTACATCGGAAACCCCTACAAAAGCAAAAAACAAAGGCTAAGTACTGGCCCAGGTCTATCCGGTGTGGCTGGATCTGGAGTGTTCGGACACTGTCCGCTCAGAGTCGTCGGAGTCAGCATCGAGGGCTCTTTTAACTTCTTCCTCGACCCTTTTAGCTTCGAGTATCAGGGCCGGAAGATCCGCAAAACCATGCCCGGCTTGCTCAAGGGTGATCCTCCGAGACTTCCACCGTTCATACTCCACATATATCGTAGTACGAACCTCGGCGGCCTCCACTCTCCGAAGGGCTTCTGCCAAATCGGCCTCAGCCTGGGCTAATTTTGCCATCAGTTCATCCCGCTCTTCCTCGAAGACCCTTTGTACTTGAGTGGCCGACTCGATCTCGGCCTTGAGAAGGTCATTAGTATCAGCCGTCTCTTCGAGCTCGATTTTCAGCTCATCACATATCCGGGCTCGGTCCTCTGCCTTCCGCTCAAACACCCTCATCTGCTCATTGTATTGGGCACTCTCAGATTCGAGCAGCCGATGCCTTTCGGCCATGCTCGTGGCATCAGACTTGACCGAATCCAGCTCCCCCCCGGAGTTGAGAGATGGTGGTTTCGAGCTCACCAAGCCTTGAATAAAAACGAGTATTGTCCTGGCTAAGAACGACTTTGTCCGCTTCTAGAAGCCAGTTCTTTTCGACCATCTCGGCCAGCTCATCCTTTAATCGAAGGTTCTCGGCCTTCGTCGCATCGAGCTCGGGTTGGAGGTTGGAAAGAGTAACTGCTCGGTTCAACTCATCCTCCTTCACCCGTAAAAGGTGTTGAAACTTCTCCATTTCTCGACCTTAGGCATCCAGTTGGCCCTTGAGATCGTCAACCTCTTGCTGAGCATGGACGAAGGGTTCTTTAACAAGCACCACACTCTGTAAAAGAAGCAAGTTAAAACTCAGATAAACGAGAAACTAAAATTCTCAATGAATTATGCAAAGGATGGATGATAAACTTACTCGATTGCCCGCGTGCATGCCCTCGTTAATGAGACACTGCCAGAGGACTCTATTCATCTTTCGTTTGTCCGAGTCCGAGACGAGCGGCCTTAGGTAGCTTGCTACTCCCACCGGGCGAGACAAAAAGCTACAATCCTCGGGAACGGTGATTACGGCCGATCTGGTCCTCCTGGGTTCCACGCTTGGGGCCGGGAAGACACGCACCAGGCTATCCCTAGCTCCAGTCTCGGTGGTCCGGCTAGCGGCCCTCGAGGCTTGAGGGATCGGGAGATGTCCGAAACCAGCAGCTTCGCCGGTAGCAGGAGGAGTGTCCGAGAACATGTCATCAAACTCATCCGACCTTGAAGCCGGAGTTGGAGAACTCGGAGTGACCTCAGCAACTTCGGCAAAGGTAGGGATCTCCGAAGTTGCAACAGTCTCATAGTCGGGCAGCGGGCCAACAACCGTTGGAACTTCGGTCTCGGGGACCGCCTCGGTTCTTTGACCGGCTTCGGCGGCAGGTGCCTTCCCGGATTTTTTTGCCCTTTGTAGGGGGTTTCTTCGGAAGAAGCATCACCTGAAATATCAACGAATTCAATCGACCTGTGTGTAGTGCCGGAGCTGGAGGTCCTTCCCCGACTGAAGGAAGTGATGAAACGGTGATACCCTCCCCCGGAATGGAAGCCACGGAAGGGGTCACACCGATCCTCCGAACGAGGAGCTCGGGCTCTGTTTCATCCCTTAAAGTCCTAACGACGCTTCTCGCCCTCTTCTTTGGTTTTTGCCCTTTGTCCGAGGGCTTTTTTCTCTTGTTGGCGGCAACAAGGATACAGGATGTACCCGTTGAGTCGAACTCGGGTGCCAACGTAGCGAGTTCAGCTACTGATTTCGGTCTCGGTTCCACCGAGCCCTTGGGCAAACCTGAAAGCCGAAGATGTTACACAATGGAGAGGTAGAAAAATGTCATGAATACTAATAGAAGCAAAGTATTACCGTGGTTTTGAGCGACCCATCGGCCACGAGAAAGGAGTCCCCATGCCCGAGCTTCGTGAGTATGTTGGCTGAGGAGAGCAGTAACCCATTCGTTGAGGTTCCGGACAGCCGGAGGTATCCAACCCACGGCTAGTATAAATAAGAGGACAAGTAGTGAGAATGTGGAAAAATTAGTGTTTGGCAAAGCATGCAAAAGCAATTATTAAAAGAGCTGAGACTTACGATTATCATTCCACCTCTCCGGAAAGGGCATGTAGTTGTCTGGAATAATGTTCGTGGTCCTCACCCGGACGTGACGCTCCAACCAGCCCCGGTCTCTGTCTTCGTCCATTTTTGAAAAAATCGGATTCCGGCTACGCTTAGCTAGTTTTATTACACCATTGATGTGCCGCGGATTTGTGGCACATTCGACGCCTTTTTACTATGAATTTTGGTTGTTTCAAGTAAGTCTGGTTCTCGTTAATATGTTTTGTTGTGTTTTAGGAAAACAATGGCCCAAAAGCAAAAAGCAAAGAACACAAGAAATATTGGCCAGAAATGAAGAATCGACGGTTCGTCGATCAGCCGATGAACCGTCCTTTGAAGCGTCGATAAGCTCGATTTTCCAGTGATGACAAAGTTGAAAAAGACAAAGGACGGAGGCATCGACGAAGTGTCGAACTGATCGACGGTTCGTCGTTTGTGTCGTCAAGCAGGATCTCTCAACAAAAGGAGAAAAAGACGGAATACTCAACGGAGCATCGAACTGGTCTACGACACCGTCGAATGGGACACATTGCTGAAGGTACAAAGGACGGAGAAATCGACGAATCGTCGAACGATCGACGGTCCGTCTATCTTGCTATCGGGGGCACTTTTGTCAGTTTCTGCTGTGCGTTTTTGGAGCCTATTTAAAGAACATTTTAGGTTTTTCTTTGCATCCAAATTTTATTGTAACCACTTAAAAAGTTCGTTTGGTAGGTGAGCATTGAATACTCCCCTTTTGGAGCTTAGTGAAGACAACAAGATTCTATCTTCCATCATCTTTATTACACTTTGTAAGCTTTATGTCTCATTTATTGCTTCCTACTTTTGAGACCATAATGTGTGAGTAGTTTCTTTAATCAAAGTTGTGGACCCAAATGATGGGTGCTATGTAATGGGTATCTAACATTGTATATATATATATATATATAATGGGTTGTGATGTGTTTTATTATTTTTCGTATTCATTGTTCTATAAGTGATTGCAAACACTTGTTCATGCACAAACTCTAGTTTATTTGGAAAGATGAACTAGGGTGTGATTTGAAATAATATAACAAGGACTCGGGGCGCTAACCCTCGTTTAAAGAACTCGCTTAGGGATAAGATGAGTTCTACTTGGCATATTTAATCAACCTTATTTATAACTTTTCTGCATTTGGGAAAATCATGAAAAGAAATACTTTCTAACTATTGGAAAATATTAGAAAGTGTATTAGAGATTAAGTGTATACATAACCTCTACCCATTAGAAATATATCATATTGACACCCATAACATAACATCTAATCATCGCGGGGACACAACTTTGGTTCTCAAAATCTAAAACAAATTCTAAACACTTCAAAATAGCTGTTCCAAACCAAATCTCTTTTTAAAACATTCGGAATAGGATTAAAGCCTTTAAAGACTAGTATCGCATACAATTAGTATCCTTTTATCTCCATATTCGCTGTGGGATTCGACCCCAACCTTGTTTGGGTTACTATATTTGACAACGTCCGCTTTACGCCGTTAATAGGTGTAATTTGAGCGTATCAACCACCCCGGAACAACCTCGGGGAGTATAACCGTATTAAGTGGGCCAGCGTGAACTCCTTTTTCGTATTATTTGCCAACAGCCGGAGGCAAGCCACGGTCCTCTAAACAATCGGACCAATCTGGGCCAAGGTCACATTATAAGTCCGACACATATCTAAAATGACCGGATCGATCGGGGGGTCGAGCTTGAGGGTGAAAGGATAAGTATAAACGTACAAGAAGCCCTCCCGATGGTCGGTGACTGATTCGTTTGGTCCGGGGGCAAAAACTTGAATCGTACGGTTATCCCATCCGCAATCAGCCCGGACTAAAATGAGTTTGTCCTCAATAATGGACGAGGGATACCGCCTTATATCAAACCCTCTATCGGAAACCAAAGAAGGTTTCTCGACCTCGAAATCTTTGTTGTAGTTGGGTTTGGACGGTACAATGTCCAAAGCAGTCGATTCGAAGGTGACCTTCCCCTTGGGTTGAGAAGTTGGCTCAGTTCCTTGAGAAGAAACCGAGGGAACATCATGGGAGGTGGTTTCGGTGTTGGCAGACATTTGAAAATATGGAAAAGGAGATTGGGTGAATTCGAAAAAGAAGTTAAAAAAATGAAGTAAGGGAACAGTCAAGAAAGAATTCAAAAAGGTAAAGAGTGAGAAGAAGCAGCAGCAACACGCTCTAAAACAAGAACAGCTAGTGAAGAAGTTGGCAGAGTTGTTTCCTTTCACGTAATATAAGCGATGAATCAAAGGGGATAAATGGTTGAATCAACAACAAACTTAAGATGGAGGATGATTAGAAGTGATGAAATGAAGAAATGAAGCAGAGAAGAAGTGAAATGAAAGATGTAAAATGTAAAAATGAAGAGAAAAATGACGTTATATAGATATGGGATCGAGGCGGTTTTAAACCCCAGCCAACCGGGGGATGCCACGTGTCCCATAATTAATGAGAAATGACTTGAAACGATGTGCGTTACGGCGGTTGTCAGAGCTGACCATCCCGGATGAGACACGTGGCCGATGACAGAGGGACGTGACGCAGCTGTTCCCGCCAAAATGAAAAGATAACAACGGACAAATGGAGCCACCGGTTTCTTGATTCATCCACTTTCCGTTACTCCGATAAAACTACGGTCCGGAAAGTGTGGGGACTATCTGTATACGGTAAAAATCGGATATATGCTAGACCGGTGAGACCGGAGACTGAGGGAAGAAAGAAACAAGCACGAGCATGGAGACTCTCTTTTGGGACCGGAGGAGTGCTTGATCCGAAGAAAGCGAAGGACATCGTTTGGTCCGATTACTCTATAGCTGAGTTGATCGTTGCCGTTGGCCCGGTTGATCGTGGCCGTTGGTCCGGTTGATCGTGGACGTTGGTCCGGTTGATCCGTTACACAATTGTCACGCGTCAATACCGTTCTGCCACATTGTACTACCAATTGTACGAGTGTCAGACCGTACGACCCAACCTTATCCTTTTTAGGGTTTTTCTTTATTAAAAAAGGCTTATGTTGTAGGAGGCCCACAAGGAAAAGCTATAAATAGGAGGCATTATTTTACTTTCAAGGATTGGTTTCTTGAGTTCTAGAACATTGTAATAGCAAAATATATAAAATCTCTCTCTCATTCTCTGACTTTTGTCCGGGTTCAGTTGTTATTCTTTAGCTTTGTTCAATTAAACAATACACATATATTATTAGATACATATATTTAGAATAAATCACCAATTATTATTCGCTCCTTCATAGCATATTCTTATATATCTTTTTTCAACCAAATAGATCAAAGTTCAACCACATATCCTATACCTCATTCATAAATTTAATTGATTACCTAAATTCGGGGTAAACAATGAGCCCTCAAATTCGCCAAGGTATTAAAAGAATCTAAGTGATATAGGCCATGAAATATTTTCAGGATAACTTCATTGCTAGTTTCAATTTCTTTTGGCATAAGCATATATACAAATAAACTGACGCAGAGGATTCGTATATAACCTCTTACTTTATGACAAAAGAACAAAAAGTTTGAAATTTTATTTCCAGGTCTCCTAAGTCTGTCCAATAGGAAGGATATAGAGAGAATAGTCCAAGCTATCGATCCTTAAAAAACAGGTCCTGTTTTTTCTTCAAAGCAGACTTTATCTACCACCCATTTTTTTTGGATGTATAACATAAGAGTTCTAACTTTTATGTCTACCAGAAACAACCTCTACCTCCCAAGATAGGAGTAAGTTTTGCGGACACTCTATCCTTTCTAGACCCCACTTATGGGATTTCACTGGTATTTTGTTTTTGTTTAAAATATGTTTACACAATCAGATCACTTAAAAGGTAATTGCCAATCATTTTATTTAATTGCATTGATTGATAACCTAGAATAAAAACTAAGCAACATATGTAGTTTAATTACACTGATGGTGTAAAAAATCATTATGTTGTCAATGTATATAATTAAAGTCATAGCATAATTGCCGAAGGAAATAAGGCTATATGGATTTAGATCTTTGTCAATGCCAATTCAAAGGGCTAATTACATGAATGGTCAACTTTCATTTTATTACATTTAAATCGCTAATTTGTTACTTTGTAATGAAAGTCACTCAACTTTACTTAAGCATCACATAAAGTTACTAATTATTTTTTATAACAAAAAAGTAACTCGGTTTTACCTAAGCACCACATAAATTCACTATGAAGGGTTAAAACAATTGGTTAGTGACGTTCTATGATATACTCAGGCAAAGTTGAGAGTAAACATAATTTACTAATTCTAATTAACCCTAGTTCAAATTAGAAAGTGAACAAGTAACCGTAAAAGTCATGATTTCCCCTTTTCTCTAAGTAAGAATTTTCCAAAGTTGCATTGGCTAAAAAGTAATAAAAGGAAGGAATCGTATTCGCTTGAATTGTGTTCACAATACAATTAAAGAATTAGGTTCCATTAAAATATGGAATTTACCCTTTTAAGTCTCATCCGAGGCCAAAGTATCTGTCATTCTAAGGTTTGTGAAGCAGCAACGTAGAAATATTCCTTCATTATCCCCAAAAACAAGTCAAATTAAGCACCGACAGGACCTTATCTTAGATGTAAATATGTGTTTATTCCTTTCTAAGGAGCCATTTGGACATGGTTTGAAATTATGTTTAGACATGCAATTTTGATATCTTAAGTTGTATTTTCTGTTATAGAGATAAAAACCTCACAAGTTGTGAAAACTATCAAAACATTCCGAATTCTTATACAATCTTACCAAATGAGAAAGACATAGTTCATAACAAAATTAATACACTACTAGAAGGCCTTTCTAAAAAAATACAACATCAATTGATCAAACTTTAGTTCAATAAAAATGAAAATTTAACATGAATAGTATATGAGGTTGGTAGACATAAATAAAGGTTGGTGGAAGTTAATGAAGTTGGTAAATGATTGGTGGGAGTAATTGTTAAAGATATCTACCAACTTATGAGTCTTTTTTACAAAATATAAATTCGGAAAAGGGCCAAAATTACCCCTGAACTTTGAAAAATAGTTCATCCATACCCTTCGTTATACTTTAGGGCCAATTATACCCTTACAGTTATACTATAGGGTCAATTATACCCTTATGTCTAACTGCTGCCACGTGGCATCATCCCAGCCCTTCAAAATTATTTTACCCCTCAAATAATTTTTTACCCACTAAAATAACTCAATCCGACCCGAATTTTTTTTCCAGCAAAAATAATACGGAATTATTTTTATTTTATTTTGCTGGAAAAATTATCCGTATTATTTTTGCTGGAAAAAAATCGGGTCGGGTTGAGTTATTTTAGTGGGTAAAAAATTATTTGAAGGTAAAATAATTTTGAAGGGCTGGGATGATGCCACGTGACAGCAGTTAGACATAAGGGTATAATTGACCCCATAGTATAACTGTAAGGGTACAATTGGCCCTAAAGTATAACGAAGGGTATGGATGAACAATTTTTCAAAGTTCAGGAGTAATTTTGGCCCTTTTCCGATATAAATTTATGGGTCAAATTTTTTATTTCAAATTTTTGAAATCATGGTTTGAAACTTTAAATCATACCTTTTTGGATGATTTGGGATTTTAAACCATGGTTTGAAACCATGAAATGAAATGCATGTCCAGGGTTTAATCTCATGATTTCAAACCGCATGTCCAACTGTGAAACACATGAGGGAAAAAGAATCAAAATGTTTTATACTTCGAAGTAACAAGTTGTAATAACTACTAAGTCGGTCTCTGTTACTTACGAAAATCGCTTAGTTTCACCTTTCACGCAAATATTTGGAACGTTAAAGCACTCAAAATTGCCTAAGCATGAAACTCCCCATTAAACACATTGCGGGTACATCCTTAATTAATTCTTACAAGCTAAAACGGGAAAAACTTTAGGCAATGTTACCGATATTGAGTTTATGTAGTTTACAGGCTAATTAAAAAGTAAAATACAAGTAATTGTCTATATTATGAGAGAATTGTGATAAATAACATGTTATAAAAAGAATACTCCATTAGTAAGTTATATCGATAGTACAACAAAATTATACTTCCTTCGTTTGATTTTATGTGTCTTCGTTTGACGGAGCATGAAGTAAAGCGGATTTTTGAATCATGTGGTCTTAAACTAAATATATACGTATAAAGTATCGAGATGTCCTTTGATTCTTGAGGAGTAATATCAGTCTATATAAGTTCTCATGATATTTTGAGTTCAAGAATATTGAAATTTAAGCTTTTGATACAAGGAAATATTTTGGTTCCATTTCTGGGGTTGGGCATATGTGTGCCCTTATGAAAAGTGAAAGGAGAGTAAGAAAGAAGGAAATAAAACATGCAAATCACATGTACACACCTCCAAGAAGATCTCTACATAACACCTTTTTATACTCATCACGACTAGTCACATCTTTACACACTCAGACATCCCCATACATCTCTAAATCTCTTTCCTTTTCCAACAAAGAAGAGACCATCAAAATTATTTATCTCTAAGTAAGTAATTAAGAAATATGAAGAAGTTTGGCTTTGGTCCTTGCTTTATGATCATTTTGTTATGCGCCATAGCCTTAACAAGTGCACCTGCTTCTGAAATTCCTCATGATGCACCAACAAACAAAAGCAAAGCTGCCCAAAAACATGTCACTAGCGTACAAGAAAAAAACATGAGCCAAAATGATGGAAATAAATTTGAGTCTTCAGAAAAGAAGCATAATTTGATAGTGGATGTTAAGAAGGCGCAGGAAGGAGCAGTACTTCATCGTCAAGGTGCTCGTCCTCGTCCTAGGAGAAATTCAGCACAATCCCTGAAGAAACAGCCTTTCATCTTTGGCTTGTCTCTTCTCCTGGTTTTGCCCCTTTTTGTCATTCCATATTAATCCACCTTCTATAGATGTCAAATGTATCTTCACTGCACTTGTGATCATGTCGTGACTTATGATATGTAGCAGCTTGTTTTATTTGATAGTGAGCTTCTATATGTATGTGAGTGAAATGATGTCGTTATATAACATTTAAATTCTATGATTGCATGACTAATATAGTTGTTTCAATTTATCCTTTTTTCTGAATTTCTTTATTTCATGAGTGGTTTATATTTTATCTCTTGCTTAAACAATGTGCTCATACGAACAATACTGCGCCACATGTTGATCAGTAGTCCTAAATAAATGGAAGAAGAAACAACAAAAGAAAATCTTCGAGGAAAATGCGTGAGCCCAATTCCCTGACCATCATTGACTTCTAAAATTTTTCGTTTTTGCATGTTTAAATTCTTATATGCACATATATTTGTCATACATTAAAATTTATTTATATATTATTTAAAAACTATTTAATATTTAATAATGATTTTTATTTAAAATAAAAGAATGAAAATATTAATTTCTTGTTTAAAACAAAAGATTATCAAATATAACTAAATTTATCCAATCAAACATGAGATTAGGGATTACACTACAATGTTATAAACAAGATTGTAATTACTATATTATGTAATTCCTTGATTGTCAATCTAGTAATTATACGGTGGTTTCCAAAAAAATTCTTTAACAGTACTGAACAATTTTATCCGGAAGGATAGCTATAGTATGTTAGGAAAATGCAAGAAGGAGCCAAATTAGTTGCATGCAGTTAGTCAAGGCTGCTAATTAAAACTATTTAATCCTACATAATGCTAGCTACTTATGTCTTATTTGGATAATTGTTACAAATAGTGTAGTAATGTATAGTTACTTTAAACATAATGTTAATTTGTTTTGATTGTTATTTACTTTTTATTATACATCGTATTGTCATATTTATCATGTAACGATGACCAGTGTTATTTATGTAATGAGTCATTTGATGTGATCGCATCCTTATCTTATTTTTCTCTCTTGTCTTTATCGTATACATATTTTATAATAACTCTAATTACGCATACCTTACTTTTTCATCCATATGGGGTACTGCTAGTTAGCCATCCACAAAGGGTGTTAGTTAACCAATTAGCCTATTAATTAACGTTCTACTTGCACCTTTATCGTCCGCTTGTCACTACACCATTATGGGTGTAGAAAAATAGATATTTCCCTAATGTTTCTGGTGGGAAACAAACGACTAAAGTTAGCTATAACAAAATATACCTTGCATCTTCCAGAGCATATCAAAAGATGGAAACTAAGGAATTTATCCGCTTTGTGACAATTCTTCCTATTAATAATTCAAGCTGTGATTGCAAAGGATCCAGTCTCCACAAGCTAAACAAAAACTCGTAAATGAATTGGGTCTAGCCCCGGTTGAAGCTTCAGAAATATAATGTTAAATCCCATTACATTGTGAATTTCCATAGTGAAATCCACCATCACCTAGCTAGTGCTCATTAACGAATTATCCTAAAAAGTTTTAGAGGAAGTGTAGTTGAGAGGATTTATCATTAATAACCCCTAGTTAAGCATTTAATATTCTTCATTTTCGATTCTTTTTTAGTTTAGGTGTTATAGATTGTGTCCTGATTGTGTCTTCCCCAAATGAAATATACGTACAAGTGTTTCCACCTATTACCCTGATCACCCTATGGAGAAATTGTATGATCTGCAAAATATCTATATGGCTTGAGTGCATACTCTCAGTATAGTTATTTTTGAGATTTTTTTGGGATAAAGGGAACTCCTTTGTACACAGTTGCCTGGGGAAATATAAACACTGGTTGTGGTGGGATAATAGGGTCCCTTCACCCTTAATCAGAGATCTTGAGTTCGAGCTCGAGAATGGGAAAAATCATGTTGGAAGTGCTGCCTCAAAAATGAGCCCTACAACATGCAACACGGATTTAATCAGACCCCGATAAGGGTACCGGACATCAGGAGTAAAGCCCAAAAAAAATAAAAAGTAGCACAGGGAAATCATATAAAAATTAAGTAACTATATAAGATGTTCAATATTATTACTTTGATTTAGCCATATTTATATACTCATTGAGAGTTTTAATTTATTTGATGATTTTAAGTTTCAATTTACTAAAATGAATTTGGAAAACTTAATTAAAAATTCCGTTGGCCAAGAGATGTTGAAGCTGCATTTTTTCACAATAAATGGTAAAACCCAGTTATCTATTTAAATACTATTTTATTTTAAAACGAATATTTTGTATTATTTTTTTCCGAAATTTAATACTCAAAACACCTTTTAGCTATATTGACCAATTGCAAACTATTTCTCCAGTGCTTGAAAAAACAAAATGAATTTCCCAAACATAAATTGCTGATTTTCAAAGCACTTTTCTGAAAATTCATTTCGACTATACTCTGCTGATTTTGAAATCTTGACCCACATCCCCTAAATCTGATAAACAAAGAAGAACCAAGTTTGGGCCCTTATTGGACTATATTTCAGTCTCGATCTTAAAGGGCTTACATTAATCTTGGGCTAGAAATAAATAAAAGCCCAACCACACCGCTAACATTTCATACTTTTTGGTCGGTGATCGGATCTCATATATAGTCATATGCCATGGCAATTCTTTGCTTAATGTAGTCACATGCGTTGGATTTTCCCTCTTAGGACAGCTATGTTGCGTTGCTTTATCAATATTTTCTGTAAATAAATTGATAACATCCAGCTTTGCCTTATAAAAATATAACGTTGTTACTGTGGTGTTTTAACTGTCTGCGGAAAAACAAGGCACAAATTAGTACAATTGAAATTTATCATGACAGTACGTATTATTTAAATGAGAATCAAGTCGTGATGATTTGCCTTGTTGTTAGAGAAAGAATATAGCAGAAACATTTAGACTACATATATTATAGAAGGGTAAAAAATTCAGAATTGTCTCTTATCTCTGCCTCCGGTAGTTTATCAAATATTATATGTAAGGACTTTTAAGTTTTTGGATATCAGTATGAAATAAGGAATGTTGGTGAAGAAATTACTGATGAGGTGAACATAATGAATATAATGCTTGCATTGTCATGAACTTTTTTTGGTTTCTGCTTCTCGTATTAAATTTAACTGAAATATAAGCTTAGTCAGTTGCAGAATTAGTAATTTCATTAAGGATAATCGAAATATAAAGAAGTAAATACAAAAAGAAGCTAAGACCTACACAATACAATTCTCCAACGAAAGGATGTCAATTGACTCCCCTTGAAGAAGAATACTCCGTCCTTGGGTTTATCCTTGAAAGCCCAAAATTAGTCTTTACGGAGTAAAATTTGACATTTGTTACATGGTTCCTTTCTTTTCCTCCTCTTTCTGCTCTTCCTTTTCGGAAAGAAATTAGTGTTACAAGACATTGTTCTTTCTCTATTTCTATTCATGTGACATACACTACTTTATACTAGTAGCATATACACACAAAAAAATATTTACGCTTGATGTTACACCAATCTAATTAATACATGATATGTTTCTTTTGTAACGTACTTTATGTAAATATTGGAGGTGACCGAGTAAAGTATTTTAGTATTTTGACTGTTCCATTCGGTCAAAATAAAATGCATTTAATCAATTTAGAAGAAAATATTTGTAACATTTCAAGTGATAAATATCTTACATATATATTAAGTAGAATATTCGTATGCAATGTCAAATGGATCATTCTATGCTTATTTTACCTAAAGAAGGCATTAACAAGTTGAATATGTAAAAGTCGTGCCCAAATTTGGTAACATGAGAAGGTAAGTTTTATAACCAAACTCACAACTTCATTCATCATACGTTAAAAAGTACACATGACAGTTATTCCAACTTTCTTGCCAACTTGCTACTTTCGTCTTTCTCTCTTCAAAGAAACGCAAGTCTTTCACATATAAAAACTATAACCTAAGAAAAAAACAAAAAAACTAAGCCCTAAATCTGCTCATTTTATTGTGTAATACGCACAGCTTGCTTGCAAATTTTTGTTGCTTCCACATTATACTAAGAAAGCCCTAATTTAAGCTCTTCTGAGGAGTTCATCAATATCTTACCTTTGTTTCCTTCATATTTTCTTGTTTGTTTTGCAAAGCCAAAAAAAAAAAAAAGATTTTTTGGCTATTCAAGTTTTATTATATGGTGGAAGAAGGTAATTTGGTGCAACAAGAGATGGAAAGTAAGAAAAAAATTGAAGTTAAGGGAAAGATGGAGCTAAAGAGTACTGTAAACGAATATGGAGATGGGGCTTCATGGTATAGAGGAGCAATGTTGGGTAAAGGAAGTTTCGGTTATGTTTATGTGGCCACTTTGAAGAACCCCAAGTCGAAAAATCGATACTTTCCATCAGTTATGGCTGTGAAATCAGCTGAAGTTTCAGTTTCAGGTACAATTCAGAAGGAAAGGGAAGTTCTCAACAACATCAAAGGTTGTCCTTATATAATTCGATGCTTTGGAGATGAAACTACGACTGGTAAGAATAGTATAATGGCGTATAACTTATTGCTCGAGTATGGCTCAGGTGGAACCCTAACTGATAGGATCAAGAATTTAGGGAATAGGGGGTTTCCTGAATTTGAGGTAAGGTGTTATACTAGGTCTATGCTTAGAGGGTTGAATCATATTCACGTGATTGGTTATGTTCATTGTGATATGAAGCCTGAAAATATCCTGCTTGTACCGAATTCTAGCAAGGGGAGTACTGAATTTAGGGCTACGATTGGTGATTTAGGATTGGCTAAGAGAGAAAATCAGAGCAAAAAGAGGAGATTGGAGCCTTATTGGAGGGGTACTCCGATGTACTTGTCCCCCGAAGCTGTAGCTGATAATGTACAAGAGTTTCCAGCTGATATATGGGCTCTTGGATGTATTGTGCTTGAGATGTTAACTGGAAAACCTCCGTGGGACCGGAAAGAAGATATGGATGCGGAGGATGTACTCAGAAAGATTGGGGAAGGACACGAATTGCCTAAAATTCCAGGGGATTTGTCTAAGGAAGCAAAAGATTTCCTGAAAGGCTGTTTTGTGAGGACCCCTAGGTATAGATTGACTGCTGAAATGTTGTTAATTCATCCATTTGTAGAGGGTTTAAATGATAATGATGGAGTGGAAGAAGAACTAGAGGAGGTTGAAGATATAAATGAAACTGATTCTATGCAATTGGTTACTGAGACTGACGATGAATTTTCCTATTCTCAAGAAGATTGGAGCTGCATATCTGAAGAAGACGACTCCCTTGGTTACTGGTCGGAAGATGATACAGAAATTACGGAGGATGAAATGACCTCTTATATTTCTGAAGAAGAGATATTGAAAGCAGAAGAAAGGATGAGCATTAGAAGCTCTAGCACTGATAGTGGTTTTAATAGTATGATTGATACATCAATGCAAGTACCTTCACGGGGTCCATCAAATAATTCGTCGAAATGTCCATTAGAATTTACAATTCCTGTTGTGGTCTAGCAGTAGGTGGTAGGATGGAAATATGATTCATTTATTCCTTTATTGTCCACACTCTCTGTAGATTCTACGCAACTCAAATTGACTGAAATTTAATTATAAGTTTTAAATTCTTTTATCTTTATGGCTGCCATTTGCTCAACCTTTTAGTTTTTCTGTTTCCCAGTACTAAACACTATGAATTTTTGTTTGTTCCTCCATGTTTCTTTCTAGGCTTTACCCTTTCATTTCTGGATTTCATATACATAAAGAATATGTGTAAGTTAGCTCAGCTTCATTCCATGAGAATTATTGTTTGGCAAACTAAGCACTTTGCATTGTCTGGAATATGCACTTAGATCTAAACATTAGATTATTAGTTAGAAGAAGTTGTTTCTCTAGGAAGCTGGCCAGATAATCAGGATTTTGATCACCATTGTCCCAAAGCACTGTGTTTCTAATAGGAAATCTTGATTAAGCTAGTGTTTTCATCACTATTTGCTTATCTTGAAATTCATGAACTGCCTAATGAATTGATGAAGGCTTTTCTAACCAGCTTTTGATCAACATTTTTCTGACTGGAAGCGAACTGTTCGTTTTCCTAATGCTCACTGCAGTGTTCTTATCTGAAATTTCATGAATTAGATTCCAAATTATGTGCACCGTGAAGGTTCTTTTACTAGCCCTTTTCTCCAGGGACTGAGGACACTAGTTCCTTCACTCTTTTATCACCGCTGTATGTATTTCCTATCTAGTCAAGGTCAATACTAAAATTCTCTTTGATGCTTTCATTCATTGTTAGGGAAGGAAAAAAAGAAAGGTACAATGAAGGGGGAAATCTTTAGTAGCCGTCTGTATCGCTATGATTAAGCAGCCTATATAGTGAGGGAGAAGAAGTCATTTTAGTTTAATTTAGTGACTTGAAATACTATGATAAAACTTTCGAATTTTCTCCATTTGCATCATGTCAACTTCGAACATGTTGCCATAACACAGTCTCTTTTCATCTTTCATTAAAATCGCTACCAATAATGTGTTGTCTAGCATAAGTGTACTGTTCTCTGGATAATGCTCACATGTCATGCTCATGATATAATCATAGTAGTTTTATCTTGTTGAAAGTGCAGAAGAATTCCGGAATTTAAACTTTTTTATTAGAATCAGAGAAAATCAAGTGAAGTGAGTGAGCGGGAAAATTATGTAAACCTTGTGCTCCTTTCGATTTTGAAGAACTAATAGATCTTGCCGTGGCCCCTAGTATTTTCTGTCAATTTCAACTTCAAGTTCTGTTGAACTCACTTATCCTCATTTCAAGCTCTGTGTTTGCATTTCAGTTAGTTTTCTGGCTCCGTAAGACAAAGTTACTTGTGCAACCCCTATGAAGCAGTTATCTTTAAATGGTAATTCTTAGTATCTTACTCAGATAATGCTCGTCTGAGTGTTGAAAAGCGAGAGGAATCATTATCTGTCCTGTACTTCTTTAGGAAAGGGTGATAAATGAGCATAGTTTGGTATTATAATTCGAGTAACATTTGATACTATGCGCTTTATAACCCATTGGATAGAATCTTAAATGATATGAAGATGAGACTATGTTTAATCATTTTTCCTTTCTAGAACAAATAAGTAGTCTCTACACTGTTGGTAGTACAATTTAGTAACCCATTGGACAGAATCTTAATTGATACAAAGATGAGGATTGATGGAGAAAAAACAGCTGAATGAAAACTGCTGCTGAGGCAGAAGTGAATTGCAAGCGTGATGAATGACAACATCTGAATCCAATGCTGATGGTGTTGATGACGATGAGGCACGTAACCTGTGGGTATTATATGTTCATAGTGAGACGAAACTGCAGGTATTGCATTGATCTACCTCCTATTCTCAAGTATAGCTACTCCCATTCATTTTCCGTTCTTCCTTGTGCTTTTTATACAGGACTTTCCAAGTCTCACAAAGTACTTACGGCCTGTTTTTTGTACCCAATACTTCATACCAGCTTGTATTCTTGTTACTTTATGTACTTGGCTTGGTTCAACAGAGATTAATTCCTGTTGAAGTTCCACCCTCATAATGCACTAGCAAGCTTGACTGTTCTGGTTTTTCAGGTTAAACAGAGTTGGCATGATCATTCATTTTTTAGCATTCGTTGATCAATGTCGATCAGTCAGTGAAGATGAACCTCAAATTCGCCAAGGTATAAAAAGAATCTAAGTGATATAGGCCATGAAATATTTTCAGGAGAACTTTGTTACTAGTTTCAATTTCTTTTGGCATAAACATATCATCATATTTTATTATACTAAAAGTGAGAAGCTCCAACCTTCAAAGTTAGATTACAATTTTGCCCTTGCACTCAATTAAAATGTTATAAATGAAACGTCTAATTAAATATGAAATTGTAATAATTAAATTACATGAAGGTTGAATTACAGTTTCAAAAGCAGTAATGAATTTTCCTCCCTATACATTGAATCAAACCCCAAAAGATCTACATTAAATACTCTGTACTGAATGCAGCCCTTTATAATTTACATTAATCAACTTTACGTGCCAGCCTATACATAATTAGGAGAATTGGAAGAGTTGCATTGAGAAATTAAATGTAGACTAATTGATTAGGAGTAATAAATACATGAAAGGAAAGGTTGAAGAAATGCAAATCAGAAAAGAGCTATGAAAAGGCAAGAAAAGATTCCTCAATTCTTACCCACCATTTTTATGGGCTGTGGCATCAGATTGCTCGAAGAAAACTCTTAGAGCTTGGTACGAGTCAAGCCCTCATTCCTTACAGTCAAGTGGCTTTCAGCTCCCTCTCCTTACAGTCAAGTGACTTTCAGCCCCCTCTCCTTACAGTCAAGTGGAGTCAGCCGGTGTGAGTATGGAAACTATGTGGTGGATACGATAATAAATAAGCCTTCTACATTAGCCAATTCTTCTTCCATGAGGGACTTCAATGAAGCAATATTTTTGGATTTCCGAGTATCAATTTTCATCTTTTTCTTTGTTTTTGTAGAAAAAGCAAGAATTTTAGAGGATGTGCTGCCAGCATTTGGAACGCATTAACTAGGTTCACTATACTCCCTAGAGCTTCAATCTTGATACTCAAAGGAAATAGAGAAGCTTTTGAGATTCTCCCCTCAAACCTAAACGTTCGACCCCTATAATACAACTCAGAGATTGTATAGTATCTTCACATTTAGATTCCAAATTGGCCTTGTGTAAGAACTTTCATCCTGATGGGACTGGAATAAATGGGCTGCCAGCATTTGGAATGCATGATCTACATTCACTACTTCCTAGAGCTGTTGGAGTCTAAAATCGCATTAGCCATCAGAATCAACTTCACTACTCCCTGATCTTGTTATGTTTTCAGAAAGTTCAACACAAATTTGTTACAATGCACAATCTTTATATATCATTGTACCGTAAAGATTAGACTCATATTCCATTATCCTAGCACGTAATATTTTTGTTTTAGCAATCAAATATTATTATTATAATTTAAGTAGTTGTTTCTAATTTTTGTAAAGAGAGAATTGATATGTCTTTTATGTTCTTTTTCTTTATATTATTGAGAAGATATTTATTTCTTGAAGGTTTAATTTTGTAATTTGTAATTTTCAGTACTCCTATTGCAAGAAGGTGAAATATTTTAGCAAAAATTTAAGGTAAAAGTAGGGATCTACAAACAATATGCCATAAACATATTTAAGAAAAATAAATAATCTTTTCAATAATAATTTGATGAATTAAATTGTTTCCAAAAACAATAATAATTTAGGAAATTAAAAGGTGAGTTGTTATGTTCAGAATTCAACATAAGGAAATTAAAAGGTGAGTTGTTATGTTCAGAATTCAACATAATTAAGTCATAGAAGTGCAAGATTAAACAATGTAACCTAATAGTGCAGCTTCCCCCTCCCATTTCACCGGAAATGACAAATTAGAAAGAGAGAAAAAAAACTAAAAATTTCCAAAAAAGAAACTATAGTTTTATTTGATAAAAAACATGACATTATTTGTTCAATTTGATTTACTCTATTGAGGTGTTTGTAGTCTTAAAGAACAATTACTATTAATTAATTAGGTGTTAAAAACTAATTAATTTTGTCTTGGAATTCGAAAATGAAAAATAATTAACCACGAAAGATAATTAATTTACAGAAATATATTAACCAGATTTATCTCTTCTCAAATATACTCATACAAGCAAGGGTAACTTTGAGAAAGAAAATTAATACCTTCTTAGTTTTTGAAATAAAAATCAGTTATGGTTAAAAACTTAAAGTGATCGCAGGGAGTCCAAAATTATAACTACAAATAATTTTGTATATAATATGAGTTTTGATTAAATTTGCATTTAATAAATTATTACTTCTAACACAAATTCCAAAATGGAGTAATTGTTTATAGTAGCTAACATAGTATCATAAGTTTCATTTGAAAAAGTAAAATCCAAGGACAATCTCCTAAAACTTCAACTGAAAAAATTGAACTTCAAGATACCGTCGTCCGGGACTTTCAATAGCTCTTGATTGAAGAGAGACAAATTTGACCATTATTTTCAAAATTAATCTCCTTATACATACATTATACCTATCTAAGTTTAATTGTTCAATTAAGTCAGACAATACCTCATCATTTTACTTGTAACTATCAAGTTCGATGAAATAGACTCACCATTCATATAATTTTGAGCTTGCATTTTCTGAAAACAATTATATTTTAATATTATATACTCCATCTGTCACAATAAAAAAATTGAACTGATTAAGAACTGGTTTTATATATATGCAGGTTTTGATTATAGTTTGAAATCATTTATGAAAGGTACTTTCAGCTAAATAAAAAAAATCAAAGGTGTAGCCAATTGGCCAACTACTTCAACAAAGCTTTTGATGTAGACAAGGACGAAAAGGCACAAGCAACCACTTTAAAAATTAGCCCAGATGACTAGTTTTTGGATTGTTTATATTAGCCATAATTTAAAATATAATTAAAAAATAATCTTAATTTTTGCTGATGGTCCCTTTTTGAAATAATTGTTTAGTAAATGGCTCTTTTTTTATAGTTTTTCTTTATAATTTATAGACCTTATAGTTAGGGCTGTACAGGGCAAACCGATAAACCGCACCAAACCGACAAACCGAACCAAACCGAAAAAAAAACCCGACTAGTGGTTTGGTTCGATTTGGTTTGGTGTTTGAAAAAAAAACCCGACCATTATAGGGTTGGTTTGATTTTAATTAAAAAAAGTCAAACCGAACCCAAACCAACCCGATTATAGATATACTACTTTTAAATTATGTTATACATAAAAATATTTATTAAAATGTAATTTATAAATATTTTTTTAAAATTTTTCATAATTTTTATTTTCTTTCTTACATTTAGATTTGGATTTAAGAAGCCCATCTAAATAATATAAAAAAAAAAAGCCCATAAGGAAATGAACACCACAAGTCCACAAGTCCAAAACATAATACAAATTTAGCCCAATTCGGCTATAGAAACAGAACATTCTCCCAATATTAGGTCTAGAACACAGCACACAAAAGTTATTTGCAGATCCCTCTTTTGTGCAAAACTGCAAATACTTTCTCCTTTTCTCATTTCAGATCCCTTTCTCCTTTTCTCTTTTGCTTTCCTCTCAAATCAAAGAAATAATATGACACTCAGTAGCTTGTGATCTTAATTCTTAGCCATCGTTTGCCTTTTCTCATTTCAGATTTATCACAGAGCATTCAGATCTTATGATCTTAGGCTACAGGCTACAAGACTCAACTTTACACTGTAAGTATTTTGTTTTTCCTATTTTATTTTTTTTTTGTGAAAGTAGTTTTACAATTGCTTTCACTATGTGAAAGTAGAATTTCATTTAAAACCAGGATACAAAACTCTCATCGACAAACCAATGATCCTTGTTTACATAATAATAATAATATCAATAAAAGGGACCTATCATATCCAAAACCAGAAGAAGAGAAAAGTGGAATTAGATGTCAAATTTAGGCATTAGCTTTTGATGCTGCCAAAGAATCTAGAAAGTGGCAAAGGACCCTCAGCTTCTTCATCATCGCTTGTAGACTGCAAAGGACCCAGTTTACTAAAAGCAATTTCAGAGAGAGAAAGAATCTCTCTCTCTCTCTCTCTCTCTCTCTCTCTCTCTCTATATATATATATATATATATATATATATATATATATATATATATATATATATATATATATATATATTATTAGAAAGGAAGATCTTCTTTATAGATGAAAAAGGGGGTGGTGGGGGATATCAAACACGGAGAGGAGACGATGATATTCTTTCTTTTCCAGGAGGAAGGAAACAACACTTTTTTTTTCCTAATTAGCTTTAACGTTTTACAAATTTATTTATATTGCTATCAATTTGTTGATTTGTTACAAATTACAACTTTTTTATTATATACAGAAATTGACTTTCGCGATGGAAGCGACAACTTCTGGAACTAAATCGCTAGTGATTGACAACAACCCTCCGATTGTGCCAACAGAATCTCAACAACAACAAGGTAAGAACATTCCTCATCGACACACTCCTCCTAAAAAGCAAAAAAGAACAACTCCTAAAGAACTTTCTAAATCTGGGAATAGTGGTAGAGAGACTTCTGAGATTTGGGATCACTTCTCCAAATTTAAAGCTAAAGGAGGTAAAATTAGGGCGAAATGCAATTACTGTCCAAAAACGTTTGCTGCCGAAAGCAAGAATGGGACTACTACATTATGGTCACATCTAACTGTTAAATGTAACAAATCTCCCTTTAGAATCGTTGATAAGAGACAAACAACATTAAAACCTATTAAAGAAAGGTGGACAGAAGGTCTTTCGGGTTCTAATGAAAGGGTAGTGTATAATGCGGATGAAATTAGGAGGGCCATTGCGGAATTTGTAATTATTGATGAGCAGCCATTTAGAGTTGTAGAGGGAGAAGGCTTTAGGAAATTGATGGCTAAAGCCTTACCAAATTTTGAACTACCTTCTCGTGTTACTGTTGCAAGGCATTGCTTGAGGATTTATCAAAAAGAGAAAGATAAGCTTAAATATCTTATCAAGGACCAACGTGTTTGCCTTACTAGTGACACGTGGACATCACTCCAAAATTTGAGTTATATGGTTGTCACCGCACATTAGATTGATGACCGATGGAATTTACAAAAGAAAATTCTGAACTTTTTTCCAACACCAGATCACAAAGACGAGACTATTGCTAAGGGAATTGAGGAATGCTTATTGGGTTGGGGCATTGATAACTTGTTTACAGTAACCTTAGACAATGCGACTGCCAATGATGCTGCCATTAAGCATTTGAAGGTGCTAATGGATGATTGGAATGGGGTAATACTTGGAAATGAATTTTTACATGTTAGGTGTAGTGCTCACATATTGAACTTGATTGTAAAAGAAGGGTTAGATGAACAAATTGAACCCATTTCTCGTGTAAGGAATGCGGTAAAATACGTTAGATCTTCTCCTTCAAGGCTTGCTTCTTTTAAGTCATTTGTTGAAAAAACTAAGATAGATACTCATGGTCTTGTGAGTCTTGATGTTGAAACTAGATGGAACTCGACATATACAATGTTAGATACAACTATAAAATTTGAAAAATCCTTTACAAGAATGTATCTGGATGACCATAAATACCAAAAGTATTGTCGAGAAATAAGTGCATTAAGAGGAAATCCATCAGCAAATGACTGGAAGAATGTGAGAGCTTTTGTCAAGTTTCTTGATCTTTTCTACCAGACCACTTTAAAATTTTCAGGGACTTTGTATGTTACTTCCAACTGTTTCTTCCGTGAATTTTTTACTCTTCGAAGTTCTATTAAAAAGTATTCTACATGCGAAGATCTTATTTTTGTTGATATGGCAGACAGGATGAAAAGTAAATTTGAGAAGTATTGGGGAAATTTTGAGAATATGAATATGTTATTGATTGTTGCTGTTGTGTTAGATCCGAGATATAAGATGAAGTATGTAAACTTCACTCTTTCCAAAGCATATGGTCCTTTGTTGGGAAGATTAAAGTCGGAAGATGTGGCAAGTGTTTTAACGCGTTTGTATGATTCTTACAATAACTCTTTCGTTGATGCTTCTTCTAATGACAATATTGGAGGTGATACTAGCATGAGTGAAACTGATGATTTGTTGGAATCTGAATGGGAGAAACATTTGGCAAACGAGGGAAATATTGCAAAAAAAACTGATCTTCAGATATACTTGATGGATGATGTGGTGAAGAATAAAGATTTTGATATCTTGTCTTGGTGGAAAGTTTCATCTAGTAAATATCCAGTTGTTTCAAAAATTGCGAAAGATGTTCTTTCTATTCCTATTTCTACTGTTGCATCTGAGTCGACATTTAGTACAGGTGGTCGAATTCTTGATTCTTACCGGAGTTCTTTATCGCCAAAAACAGTAGAAGCTCTAATTTGTACTCAACAATGGCTACGATCACCTTCTAAAGAATACAATTTTCACGACAGTTTGGAAGAAGTCCAGAACATTGAGCAAGTTGATGAAGGTATTCTCAAATAGCATCTGATGAATATTTGCATACATGACCCTATTTTTTTATCCTGCTCATGTCTTGATGGTACTTATGAACTGCAGCAGTCAGCAGATATGCAATTCTGCTTTGGCTTCCTTCTTCCATGCAGAAACTGAATTGCACCAATAATCCAATACCATGTAATACTTGTTTAAAAAGTGGATATTTGAGAAAATCAACTGCAGGCCTGCAGTAGTAGCAGAAGCAAAAAAATATTTGGAATCTATGCCTAAATGCATATATGGTTTCTTTTACTTATTTCTCAAAGAGCTGTTGGTTTTCTTTTATGAATGGAGAAAGAAATCATGGACATATAGCATTAATGGACAATTGGACATATAGCATTGATTAGCCAGTTTTCTTTTACTTATTAATTTATTCTTTTTTCTTGCGGAGTATGGAGACTCACCTTTGAGCATTGATTAGCCAGTTTCGTTCACGATGCATTATTTGTGTGAGAATTAGTATGTTAATTGATTACACTATTCTTTTACAAAAGTTACAGGCTTCTTCTACAAAAAATTGTTTTGTATAGCTCATTTTCTTTGATAGTTATGAATTGGCTGGCACTAATTCTCCTTATTTCTCTGTTGTGTTTTACTGATATTGTTTTCTAGGTGGTGCAATTGTTTTCTAGCTGGTGCAATTGTTTTCTTTGGTAACTGAGACTTGCAGAACTAGGACCAAAAGACATAGTACTCAAGGCTGAAGTAGACAATTTGCTGCCCTTTTGTTTTTTAATATTTGGTACTTAATAGCATAAAAGGCTGGAGTTGTGGGGACTTTCATATATTTTAATATTAGTATTTCCAATCAGAGGTAGTAACTTATATGATGAAAAAGAAAACTTTAGATAAATCAATTGCACTGCTTTTTCTAGCTGGTGTAAACAGCAGTACTTGCTCAATCTTTAAGCTGCAGTGATTCCTTTCAGTTGCTGACTGCTGTATGTATCTTGCAGGCTGCAACCTTTGTTTATTTTTGCCCAGTTGCTGTAGTATATTGCACTGATTTGGATTTTTGCCCAATCTTCAAGCTGCAGTGATTCCTTTCAGTTGCTGTAGCATATTGCACTGATTTGGATTTTTGTTTTTGCTACATCTGACAATGGCCATTTGACATTTTAGTTATATTATAAAGTTAAAACTTCAAACAGTGTTTTGCCTTCATCTTATATGTTGATATTTTGTACTAGAACTTTTTTTAAGAAGCACTGCTCTGTGCTTTTCATTAGATACTATGAAAAACCCGAGAAACTCGAAAAACCCGAGAAAAATTGATATCCAAAAACCCGACTTTTATTGGTTTGGTTTGGTTTATAGATTTAATAACCCGACACAAATGGTTTGGTTTGGTTTATAAAAAATCCGAACCACCCCGGTCCATGTACACCCCTACTTATAGTAAATGATGATTTAATTTTTTTAGTAAACTAAGAATTTTATGAAAAAATGTTAGATAACGGTCTAAAATTTTGTAAGTTATTGTAAACGTTAAACGACAATTTAATGTTTTATCTGTTGAAGTTGAGCAAATATTAGACCTGAATCTAACGTTGTTCGGAGAGGTAATTTTTCAAGAACTACATTTACGCAACTTTTAAAAATAGGGGGAAAATGTAAATGGTGAACTAAAAAGGAGACATTTACGTGTGAGTCGAAATAATCTCTTTTCAGAATGAAAATAATTTGAACAAAAATATTCTCAGTTAAAATAAGGAATAATTCTAACACCTTATTTTGATAAGTGAAATTCTAGCAAAATGTGCTCCACTTAGCTGATGATAAGGGCATTTTGTGTCCAAAAGAAAAAAAACTGAAGGGTATAATTGCTCTTTTTTCAATTTCAGAGTATATTGCCTCCCCTAGTAATGGTTAAGTGTTTTTATGTGCAAAAAGCAAACCAAAAGCATAATATAGTTCTCACTTTTTGCACTCTTTCCAAATAAAAATGTATGAAGCCCTAAATTTCTACGAAACAGAACATGGTAGTTTATTTCATAGTTAAAGCTTCAATCCACCTTCATTATCGAGCCATTGTCATCCCCTGGTTAGTAATTTCCCTCACTATACGTTTATATTAAATTCTTTACTAGCAGCTGCTACTATATTTGCTAGAGTTTTGACTATTGAATGTTCACACATAAATCACTGCATTTGTTGATGTATAGTATAGTATCTTATAAGCTGACATATTTTTTTTTTAGAGAAAATAGCCAAATCCACCCCTAACGTTTGGCCGAAATCTCAACTGAACACTCAACCTTTGCGGGGGTCCTATTACCCCTCTGGACTAATTTAAAATAGAATATATTACTCCCTAAATGCTGAGGTGGCAAAAAAAGTATATTTCACTCTCTCAAAGAGAGTGAGGCAAAAATAAATTATTAAATTTTTGATTTTTGATTTTTTAAAATCTTTCCTTTCTTTTTCATTTTCTTTTTATCCAATATTAAAATTTTATCACTATTCACACAAAAATGCCTTCTTCATTAAAACACTCTCCTCCTTCTCCCATTTTCATAGCAGCTGCCGCCGACCCTCCACTACCGGAGCTCCTGCGGAACCACCCAAGCTCGCTGTCGCTACCCCCTTTTCTCCTCCTCTTCTCTCTCCCTCCTTTTCTCCATCACTACTGGCGAAACCATAGCTCCGGCGAGGCTCCACCACCACACTACTGCTCCTTCCGTTCTCCTCCCCCACTGCTCCGGCGAGCAGCTCCAGCTCCGGTGAACCGGAGCAATTGCGAAACAACCCAAAACCCACCGCAACCACCAGCGAACTCCACTCCCTCACCTCTTTCTCGTCTTATTTTCCCTATGGTACATCTTTACAACATTCTTCACTGCAATAATGAAACAAAAAGTACAAACCAATTCATTTCAATATACACTACAACAGTCAACAGAAAAAATAAATCCCCTAGTTTTCTCCGGTTAAATCATACCAACAATACACAATGTCCATTGAACTACAAATACACAGCACTAGGGGTGTACAAAGTAAACCGACAAACCGCACCAAACCGAGTCAAACCGAAAAAAAAAAAATCCGACTAGTGGTTTGGTTTGACTTGGTTTGGTGTTGAAAAAAAAAAACCCGATCATAATTGGTTTGGTTTGGTTTTAGCTAAAAAAAGTCAAACCGAACCAAACCAATCCGACATTACATGTATTCAATTTTAAAAATATTTTATACATAAAAATATTTATTTGTAATGTAATTTATAAATATTTCTTAAATTTTTTCGTAGTTTTTTTATCTATTATCATATTATTCAAGCTTGAACTTAGAATTTTGAATGTGAATAAGTTTTATATCATATGGATGTTAGTAACTCATATAAAGTCCAAACAAAAACCAACTCAACACTAATGCTAACAAAAGAAATTCAATTTACCACAAGGAATGAGAATAATGTTGGATATTTATTCTTTAGTTTTGCATAATTGGTTTAGAGAGTGAAAATACATAACTTAAATTTTTTTTTTGTCATGTAATTAATACTTATTAGCCGTACTTATTTTAGCATGACTTAGTATTTTTAGATTATGGTCATTTTCTTTATGTCTTATTAATTAACAATATTTATTTTAACCGATTTTATTATCTTTTGTTGAATATTTTAATACAATGTCATCACTCTTCTCACATTTTGTGTTATTTTCGTATGAAACACCTTAATTACATAGTTATATCTTACTAGGACTAAAGAAATATTTGAAGTAAAAATTATATGTTTTGTATCAAGACTAAAAAAAAAAAAGGGCAGCCCGGTGCACTAAGCTCCCGCTATGCGCGGGGTCCGGGGAAGGGTCGGACCACAAGGGTCTATTGTATGTAGTCTTACCTTGCATTTCTGCAAGAGGCTGTTTTCACGGCTCGAACCCGTTACCTCCTGGTCACATGGCAACAACTTTACCAGTTACGCCAAGGCTCCCCTTCTTGTTTTGTATCAAGACTATTCCCAAAAAAAACCCGAATAACCCGAGAAAATCCGAGGTTGAAAAACCCAAATTTTATTGGTTTGGTTTGGTGTATAAATTTAAAAACCCGACACAATTGGTTTGATTTGGTGTTTAAAAAATCCGAACCAACCCGGTCCATATACACCCCTACACAGCACAATAGCGGTTCTTTCACCAATTTTTGCAATATTTAGAACGCATTGATAATATGTAAACACACCCATCACTTTAAACTTGAAATACATACAATATTCTTTTACTCGAAAACTGTGTTCCTATATCTATTCAAACATTTACTTACACTTAAACATTATGATGCAACTCTGTTTATCACCAACAAAAAAAAAAACCAGTTCATGAATGAAGGCGAACACCATAAAGCCCAAAATCTTGAAAAACCACTGGAGGTGGGAGAAGAGGGAAGGTGGCAGTGGCTAGTCGGGAGATGGAGTTCGCCGGAGCTCCGGCGTGGTAGCTCGTCGGCAGTGACAACAAAGAAAGGAGAGAGATGAAAAGAAGAAGGAACATGAGGAAGAGAAGAGAAAAGAAAAGAAAGAAATTTAAAAATAGAATAACAAATCAAAAAAAAGGGAAAGAATAAGAAAAAATTGAAAAAAAATAGTCTTAATTGAAATTTACACGTATCAAGCGCATGTACTTCACCAGCCAAGACATATGTGGGTGTGGCTTTTTAAGGGTGTATATATTCCACTTTTAAAATGCCTAAGGGGGTAACAGGACCCCCGCAAAGATTGAGTGTTCAGTTGGGATTTCGGTCAAACGCTGGGTGTGCATTTGACTATTTTCTTTTTTTTTTTGTTTTTTAAGTGCTTCTATGATTCTGAAAAATGGGTTGGTTAATGAAAGGTTTGATTTTAAGGCTAAAATGACCATAGAAAAGATTTCCCAGTTCATTTTCCAGATTATGGAAATGGGTTTGATCTTTAGGACAAACTATGCAACTCTGGATTCCAATTGGATCGAAAGTCACAATTAAGCAAGCTAAAGAGTAAATTGAAGAGAATTACTCTTGAACAACTAACTTTGGGATTTTGCCCCCATGTGCAATGCACGTGCTCTAACAGCCTTAACTAACTGGAACAACTAATTTCCAACTCACTAATTACAGAAATTTAATTAACAACTGAATTACTTATTAACAAAAATTGAAATACAAAGAATTAACTCCACAGGATCTTATCACTAATTCCCCCTTGAGATGATCCTTGTCCTCAAGGATCAAACTGGGGAAATTATTTCTTGAATGATTCCAAATCCTCCCAAGTACTGTCTTCAGGAGCTGAGTTAAGCCATTTGATGAGAAGTTTGGGAATAGCCTTGGCATGTTTTTGAACCAGTCTTTTGTCCACAATTTCCTCAGGATACATCAAAGTAGAACCAGACTGAGAGTGCACCACTGGTAGTGTAACTGAAGAAGGATGGGAACCAGTCCTCCTTTTAAGTTGGGAAATATGGAAAGTGGGATGGATTTTGGCATTAGAAGGAAATGCTAGTGTGTAAGCAACAACTCCAACCTTAGCAGTGATTTGGAAAAGGCCAAAAAAAATTGCAATGAGTTTTTAATAGGCATGAGGCCTCAACGACTGCTGTCTATAAGGCTGTAGTTTAACATAAACCCAATCACCAACATCTTAAGTTATGTCAGTTCTTCCTTTGTCAGCCTGAGTCTTCATTTTACCTTGAGCTCTACTTAAATGCAATTTGAGGGATCTCAAGGTTGCTTCCCTAGCTTGCAGGCTTCTATCCACTACATCCAGATGTGAATCAAATGGTAGATAAGGTAACAGGGGGGTGGGGGAGTAGCTGTCCATAAACAGCCTCATAAGGTGACATGTTGATGGATGAATGGTGTGTAGTGTTGTACCACCACTCAGCAAAATGCAACCATTGGGGCCATTCCTTAGGTTTCTCACATGTCATACACCTAAGATAGCATTCTAGACATTTGTTGACTACTTCAGTTTGTCCATCAGTTTAGGGATGGTAAGCAGTAGAAGTAAGCAACTGAACTTTCTGTAATTTGAACAACTCCTTCCAGAATTTGCTAGTAAACACTGCATCCCGGTAAAAAATAATGCATTTAGGCATGCCATGCAGTCTGAACACCTCATTCATGAATATCTGAGCCACATCTAAGGCAGTATAAGGGTGTTTGTGGGCCATGAAATGAGCAGCTTTACTCAGTCTGTCAACAGTCACACATATGACTTCCTTACCAGCAACTTTTGGCAACCTTTCTATGAAATCCATAGAAATATCTTGCCATACTTTATCAGGGATGGATAAAGGTTGTCGCAAGCCAGGATAAGCTACATTTTCATTTTTGCATTTTTGACAAACATCACAGTTTCTCACATAAAAGTACACACGTTGTTTCATTTTCTTCCAATAGAAATCCTGTTGTAATCTCTTAAGAGTAGCAGTTATACCAGAATGCTCTCCCATAAGAATATCATGATAGAAGGCCACTAGTTTTTCCCTTAGAGCATTGTCAGCACCCACCATCATCTTCTCTTTTCTACTCAAAACACCAGATTGAAACTTGTAGTGAGGTCTGTAACCAGTAGCAGATTGAATAGTTGTGATCAAAGCATGTAGAACTGGATCCTGGAACCAAGAGTTCTTAACATCTTCTAATAAATCAGATTTTACTCCGGAGATGCTAAAAAGTTGGACAGAATCTTGCTTCCAAGATAAAGCATCAGCAACAATATTTTCCTTACCTTTCTTATAGTCAATGGTATAGTCATATCCTAACAATTTGACTAGCCATTTTTGTTGAGTAGGAGCAGTGATTCTCTCCTCTAGAAGATATTTAAGATCGTGACGATCAGTCTTTATGATAAATTACCTACCTAAAAGATAAGGTCTCAATTTTTGAACTGCAGATACAAGGGCCAAGAGTTTTCTTTCATATACAGAGAGGGCCTTGTTTCTATCTGACAACTTTTTGTTGAAAAAGGCTCTAGGCTTGTTCTCTTGAACTATAACAGCTCCAATACCTTCACCAGATACATCAGTCTCTACTATGAATGGTTTAGAGAAATCTGGAAGGACCAGAATTGGTGCAGAAGTGATGGCCTTCTTCAGTTCTTCAAAAGTAGTGGTGGCTACATATTCTCATTTGAAAATGCTTTTGTTTAAAAGATTGTATAAAGGTCTTGCAATTACACCATAGGCCTTAATAAATCTTCTGTAATAACTAGTCAATCCTAGGAATCCCCTCAACCCTTTGATACTGGTAGGACAAGGCCAATTTAATATAGATTCTTTCTTTTGTTTGTCCATAGATACTGTTATGTCACGTATTTTTGTACATTGGATTATTCGTGAGCTAATGGACATAAAATTCAAGGACAAGATTATTTTAGGATATGAGACAAGGACTTTTAATCTCTGGTTTTTATAAGTGCACGATTTGTTAATTAATTGCAGTTAGTGTGAAAATATTGGTGGAGATTAGGGATTAATTAAGCTATTAGTGGGCTGAGTGGGCCCCACTGCCACATGGCCAAATCTGATTGACCCATGCTTTAGTGGGGGACGTGTAGGACCTCTTGGGCAGCACAAAGCCAACATTGTTGACCACATTTTCAGCCACACCTTGGGCAGCACAAAGCCAACATTGTTGACCACATTTTCAACCACAATTCATTTCCCCACTTCACAAAGAATTAAGAGAGAGCACCACACGTTGCTAATCATCTTGGGCAACACATATAGCCTCTTTTGTTGACTAATCCATCACCCACAATTCATTTCCCAACTCCATAAAATTGAACATGAGAGAGAAGCTCTGATCTTCACCAAATAGAGAAAGAGAGCCACGGCTATGGCAGCTCCACCAAGCTCACGACCAGCCCTTTTTTTTCAACACCATTAAATCACTAATTTCACCTTGATTTGGAGAGAAGGTCACAACAGCCATGGCAACTCACGGCCATGGCAGATTTTTTTTTGGAACAACTTAAGCTTCTAAGGTGTCCTAATTTAATTTGAGGTAAGATTTCATTTTTTTGTTATAAGATTGGAGTTAATGATGTTGTAATGGATCAATTAAGTTGTATTATGTGAAGTTGGAAGTAAGAAAAATTGTTTGATTAAAGTTGGCATTAAAAGTGGGCAGATTTGGAGTTGTTTTAATTGGGTTGAGTTTGATTAGTGTTGTCATAATTATGATATGATATTTGTAGATAATTTGTTTATGTTGAAGGGCTGGAAATATGGTTATTGACATGTATAGGGGCTGTTGTCAATGGTAAAAATTACACTTGATTCCATGTGTTTGTAATTTTGTGGAATAAAGGTCGAAAATTGTATTTCGATGTTGTAGTGTTGATGGACTGTTTTGGGTTTGCTATTGAAACGAAATTGAAGTAATTTCTTGTACATGGATGGTTGTTGTTATTAATGTTATGGATTATGTGTAAAAGGTGAAAGGAAAGTTTAAATCATGTTAGAACTTGTTGTGAAATTAGAGCAGTTTTCTTGCATATAATAGTTGATGTTGTTGTTGTTGTGGGCCGTTTTGATAAGGTTTTTGGTGGAAAATCTCATGTGATTATATGGCTATTTGAGGTTGTCATTGTTATGGTTAAATTGTAGTTAGGGGCTGTTCTTGAGGAATTGGAGGACTAAGGATAGTTAAGATTTGTATTGTGACGTTATAATGGATGGGGCTGTTTTAGAACTTGTTGTAATGTTACGATAGTTTTCTTGCATATAGAGGTTGATGTTGTTGCTGATGTGAATCATCAAACTTGGAGGAAAGAAGCGTATAAAATATCGTATGCGAAGTGTGTGCGATCTGCTTGGTATATTCTTAGATGTTCGTGAGATTATCGGTCATTCTTATGTGGTAAATAAGGGTTGTTTTGTAATGAATTTCATGGCTGTTTTGTGATGAATTTTGGGGCTATTTTGGGGCTGCTTGTTATAAGTTTCGTGGCTGTTTTGTGGTGACATTTTGGAGGCTGTTTGTTGTAATTTTCGTGGCTGCTCTTATTGAGTCGAAATGCAGGGATTATAGTTATGATTATGTACAATATATGTAGTGTATTTGCTGGAGTATGGGCTGTTCATGATGGCTGGTCTAACATTGAAAAAGGGGCTGGATAAACATAAGGAATTAGTGTATTAATCACTTTGTTGTTGTGGTTGTTGTACTCCATGGATGTAAAGAGAAAGAATGATAACAATGGTGTAGGTAGTGCATATGGGGCTGATTTTGTTATGTCCTTGAGTCGTGTCTTGTTATTGGTGTTGTTGACCTTGTGTGTGAGTTGTGGATGTGTGCAAGTAGTGGGAGTGCTTCCCACTTGTTTTATATAAAATGAGTTATCGTTTGAGATAGAACGTATAATAGTAACCACAGATTTGACGGACATGCTACCATTGTTATAGGTTGAAGTGTCAATCGAGACGAGTTTAAATTATTGAATTGGTACAGACGACGAGCGGTATGTAAAGTCTACCTTTCTTTCTTTTGGCATGATCCTTTTGAAATGAACAAAAATGTATATGTATGCTTATAAAGAAAATCCTACTCTTAGAGCCACTAGGATGGCTAACATCTTTGACTTCCATAAGCTACTTCATATGGCTTGATACATATTTGTGATATTCGAAGACTCTCGTGGTTATGTTTCCGAATGTTGTTCGAAAGAAAATCGAGATGACTAAAGTCTTTGATGAATATTTTGTTGCGTAAATATGGTCCAAAAGTCTCCATTTGATTTGATCCATAATGTTATTCGAAAGTTTCCTAATATGAATATTTGATCCATAATGATGTTCGAAAGTTTTCTAATATGAATGATACTTGAATTTCCAAGTATGGCTTATGAAATGTTTTTCAGAAGGTTCTGTACTTCAAAAGCTCGTAACTTTCTTATACTAAATCTGATTGACCCGAATCTTATTTTTGAGCCTTCAGATGTCGGTAAATATATTTGTCCATCGAGGTTTGAAATTTATTTAGGTACTTATATGCATATGGTTTCCTCACTATGTTATATTCGGCAGTATGATGTGTTACGGTTCCCAAGACCTCGCCATAGGGCCGGGTACCGCTTATATACGGCGTTATGATGTGATATGGCATATGATGTGTTCTGATGATGTGATATGTTTTGATGATATGATATGTTCGGGGATTGTACGGAGATTTGAAACCTTCCGGAGTATGATGTGTTGTGGCGCCAGCGTCGGAGTGGCGACCACGTTCCTGAGCCCTATGCATGATTTTATTTGCATTAATTATATTTTCAGCACAGGTTTTGATATACTAATTCTGTATCCATTTTCTGTACTTCTCACTTCAGTTATGATTCGGATTATTGTACTTCATGCTTTACATACTCAGTACATATTTCGTACTGACCCCCTTTCTTCGAGGGGCTGCGTTTCATGCCCGCAGGTACAGACGTTCGTTCAGGTGACCCGCCAGTGTAGGATACTTATTCTGCTATTTGGAGTACACCTTTTGATCCGGAGCTCATATTTTTGGTACATATCTTCTGTTATACATGTTCTGTATATATGGCTATTTGGGTACGGCGGGGCCCTGTTCCGTCATATGTTTCTGTTATGGTTTGTAGAGGCCTGTAGTCATATATGTGGGTCATGGGTCATGTTTGTTCGATTATGTTTGTGATTTGTGCCTTAAGCGGTCCCGTTTGCTATTATGGCCAAAACGGCCCACATGTTTGTATATGTATGTATATTCGGGCGATGTGTATTCCGCCAGCCTGTCGGCTTTTGGTATGATATTTCTGTCACAGGTGACCGCTTAAGATGACGTCTGTTTCTCAGCATCCGTATAAATAACGTATATTAAATTTGAATAAGTCTTTGGTATGTCGATCTGATAAGCAAGTTTGTATGGGTGTCCATTTAGGGCACTAGTCACGGCCCACGGGGCTGAGTCGTGACAGATACTCCCTCTTCAGATATAACATGCCCCAAATACACTCTTTGACTCCAAATGTATATTTACTCTTCTTAACAAACAGCACATGTGATCTCAAAACTTTGAAAGTCTCTTATAAATGTGCTAAATGGTCTGTCCAGCTCCTGATATAGATGAGGATATCATCAAAGAATACTAGGATGAATTTTGATATACACAAGAAAAATTTGATTCATTAGACTCTGAAATGTTGAAGGTGCATTGGTAAGGCCAAATGGCATTACCAAGAACTCACAATGGCCATGGTAAGTTCTAAATGCAGTCTTGTGGATGTCCTCTTCAAACATTCTAATATGGTGATAACCAGATCTCAAATCCAACTTAGAGAAGTATTTAGCCCCGTGTAACTCATCTAATAATTTCTCTATTACTGGGATAGGAAACTTATCCTTGATGGTGCAATTATTTAGTTCTCTATATAGTCCGCACACATTCTTCAAGACCCATCTTTTTTCTTCACCATCAGAATTGGTGATGAATATGGATTGGTATTGTGCCTAATTACCCCAGAATCTAGCATTTCATCCACCAACTTTTCTATCTTATCTTTTTGAACTGCTGGATATCTATAAGGTCTGATATTGATAGGGAAGGTTCTTTCCTTCAAAATGATCGTGTGATCATGCAATCTTGAAGGTGATAATTCAGCAGGAACTTCAAACAAGTCATTGTATTCATCTAGTATAGTTTGCAACCCCTCCTCAGTGTTATTGCCTAATTGAGTACCCTCTATGCTCCTCAACTCTGTTGCCTTGTCTTGGTGTTGCTCTTCTTGATACATTCCTACTGAAATCATACATAATGCAGCAGGCTGTATCCTGTTGGATTATCTTGGCTGATGGTGGTTTATTCCGTCTCAAAGATATCTTATGACCTATCATAGTGAATTCCATTCTCAATTTCCTGAAATTCCATATGATATCTCCCAATGTTGATAACCACTGAATACCAAGTACCATATCACACCCTCCTATGGAAACACCCTTCATCTTCCACAATAAATTTTTGCACATATAGTTGTTATAAACCTTCTTTCCATCAGCAATTGATACAGGAAAGGGTGAAATAGCAGTCAAGACACATCCTAGTCTCTTAGCAGTATTTAAGTCTAAGAAGTTGTAAGCACTCCAGTGTCAATCAACACATGAATTGCCTTGCCCTTCAGAGAAATAGTGACTCTCATGGTTCTGAAATCATGAGTGTTATTCATTGCATGGACCGATTCATAGGGTAATATGGGCCCGTCAGGATCAGTCTCCAACTTCTGACTAATCACGGTCAAACATTGAGCAGGATCTAAGGCCATTTCATCTAACTCCAGAATATCATCCCCTTCTTCTACTTCCATAGAGAACAACTATCTTTTATTTTTGTAAATATGACCAAAAGAGTATTGCTTATCACAGTTAAAACATAGTTCCTTACTCATTCTATCATCCATTTCAGCAGGGGTTAATAGTTTAGCATTTCTTTAAGGTGATTTGGATACATTATTTGTGTTGGTTTGAGCTTTGAAACTAGTATTTTTTGGTCTAGAATTTATGTTTTGGGTCTGGTTTTGGGAAAAAGAAGTGCTAGCATGAGAAGGTGGTTTGGTGTTTGAAAATCTTAGCATGTTTATGGCGTTAGGATTTGGAATCATGCCAGTAAAAAGTTATTGAACTGCAATGGTTTGTTCTTGAATTTTTGCTAAACTAACAGCCTTAGTCAGGGTTCTTGGGCCTAGCATCTTAATAGTTAACCTAATCTCAGGTTTCAAGCCCCTCACAAAACAACTAACTACATAATTTTCATATAATTCTACTCTAGTTAGTAGTTCATCAAATACATCTACATACTCTTAAACAGAAGATACCTGTCTAATGTGATGACCCACCATGTCATCACGCCACCTAGGTGCCACTTGGAACAATTTTTGCCATGTAGGAAGCTTATGTGGGCAAAAGAGCCTAGCTTATGTAGAAGGTTCTAGAGAAATTTGGGATTTCTCTTGGAAGACCTTAGAATCTCATGGATTTACATGGAAGGTGCTTGGAATATTCTAGTTGTGTAGAGATTTCTAGAATAAAGGCTTCTTTATAAACATGTATGGACTTATGCAATAATTATTATTTACATATTAATCCTTAGGTGAGAAGTATAAATAGAGGAACATTCATTTGTAAACCATCAAGCAAATATCACAAGTTCTCTCCTAATACAAAAAGCTTCCTTCTAGCAAATTTCTCTTGTCTTATTCATCTACTATTTCCTTAGCGATCTTGAGTGTAGTAATATAGGCTGAGTTGGCATCGCACGATCGTGAGCAAGTTGTGCAAGAACGTGAGTAAGTTGTCAAGTGCCGCACGTGCGCTTAGTTGAAGACTAAGGACATGACAATGTGGTATCAGAATGAAGGTTACGACTAAGGGAATGGCAAACGACGGAGAAATCAGCGCTAATAAAACCCAAGACAACGTTATCCAGGATGCCGCTAGCAAGAAGGGCCATAAAAAAAATGTCGCCAACAAGAGGCAGGCGGTGTTGTCAGATGTTATGCCAAATGAAGGGATTATATCCCAAGAACCATCTTCCACTGAGGCTAGCGAGGATGAAGTGAAGGTCCTGGCCGAGGACGTCTCGCTCGGTAAAGAGTGGATTATGAAGGTTAATATGGGGATGGAAGTCATTGACATATTTGGCCAACGTTTGGGCAAGGTGGGGGGCACTCTTAGTGTTCTTGAAGGGCATACTCTTGAAAAGGTTGAAAGTATTCGAAATGACTTGGAGGGGCACATGCAGGCTGAGATTACAGACTCATGGAGGCGTTGAGTACTATCGATGCCATGAAGGAAAAAATAATGGCACTCGAAGAGCAGGTCAATGTTGGCGTGACCGAGGCAGCCAACAATGTTGTCGTGACGAGGGAGGCTAAGATCGAAGCTCCCAAGCGACCAGTGTTCAAAGGGGTTCGTGATGCTCAAGAGGTGGAGAACTTTCTTTGGCACTTGGAGAACTAATTCAGGCATGGCAAAGTGAGGGACGATGAGGCCAAGATCAACACTGCTGTGTTGTACCTATCAGGGACTACCATGTTATGGTGGAGAAGAAAGGTCACCGATGCTGAGAGAGGTCTATACATAATTAGCACGTGGGATCAGTTTAAGAACGACTTCAAGCGGCAGTTCTTACCAAGTAATGTCCTGTACGAGGCAAGGCGCAAACTTAGGGGGTTGAAGCAAACGGGGAGCATATCAGACTATGTCAAGGAGTTCGCTACCTTTACGCTTCAAATTCCCAACCTTACCAATGATGACTTATTGTTTCACTTTATAGACAAGTTGCAAAATTGGGCTAAGCAGGAGTTGCAACGCCGTCGAGTCGCAGACATAGACCAAGCCATAGTGGAGGCCGAGTCTTTGATGGACTTCAAGCATGACAAGCATGAAAAGGGCCAAGGCAATGAGTCAACGTGTAGCTATGCCAAAGGTGGGGGAGACCGTGGCGAGAGCAAAGAGTCACAACAACAATACTCCAAGACTCGAAATGCGAATAAGTTCGATGGCAAGAAGTCAAGTGGTCGTCAAGGCTATGCCAAAATGAAGGCGCGAAATAAGAAGAAGGGATACTACTTATGCGGAGGGCCACACAGCTTCAAAAATTGCCTTGACCTGAAGAGCCTTAGCGCTATGGTACGTGAAAGTCACGAGCAAACGCAAACACAGAGTACGGGAATCCCACAGTTGGGGACGATTAGACTAAGTGGTGTTGTCACGAAGCAAGACAGTCAAACCAACAATAATAAAAACCAGTATGTGGATCTCACCATCAATAACAAGTTCGCTCATGCATTGGTAGACACTGGGGCAACTCATAATTTTGTGACCGAGGCCGCAGCAAAGAGACTAGAGTTGAAGCTCGCTCCAATTAACGCCCTCGTCAAGACCGTGAATGCTAAGCCAGAAATGCTCGTGGTGTAGCCAATGGAGTTGGTGTCAAATTGGGCGATTGGAAAGGTACGATAAACTTTACCGCCACTACTATAGATATCTTTGACATTGTTTTGGGGTAAGAATTCTTTAGACATTGTCACGCGATGATCGATCCCTACCTCCAACATCTCTTGGCCATGGAGCGAGAAAACGTTTGCATGGTGCCTACAGTGACTATGTCGCATGGACAGGGTCATGCACAACTTTCAGCTATGCAGCTTGTCAAGGGGCTCAAGAAAGAGGAGCCCACATTCATGGCAACCATTACAAGTTTGGAGGAAGATAATGGTACCCAAGAGACACCGTTGACTTGGATAGATAATTTGCTCGAAGAAAACAAAGATGGTATTTCCGAAGAGCTACCTAAGTGCTTGCCTCTTAGGCGTAAGCTGGATCACAAGATTGAGTTGGAGCATGAACCGGGAAAGGGTCAAGTCATGCACCGATTCCATCACCGCCTCACACGATGGGAAATTGAGGCTATCATCGACTACTAGGCCTGGCGGAAACAAGGGCAAAAAGGCACTACCATGTTCCTAATTTATTGGAAGGGAAAATCACCAAAGAAGGCTACATGGGAGTGGTACAAAGGCTTGTGGCAATTTAAAGACAAGATTCGAGAGTTTATACAGCAACATTGCGCCGCGGTCGTCATAACATCGAGTGGGGGAGAGTGTGATGACTCGCCATGTCATCACGCTACCTAGGTGCCACTTGGAACTATATTTGCCATGTAGGAAGCTTATGTGGACAAAAGAGCCTAGTTGATGTAGAAGTTCTAGAGAAATTTGGGAATTTCTCTTGGAAGACCTTAGAATCTCATGGATTTACATGGAAGGTCCTTGGAATATTCTAGTTGTGTAGAGATTTCTAGAATAGAGGTTTCTTTGTAAATATGTAGGGACTTATGCAATAATTATTATTTACATATTAGTCCCTAAGTGAGTAGTATAAATAGAGGGACATTCATTTGTAAACCATCAAGCAAAAATCACAAGTTCTCTCCTAATACAAAAAGCTTTCTTCTAGCAAATTTCTCTTGTCTTATTCATCTACTATTCCCTTAGCGATCTTGAGTGTAGTAACATAGGCTGACTTGGCATAGCAAGATCGTGAGCAAGTTGTGCAAGAAAGTGAGCAAGTTGTTAAGTGTCGCACGTGCGCTTAGTTGAAGACTAAGGATGTGACACTAAGCTCCTCAAAATCCCCCATTGGATCATCAAATAGTTCCTCCCCAAATCTGGCATATAAGCACCCAACATATTCACCCCATCTAGGCCAATTTCTAGTCAATCTACCCTTCATATAAGATTGGTGCCATTGTAAGGCCTTTCCTTCCAAACTGCAAGAAGCCATTTTCACCTTGGCATCATCTTCTATTTCTTCTACATCAAAGAATTGATCACATTTGTCTAACCAATCTTTCAAACCTTGAGCATCAAATTTTGGAAATTCCAACAGACATTTTCGATTGACACCAAATTCCTATCTTTCCTGCCTTCTATTCACCTTTTTGGTGTTGCATTCATGGCTATTTCTGGTGCAGCTGCATGACTATTCGTATTTGCTCCTCCATGTGCAGTACACGTGCTCTAACAATCTTAACTAACTGGAACAACTAATTTCCAACTCACTAATTACAGAAATTGAATTAACAGCTAAATTACTTACGAACAAAAATTGAATTATAAAAAATTAACTCCACAGGATCATATCAACAAACCTGACCACTGTAAAATCGTAGCAGTTCATTTTCCTGACGGGTACTTGTTACGTGGGTTATTTTTAAGCAAAGATTTTATTTTTAAGGAAAAATGACTATTGAAAAGATTACCCAGTTCATTTTCCAGATTATGGAAATGAGTTTAATCTTTAAGACAAACATGACCATAGAAAAGATCACAAAAGTTTATTGCCCAAATTATAGAAATGATTACTTGTATTACTTGGGGTTTCTTTTAAAGCAAAGGTTTGATCTTTAGGGCAAACATGACCACAGAAAATATCACAACAGTTTGAATTGCACCATTGGGTGGTGGCAATCCATTTGCCAGCTGGACATCTGGAGGATCACCAGACATTACCCTTCGTAGTGTGTTGGCTATCCATTTGCCAGCTTGAAATACACCATTGGGTGCATAAAGGCCTGAAGGAGATAAAGCCAAGAACCCTATAACGGGTGGAACCAAAGGATATGTTGGAGATTGTTTTTGAGCTCCAACTTCAACAGCAAAACATACAATTGCATCCATACAAGAAAATAGCAATAAAATTAACCAAGTTAGAAGGACGGAAATGGAGTATTGCTAAACTTTAGTAGTTGTCGACAAAACAAGACTATTTAGACTTGAATAGTTGAATTATATTTTGTGAAAAAATCTCAGTTTGCACCTAACTTAAAAGTTGGCAACAAATGTTGTTACCCTTTATATTATACGAGATCATCCTTGCACTCACCATAGTCACGTGAATCACATATGTCATAATTAAAACACATTTTCGAGTCGCTTCATGCAAACTGTCACGGGCCGCCTCCTTTATAGTGTCTGTGGTACACTAATGGCCCGTGCGGCGCCCGTAGTCCAGGCGGACTACGAGCCAGCCTAATGATAGTCCCAGGACTCATGGCATGATCTTAAGTCCATGGCTTTGGAGGCTTAGCTTCAACGGTGCTGCTGAGACGGTGTCAAGGCTTTGGCCTTGCTTTGCTAGAATGCCCCTGTGGTAGGTTTCATATGTTCTGTCTTCGCCTGCACTCTCACTTGGGGTTGGCTATGGACATGACAGCCCCTCGCCAGGAGCTGAGCGTCGCGGGTGCGCGCACAGTCCAATCCTCTGGCTTGACACTGGTCGGGTGCCTGTACACCCGAGCGGTGCGACGCCTGAGTAGGGCAACTCTTGAATCCTTGGCCTATGTCCTTTGCGGTACGCCTACGATGAGGCTTGGGCTAAATGTATCCCTTGCGACACACTTCAGTCTTGCATGGTGCAGCGTCGCCCCACGACTGCACCTCTAGGCCAACGGACCCCTGCTCGCTAGGCTGAACCTGAGCCAAGCTCACAAGTCAACATACGAGACTCTTAAGAGAGGTGCCTCGAGTGTTCAATCGGCACGGAGGGCTTTATTAATCTCAAGGGTAGCCCGCAGGGCGTAGTCGGTCCATACGTCAAGCCTCCGGCACTCGTTGGGCGCCCAACGCTGGCCTGTGGCCGAGCGCCGCCCATAGAGTCGCGTGACTCGTATGGGTACCTAGGATCCATTGGGGATGCCTAGGCAGGCCCTTGAGGTTGTTCCCCAAGGATGCTCACTTAGTACGGCTTGATGGTGGCACGTACGGGGGAGGCTGGCTGAGCTGAGACACCTCTGCCCCCCTTATATATGCTTTAAAAATAAAAACCCAAGGTTTAGCACTGGACATGATTCTGCCCGAGAATCACACTTGGTCTTTCTTGATGATTCGAACTCCAAATGAAGCGCCGTCTGTTCCTAACTCTTTCTCTTGACTTCCTTCACTCCTCCATGAAGTTTCATCTCATTCCCATGCTCGTGGAATGCGATATGGCCTTAGGAGCTTTGACACTGACACTGCTCCTTGGCTAAGTCAAGCCCTTAGGTAAATGATGTTCAAATGACGCCAAACTTGGTAAGAATATTCAATAACATCGTAGGAAGGGTGTGTTCACCCGAAATCCCAAGATTCCATCTGTGGCTCGGAAATGCTCGGGACTGACACTCAGGCTCGCACGGGGTCGCTCGTGCGTCGACGACCCGTGGGCTTATCTCAGATCCTTGCTACACTCCCTTGCTGCTCCTAGGATATGCAATGGAGCATATCTATGATGATTGTGGACTCTCGTCCTTCGGCACCCATGTTGGTGCACGTCGCCCGCACGACTGACACTGCCTGCGGGCTGACACTGCCTGTGGGCTGGCACTGCCTGTGCGACTGACACTGCTTGTGGCTGGCACTGCCTGTGCGACTGACACTGCCTGTGGCTGGCACTGCCTGTGCGACTGACACTGCCTGTGGGCTGGCACTGCCTGTGCGACTGACACTGCCTGTGGGCTGTGCGGTTGGCACTGCCAGCGCGGCTGACACTCGTTTGGCCCGCTCGGGGCATGCAGGGTTACGGGCGCCAAGGCACAATGAAGGCAGCCCGTAACATTCTCCCCCCACTCGAGCTAGGCATCGTCCTCGATGCCTCATAACGCCAACGACAACCCGGAGTTTGACCCCTCGGGGGTTTACATCGCGGCCCCAAATCCTGTGGGTTTGCAACCCTTGTGTGTTTTTCTTGAAATGGAGACGTGCCCGTGCACTGCTCCCCCAAGTTTCTCCCAAGCGTGCCTCTGCACTTCACCTCCCGGTGTTCACTTGGAAAGCGTCTCCGCGCTTGCACCCTCTGGTGGCTAACTTTGTGGTGACCTCGTTGTCAACCACGCCATGATCCTCACGGCAACTGATGCATCCTCTGGTGGGCTAACTTTGAGTGGTGGCACTCTTGCTAGCCACATGATGATTGTAGCAAAATGGAAAATCCGTTTTTGGAAGTCTGCTTCCACCTGGTAACTTACATCTGAGACCTTTCCCGACTAAGGCACTTCGTTTACAGCCAGTTGATGTACTGTACCTTTGTATCTTTAGCCTGGTTTAGGATTGGCATACCTTGAGGTGGCACATGCGACCCCCACTATGTTTGGTGCGGTCTCTTTGCTTTGTTTGTGGAAGCTTTTCCTCTAATTGGAAATGCATGGACCCAATGCTGTCGCAATGGGCGAATACTCCCCCACATGGGTGGCGGTAGTACCGAAATGCTGATGCTGATGTTCCAAGATGTCCTCATCTCTTGGTGATACATTAGCGATGGAGCTCTTGGCGAGCAATGGCGCTCTTAGGCGAGCGATGGCCGAGCCCTTGGCGGGCAATAGCTGAGCCCTTGGCGAGCGATGCAGCCCTCGGCGTATGCTAGATGAGCAATGACCGAGCCTTTGGCAGGCGATAGCTGAGCCCTTGGCGAGCGATGCAGCTCTCGGCGGATGATGGCTGAGCCTTTTGGTGCGCTCTGGCACTCTAGGCTAGCAATGAGCCCTTGGCGGGCGATGACGCTCTAGGAGAGCGATGGGCGAGCCCTTGGCGGGCAATAGCCAATGATGGCGGCCTGATGGCCGATGATGATGGCGACCTGATGGCCGATGATGGGAGGACGACCTGCTGGTCGATGATGTGAGAACGGCATGTTGGCCGATGATGATGGCGGCCTGATAGCCGATGATGAGGGCGTATGTCTGTTGACCCTATGTCTGCCGATGACTTGATGACCCTAGGTCTGGTAATGATCTGATGACTCATATGCGCATCCCTTGGTATGGCACCAATATCGTGATGATAGCCTGATGGCTATTGTGGGCATCCCTTGTTGTGGCGCTCTCGCCAACCATGCTGTTAGAGACCCTCTTCTTTTGTGGGCAACTCACCTTGTTGGGTGTATAAGCAAGGTCAAGTACCGATGTCATGACTCGGAGTGACTTGCAATTTGAGCCGATGCCCTGGTGGGCAAATTGTAACTAACATAACGACTTGCTTATATCCTGGCAGTGGTGGCTGCTTGAAGCTCAACTCTAAACCAATCTGCATATAATATGGCCTCTGGAAAGACCATGCTGCACTATGGCATCTTCGGCAACTCATATGTTTGGTACCATGTGGTAATGAGAAGAACTCTTAAAACATACTCCTGGTGAGTACTTGATTTTTCTCTGCTCGAGAGGAGATAGCTTCCTACATGCATGACCAGAGGTCTTTGTTCTCGAATTGATCATCGTCTGCTTGATGCCCGATTCTCCAGTGTGGTACCTGTGTTACCGTCCTGGTTGTTCGGTATCCCTTGGTTGTCCTTTGGATAGATCGCATTCTCGAACTTGAAGCTTAGCTATTCCCCACTCTTATGTTGGTCAATGATCTTTGCCTCCTCACCTTGGTGATTCAGCATGATGAAATACCCAACCCACGCGTCGTGGATCGGTGACTTTTCGCAATGTCTCCCGCCATGCAATCAGCCTAATTTTGTTGTTGTTCCGTGTGTCGGTTTAACAACACAATGTGCGACATGTGCCTCCCCACGCTCAGTGGTTCGGCTCTTCAATGACATTGCCTCCCTACGCGGTAGTTCGGCGTTTTCCTGATTCTGCCTCCCCATTTAACTGGTTTGGCCTTCCATTACAAATGTGGTGGATGGTTCCACCTGCTAATTATGACATATGAACTCCCCGCAAGGAAGCCTGATGATAGGTCCTTCCTTACGTTGTCGCGGCTCCTTGGCGCGCCCCGCTCTAGCTCGGTATCACCCAATGTCTAGAGCTCAAAATTGGAGATCGCTCTCCCTCTATGCTGATAAGTATGATGATAGGTTATTGGCGATAACTCGCCTCCTTTAACACGCAACCCTGACGATCACAAGCTGGGGTTTTGCCCCTTGTTTTAGGCGTATAAGCCCATTGATGTTGATGGACTTGCCTTCCGTTGCTTGCAACCTTTATGACGGCTAGGCGTCTAATGTTGTAGTTCTCGCAATTGTGTGCCCTCGGGCAATGCTTATGGTCCACCCTTCATCGAGGACACTCGAAAAGATGCAGCTGTTATGTACATGGACAAGAGACCTTGACTGGGCAAGTTTTTGATGCACTCACCGTCTCTACCTAATGTTCTTGCGAGTCCATGATTCGCTGAATAAAGCTGTAACCGACTGCTAACAGAGTTTTTATAACAGTGACGGATGTGGGCACATCCCCAGCAGCATAACTCAATGGTGCTACCTGCTGACCAGATGCGTCTTAATGAAATCCCTCTGAAGTCAGTGTTCATGGTGTGAAGCCATTCATGAAGGTACATCGATGAAATTCGGGTGTTTCAATATGAAGTCGCCTTATGCAACCGATGGCGGAAACAACGGTTGTGGCATGACGTGATTTTACGTACTGTGGTTCATGGTTGATGAAGAAAAATTTTCATGAAAACTGAATACAACCAATCCCCTCTAATCAGTGGCATCTGGTTCGCTGACTTGATTGGCATTAAGAACATCACTTTCTGCCCTGATAGGAACTCTGCACTGACATTCAATAATGTGCTAATGATGTGAGCTCTGTGCTCTGATACCAACTGTCACGGGCCGCCTCCTTTATAGTGTCTGTGGTACACTAATGGCCCGTGCGGCGCCCGTAGTCCAGGCGGACTACGAGCCAGCCTAATGATAGTCCCAGGACTCATGGCATGATCTTAAGTCCATGGCTTTGGAGGCTTAGCTTCAACGGTGCTGCTGAGACGGTGTCAAGGCTTTGGCCTTGCTTTGCTAGAATGCCCCTGTGGTAGGTTTCATATGTTCTGTCTTCGCCTGCACTCTCACTTGGGGTTGGCTATGGACATGACAGCCCCTCGCCAGGAGCTGAGCGTCGCGGGTGCGCGCACAGTCCAATCCTCTGGCTTGACACTGGTCGGGTGCCTGTACACCCGAGCGGTGCGACGCCTGAGTAGGGCAACTCTTGAATCCTTGGCCTATGTCCTTTGCGGTACGCCTACGATGAGGCTTGGGCTAAATGTATCCCTTGCGACACACTTCAGTCTTGCATGGTGCAGCGTCGCCCCACGACTGCACCTCTAGGCCAACGGACCCCTGCTCGCTAGGCTGAACCTGAGCCAAGCTCACAAGTCAACATACGAGACTCTTAAGAGAGGTGCCTCGAGTGTTCAATCGGCACGGAGGGCTTTATTAATCTCAAGGGTAGCCCGCAGGGCGTAGTCGGTCCATACGTCAAGCCTCCGGCACTCGTTGGGCGCCCAACGCTGGCCTGTGGCCGAGCGCCGCCCATAGAGTCGCGTGACTCGTATGGGTACCTAGGATCCATTGGGGATGCCTAGGCAGGCCCTTGAGGTTGTTCCCCAAGGATGCTCACTTAGTACGGCTTGATGGTGGCACGTACGGGGGAGGCTGGCTGAGCTGAGACACCTCTGCCCCCCTTATATATGCTTTAAAAATAAAAACCCAAGGTTTAGCACTGGACATGATTCTGCCCGAGAATCACACTTGGTCTTTCTTGATGATTCGAACTCCAAATGAAGCGCCGTCTGTTCCTAACTCTTTCTCTTGACTTCCTTCACTCCTCCATGAAGTTTCATCTCATTCCCATGCTCGTGGAATGCGATATGGCCTTAGGAGCTTTGACACTGACACTGCTCCTTGGCTAAGTCAAGCCCTTAGGTAAATGATGTTCAAATGACGCCAAACTTGGTAAGCATATTCAATAACATCGTAGGAAGGGTGTGTTCACCCGAAATCCCAAGATTCCATCTGTGGCTCGGAAATGCTCGGGACTGACACTCAGGCTCGCACGGGGTCGCTCGTGCGTCGACGACCCGTGGGCTTATCTCAGATCCTTGCTACACTCCCTTGCTGCTCCTAGGATATGCAATGGAGCATATCTATGATGATTGTGGACTCTCGTCCTTCGGCACCCATGTTGGTGCACGTCGCCCGCACGACTGACACTGCCTGCGGGCTGACACTGCCTGTGGGCTGGCACTGCCTGTGCGACTGACACTGCTTGTGGCTGGCACTGCCTGTGCGACTGACACTGCCTGTGGCTGGCACTGCCTGTGCGACTGACACTGCCTGTGGGCTGGCACTGCCTGTGCGACTGACACTGCCTGTGGGCTGTGCGGTTGGCACTGCCAGCGCGGCTGACACTCGTTTGGCCCGCTCGGGGCATGCAGGGTTACGGGCGCCAAGGCACAATGAAGGCAGCCCATAACCAAACCAAATGCCAAGAAACCCACCAGAAGCCATGCTCATGACCCCCATCTTTAAAAACATGTTAAATTACACAACTAAAGCTAATCCAGGTAACTAGTCGACTAGTCAACTTCTTGTCAAGTTTCCAGGAACAATTTACCAGTCACTATCTTTTAAAAAGTGACGGACTATTTCATATTCAAGTAATTGAAGAAGAAGGACCACCTAGACAATCCAACTAGGAAATTTCTTAGGGGGGAAAGAGTCATCAAGAGAAGTCAACTAGGAAATCTTTTAAGGAGAAGCTAAGGATTTCTTTTACCAATGACCTATTAGATTTTCTATCTTCATTAGATTTTTCTCTGTGGATTTTGTCATGCTTGTTTCTCTCCCTGAAAGGAAAAAAACTTTTTTAGCCCCCATTCCAAGTTATTTGACTTGTCCGTTATTTTTTTAGTGAAAAGAAAAACTGGAAAAAGAAAAGAGAGCAGGAAACTCATGAAGCTCTGAAGTTCTAGCTTAAGTTTAACTGTCCTTTTCTCGTGCTACCTAATCCGTGAGACATATAAAACTAGAACCCAAATATACTAGAATTAGAAGTCATCATAGAGTTCCAGATTCTTCCCCAATTGGCCATATTTGACAGCTCCAGATATGGTAAAATACCACTGTGACAAATACAATGGTCACGAAAAGGAGGTGAACTAGCAGAGGGCTAAGAAAATGCAAAACGAGTTCAGTCCAAAAGAACTAAGTATTTCCTATTACTTGTTAATAGTTAGATGAGAAGTGCAATTTCTCACCGAATAACATAATAATTAACAATCTAATGTACAATGAAAAATTGGATGAAAGGTAATGCTATATAATGTTACACTACCAAAATTGAAGCCATTTTCTTTTGACAAGACAGATTGTACAATTTTGAGAAAGGTAACATAACAGATTGCACAATTTTATCGTTCTCATCTTGCAAATGCATCCGTGCTTTTCCTATAGATACATGAACAAATAAGGTCAATGGAACATGGATTGAGGAAAATAAATGCACTAGATAAATGTTCATACTTCTCCCACTAAAGGTGGCAGGACATGAAAACGGGCGCCTAAGTATCTTCAAGTCTCGAGACAAGAAAAAGTTAGTTTGGCTTACAGGTAAAGTTGAACCTTCTGCAGCTTCTATTTTCCTAGAAATCAATTCTTTCTGCCAGCACTAACTTCTTTGGTTTTGTTACAAGTACCAGTTTACACCAAGTTGCAAAAACAGTGATACATAATATTATTGGAATATTGATCTTTTAAGACGTGATCTCATCCATCTATCCATAAAGATGTCCCTCCGCAACTTGCAACTGTTGAAAGTTTTAGAAGACAACAACTACTCCTATGTCCCAATATATGTGACATTCTTTCCTTCTTGATCAATCCCAAAAAAAGGACACCTTTCTATGTTTAATAACAATTTAACTTTAAACATCTCATTTTACCCTACTGAAATAATTTAGCCTCACAGATAGCTAAGGCTTGTTTTAGACCACAAGTTTAAAAATCTTTATCTTTTTCATTCTTAAACTTTTGCCCGGTCAAACACCTTCACATAAATTGAGACGGAGGAGTACCTTTTAAAGGTTGGAATCAGTATCGCTGAATTGATTTCCCTAGCAACATGAACCCCTTAAACTCATGGAGAAACTGTCTATGATGAAAGAAATGCGAACATATGATAAAAGAAGTGGCTTCCACCCCTTGGATAGACTACCTTCTCTCTCTTAGTCCATAGCAGTGTCTGACAGAGTCCCATAAAAGTAGGGAGAGACAATTGGGGTAGAATCATCTGTAATCCTTTTTTTTTAAAGAAGGTTATTTGTCATCCTTTCAAGGCATAAAATAAGTCCATATGCAGAAAACCGATATGAAAAGCACTCCTCTAGCTCACTCCAAGCTCCTCTAGCCAAATTGAAGTGACGATGCTGCAAAATGCTGAATTTTCGTGCTCAACATCCAGAAAGAGAAACTTTTTGCTGCATTTCAAGTCAAAGTGTAGCCAACATTTTTAAGAAGAAGAAGTTTCATATTGGATAAGGGGACTAGCATACCAAGCTCTTTAAATGCATCAGCGAACAACAGCTGCCCAGGAGGTGAAGGAATTTCGTAAACTCCATTTAGTCAGTTTGAATTTGTGAAAACCAGTTATTTGTCCTCTAATCAGATGGAAAGGAATGATGAAGATTTTTGAGAAAGGAGAATTTAGATAGTTTTAAAGATAAACGATACCGATGTTAGTTATACTGAAGAAATTTCCCCAGCTCGATATGATCAATTTGAAGAATTTGGAGAAAGCCATTTATTTGTCCTTTACTTCGATAACCAAAGATGAAAGGCTTGAAGCAGTCAAGCAGGAGAAATAAAATCTAGATTGTGCATATTGAAATGCATTCACTTTATGATCGATACCGAGGCCAGTTATATTTGGATTGTGCATATTGAAATAACCCGGATACAATATCTAGATTGTGCATATTGAAATGCATTCACTTTATGATCATAAGAAACAAAAACTTATACCTCCGGCTTCAAGTCACGGTGGACGATTTGGTGCATGCTTAGTACCTCTAGGCCAGCTCCTACAGTTTCGCAACCAGAATAGCATCAGTTGTACAAATATTAAGGATAGCATGCTAATAAAAAGAATTCTAAACAAACATTTACCAATCTGTCTCATAAATTTTCTAGCTACACATTCTTGAACTCTGCCATGATTCCGAATATAAGAAGCCCGATCCCCGCCAGCACAAAACTCCAAGACAAGGAAAATAGAGTTTTCAGCCTGAGGGATAAAGCAGTCTTCTCAAATTAAGAAGAAGTCATACAATGATTATCTTTTTGCACTAAATCTTCTGCCTAATGAATATCAACTTTTGCAAGTTAAATATGAACAAGCATACACTGATGCATGTCAACAAGAAGATCAAAGCTACACACTCCAAAACCCAGAGAACAAATTCTATGGGGTCACAACTTTTACTGTATCTAGTGCATAAACTATTAAGCACTAAATTGCCGTCCGACCAAAAGCTACGATATTATATTGTACAGCTTAATCACATGCTCAGAGTAGAATATCATGCACAATAGAAAGTAGAAAAGATTGAAGTCTTTCCTCGGGTACAATTTTGTTTAGATATTATGCACCCAATTAACTTTTCTACTTTCCTACTAGCACCTTCAAGACATGGGTGCTTTAATAGAAACCTCATCTTTGTTTATAAAAAGTTTTCAATTTCCAAATTTGAAATTGACCACCATTCGAAAGAAAAGAGAAAAGGCGGCATAAATGGGAAAAACACTCATCTCTTATCCACACCAATTAACTTCATTGGGTGATGTTTTATAACTAATACAGAAGAGCCCATCTGCAGTTTTAACGTATAGCTAGTTTAACGCAGACATGCGAAAGATTGCCACATTATCTGTTCCTCAAATATTTGCCTCATGGTGAGTAAGTTTACCTGAAATAATTCACTTCCTTTTTCATCAAGAATAACTTCTATGAGATATTAAAGTCATCCAACATTAGTGTCAAAACTTTTTTGATAACTTACTGTTGCGTACTATAAGATACGGCACAAAATGAATATCTCTCACTGAGACATAATTAAGAAATAATTCAGCAAATACAGGAGATTGGAATGTCAATGCCTTCCTTTACATTCAAAGACTGCACACACATATACATTTTTGTGTTGCTCGGACTATCCAAAAATGCTAACATACCCGTGTCATATCCTCCAAAAATGTACTACTTTTGAAGGGTCGAGTCCGCGCAACACAGGATACATGCACAAGCACTCGTGTGGACTGGATTGCAATCTAAGTCCGAGCATTTAAGATGCACTTGTGACTCCATAATCAGTTTCCTTCTCTGTTGTATCTCCAAATCTTCAGCAAATTGCAAGTCCACCATTGGTCTCTGTTTTTGCCTTGTCTACTCTTTGATATATCTCCGAAAACCTTCCAATTGCCTCAGCTATAACCCCCATTCCTCTTTCTCTTGTTTCTACAAGCATTAATGGCCATAGCCGATGCCGCCAAACTCGATTCCTCCGTCAACAAATTCCTTCGTGACACCGTCCACATGAGACCTCCATTGAAACGGCGTTTCCCGATGAGGATGAAACGTTTCCGGCGGCGACGGAGAAATTTTAAAGTTGACGCCGATGAGGCTGTTGAAGAAAGGCCACGTGGATAGAGCATGCTAATACCACCATCAAATTAAGCTAATGTTGAATCCATCTGTCACTGAAATGCATCCATAGAGCACGCAAGTTGTATTCTCAATCCTCAGACTTGTTACATGTAATTTGATGTGACTCAGTCCTGTCCTTCTCTTCTCATGGTCGTTGTTCTCATGTGAGGTGTTTGACTCTTGTCCGGGTTGATGATCTTCTTCCCTGTTAATGGAACCTCCTGAAATGAATTGAATTCAATTGTGCCTGCAAATAAAAAATCAGGTTAGTGAAATAATCAGCCAGAGTATTCCCTTCTCTGAGCACATGCACAACTTGTACATCATAACCCTCCCTCATGGCTTGAATTGCATTAACTTCCAATGTCACACACCAAGGAACCTTCCATTCTCCTTCCAACATGTTTCTCATAGCTAATGAATTTGTTCAACTACAACTGGAATCAGATGATTCTCCAGACAAAATTTCAGACAATCTTTTATAGCTATAAGCTCTGCAATAATGTTAGTAGTGTCTTGTAATCTTCTTCCCCTAGCACCAGTGGCGAATCTAGGATTTTGACTCAGGGGGTTCGGAAAAAACAACAAAAGCTAAATATAAAAAATAATGTTGTTACTGGGAATCAAACCTAGGATGCTAGATTCAATTTGAACACCTTGAACCACTTGAGCTAACCTTTTGCATTTGTTTAGGATGTTCAGAAGTTAATATATGTACATAAATACAAAAAATCTACCCTATACATACACTGTAATTTTTCGCCGAGGGTGTTCGGGTGAACACCCTGGGCAGCCTCTAAATCCGCCCCTGCCTAGCACTGATCAAATCTCCAACACTATTTCTTATACAAAAAGGCTGTTGACCTATTTCTAAAAAGAATTTATTAGAAAATATTTTTCTTTAAATGGACTTTACGCAGCGCAAATTAGAATTTGTCAGGATCCCGATTCGAATACCGAACATCAAATGAAAAAAAACAAAAAACAAAAAAACTTCAATAGTAGAACAAAACAAAGGAGGCATATAATGATAGGACCAAACCAATGGCCAAAAGTCGAATAAGGTCGCGAAGAGCCGTAGTATCATTTTTGTCTGAACAAATCATATATTATTAAAAGTGGAAAGCTCCCAAGTTAAAAGTTAGATTACGAAAATGACTTTTTCCCAAAAAAATAAAGAAAAACATTTAGTAAATGATGCATGATTAAGAGGCTCTAGGGTTTAATTTTTACTCATATTCAGCTTTCACATCAAACATACGTTGGAATTAGTATTGGGTAAACGTAATCATATTAAGAACCATTACTGTTTCTTTCGTAATTTCTTTCTCTTCTTCCTATCAATTTCCTCTCCTCCTTTAATTCCTTTATTGCATAAAATTTCAGTTATACCTTTTCCCTATCCTTTCAGTTACAAGTTTATGCAGTCAATACTTATTACAGAATTTGAAAGGATTCGTAACCATTAACTTTTGATTTTTGAACACTACTATATAAACAGATAAAATATATTCATTCACTATCTTGCTTTCCATTGAAGGGAGCCTTGGCGTCAGGGGCGGAGCCAGAACATTTGATAAGGGGGTTCAAGAAAAAGAGACTGGATGAAAAAGGGTTAAAAAGTGTTGTTACAGATAATCGAACCCGCAACCATGGGTTCAATAGTAGGCGCCTCAGCCGCTGAGCTAAGTTCTCCATTATGTTAAGGGGATGCAACATAAATATTTATACATGAATAAAAAATTGACTCCATATATATAGTGCAATTTTCCGACGAAGGGGGTTCGATTGACACTCCTTGCACCCCTGTAGTTCCGCCCCTGCTTGGCGTAACTGGTAAAGTTGCTGTCATGTGACCAGGAGGTCACGGTTCGAGCAGTGGAACAGTCTCTTGCAGAAATGCAAGGGTAAGGCTGCATACAATAGATCCTTGTGGTCCAGCTCTTTCCCGGACCCCGCGCATAGCGGGTGCTTAGTGCACCGAGCAGCCGTTTATCTTGCTTTCCATTGTGATTAAATTTGATCATTGTGTGGTACTGTGGATGAACATAAACAGTTAGATACAACGACGAATGACATTTGGGAACCAAGACATTGGCAATCCAATACTATTTTACAACAGTAACTCTTTCATTACGCTTAGAATCGCCAAACGTCGGTTACCTGGAATACAGGGGTCAGTAGGCTTTCATTGAAGAAAAACAGTGCAAAATATATCTATTTTATGATTTTTAGACTTTCTAGGAATCATATTTCTAAATTCACGTTCATTTGCCCGAAATTGCAGGATGAGTCGCAGGACTAATTAAATGAAAGGCAAAGGTTTAAATTTTCTTATCAAGGAATGAAACAAGAAGAAGAAAGAATGCAGTGGTAAGAAATTTTGTGAAATTGTTGGCCTGAAGCTACAGCCAATTTGAATAGTTGTACGGCATAAATTCTTCTAGTGTAATTTTCTTCTCATTTTTTCTATTTAGTTCGGCAAAATTCACTTTTTCTCATAATAAATCATTGTTCATTTAGTTCAGTGTATTTGCTCAGCAACATATATATTCAATAAACATGTTTATAGAATATTTGATATTGGTTGAGTGCTTTCATCTTTTCGGAATTATTTTTTGAGGATATATTTGAGTTAAATTATTGTGTTTGAGTTTTTTTTTTTTATAGAGCACATAACTTTTCCCTCTCTCGTGCATAATCTTTAATAGGTTTTTTCCGCTTGCTGCTTCTTACTTATCATATAATTAATTTTAATACTAAACACTTCTCGTACAAATTGGATATTCTCAACTATCCGACCATGTGGATCACATTAATAAAACATTGGATCACATTAATTTTCTCAATGAAATTTCAATAAATTGGTTGAAGTAAAAAAAGAAAAAGTGAAAGGTGTGGAAGAAAAAGACAAGGTTTTAAAAGTTACGAAAGGAACATGTAACATAGAAAAATGACATGTATTTTATGAATTTCTACTCAAATAATTCAAACACTCTTGAATGGGACACACGTGCAACGCACATGTCCAGAGACTAGTATATACTAAAAACACAAAGACTGACACGTCAACTCCACTAAAATCACACTAGGTACCCACTTTGTCCACCCCCCACCCCGCACACTCACCACCCCCACTTGCGTGACCCCGACATAATACTATTCTTTCTCTATTATCCCTTTTTCTTCTCGTTTACATGTATTTAAACAGACTCTCCTTAACGCAAACATATTCATACATCCACATTCTTAATTCAATTCTCCTCTCCTGCTTATTTTTCCATCTTGTTGACCTTTACATGAACAATTAGTCGGCTTAATATTATATTAGAGAAACAGTCTCATTCACATTTGGTTTACCGTATTTGATCCGTTCACATTGAATATTCAATTACTACTAATTCATAATCTATTTAAAGATCGTGTTCTGGGTGTCCTTACAATCACATAAAAATTCAATCTTTTCTAAAATTTACCTGATTATTTGTCAAAAATATTATTCAATGGCAACTGCTATGGGAATGCTGGGAAATGTCGGGGGTTGTGGGTCTGCCTCTGCTTCTTGGATTCGTTTGACAAAGAAGAAGATGAAGGGTGATAAAATTAGAGTTAATGTTTCTTGTATATATTCGCCTTCTGTGAGTAATCCTTACAAGACGTTGAGAATTCAACCTGATGCTTCTGAAACTGAAGTCAGAAAGGCTTTTAGACAGCTTGCTCTTCAGGTATGTATTTATTCTCTTCTAATATGTTTGATGTAGAAATTTTATTTTCGTAGGTGTAAAAGCAGTTACTCCCCTAGGTAACATGTATCTCGTAAAATTAATCGAGATACATGTAAGTCGATGGGAGTAACTTTGTTAGTGAGAGGTGAGAGGTATTGTAAAATTAATAGAGATACTTGTAAGTTGATCCGAACATGACGATTATAAAATAAACAGTTTTTATGGTTAGAATCCTTTTTCTCAAAGAAAAAGTTGATGATTGAGTAACAAACACGGTTATTAGGATTCATCTTAGGCATGGTTAGTGTTTCTTTTAATGGGAAAAGGTTGTTTTCTGTTCAAATGTGTATCCTTTTAGGTGTATTAGGTAGTTTTCTGGGAAATTATTACCTTTTGATCCTGCTATTTTAGTTTTTATTGAGCTTCTCCTATGCTTATTAGACATGTTAATTAACGAAATTTTGTTTGATTGAATTTCAGTATCACCCTGATGTGTGCAGAGGAAGTAATTGCGGCATTCAGTTCCACCAAATTAATGAAGCATACGATGTAAGTTTTCTGCATCTAGCCAACTGTGTATTACTGAATTTGACATTTCTTTTGGTCCATTTTATTTTATCTTTTTCGTCTGTGAGTTAGTAGTAATAAAATGTGGATGATATGTTGCTTTAGCTTTAAATCAAATAAAAAGCGTTGAAGTGAAGCAGAGAATATAGGAACCAAATGAAAGAAGGCTAAGGAAGATAAAGCTTAGATTCTTGATATTGTGATTTCTATTTTCTAATACTCCTACTAATCTATCCTAATCCTAATAATAAATAAAAAAGTGGACTTTCATTTACGCCACTAGAAGAGCTTCAAAGGATTAATATAAAACTTTATTCCGTAACAAATACTTTTAGTAGGTATCAATCACTTCATCCTTGGATTATTTAATCGTGTAGGACCCGTGAACACTTTTTAGGCAAAAGGTCCTTTTCACTTTTGCTGAAAATTGAGAGGTGCCAATTACATTACCTAATAATGTCACATTGTCACCATCCAGATTTTCAATTAGTATTACGTACTAGTATTTGTTTGTGTAGGTCCATTTTTTTAATATAATATTTTAAGATCAATTATGTTAAACTTCTCAATTATTCGGAGTCTCTTTAATTTCTTTAATGTGTGGTTATTGGTGCAGACTGTAATGAGTAACTTGAGAGGTGAAACCAAGAGTGCAGAGATATTTGAGGAATTTGCTGATGATGATTATGATTCCATGAGAGGAGTAAATGATCCAGATTGGGATATGTGGGAAGAATGGATGGGATGGGAAGGAGCTGGTATTCGGGACTATTCTTCACACATTAACCCTTACATTTAATAATTAATCTGGATTACTATAATGTTTCTATCAAATACCAAAACAACCCATCCATCTTCTTCAGCTGAAAGATGGTTTGAGGTTTATGTAAATACTCAAGTGGGAAAATGGAGTTTTATATTTTGTACATAGATGGAAATCTCTCCTTTTGTATTTATGAACTACTATGATAATGATGCACAAAGTGATTATCAATAAGAAGTTATATTACTAGCAAATATTATGTCTTCCCGATTCCTAAAATAATTATGAAGATGAGAACTTTAATTGTTTAATGCTTCATAATCCGCTGCATGTTTATCTAATGCAATTGGTCAATATGAATTGAGTTGAAATCGAAGTCGTTCAATTGTAACCAGAGTCAAAATCGACATTCTTAAATCTTAATATGTCAAAATGGTGGATTTAGTCAAATCAGGTCGATAAGTCAGATTGAATCAATAAAACAAACCTTATTTCGTAGAATTAGGAAAAGTAATGGGCTAACAGGATTAGACAAATTTTACTTTTGAGTTAAAATTGACTTCTATAGGTGGGTCTACAGTAATAAATAAAAATCAATAATTTTGTCCAAGTTCCGGATATTAACTTAAGATCACGATAAAATTTATAAATTCTAAATTCGTTTAATGCACCGAAATTGCCGTAACGTAATCTAGTTAATGACTGATCACTGATGCCATGATGTGTGAGGAGTCCATTTACGAGTACTAATTCTCTGAAGTTTCTTTCTGAGAGGAGTAGAGTGATGACTGATGCTGGATGGGTGAGGCCTGAGGGGTTCTCTCTGTTTTGTCAGCTTTATTGCAGATGAAGACATTGTAGTTGTCACTTTAGAGCAAAAAAATACAACAACAGTTATTGATTCATTTGGTAAACATTGACAACATCATTAATTACTTAAGGGACAGGGATGCGTGAACCATGTCGTTTTGGCTGGCTGTTTATCAAGAGAGAGAGAGAGAGAAAGAGAGAATGTCATGGAAGCATCGTGGCAGCACAAACACAAACGCCTTAGTTATGATGACCGATGAATAGCTAGGCAATGTTGTTTCCTTTTTTGACTTAATAATACATCGACGACCCCTGAGGCTGCTTATCGGACGGATAATTACGCGTAACGGTTCGGTTTATTGGTTATCGGCTTTTAAATGTATTAATCCGCTAGCCAACCGATAAGATATCGGTTGATTCGGTATCGAGTTAGCAATTATCGGACGGTTATTGGGTAGTGTATCGGCTAAATCTAAGATAAAACAACGAAATCTTGTATGTATCAACTATCACAATACCTCCGGGCTCCATGGTACCTTCTTTTTCAATGAAATTTACCCAACTTACAAAAAAAAGACTTCTTTTAATTGTGCTAATTGCTAAATGCCAGCCTAATTAGAAATATCAGATTCTGCTAACATTACATATGATAGATGGATAGAATGCCCAGAAACTACACAAAGACCCAAGGTTTTCTTAAACTGAAACCATTTAATTTTGAAATACTGGAGAAGCAGGAGTAGAGCATCTAAAAAAATGGATAAGAAGTATAAAGCCAGAGCTGTATTGCGTCTTAACCTGAGAAAAGTAAGAAAGCCAATTGATATCTTCCTTTTTTTGTGTACCCCCAATATGCACTTATACGAGAAAACAAGTGATATAATCATATAAACTTAGCTCTTACTGCAAATTGAGAAAAATGTAATTTGAGGATTTAGAAGTTGAATAGTTGGCAAAGTTTCTTTAAAGTAATAAACATAATCACATACTAGCATAACCTGACAATACTGCAAGAAAACAAATCAATGCTGAAGAAGAGTGTTTTCGCTATGAAGCTAGTATCTACTATATGTAATAAGTTAGTATCTCTAGGAAATCTAAGCTAGCGTTTGGCCATGATTTCCAATTTTTTTTTTTTTTTAAAAATGATTTGGGTAATGTTTTTCAACACATATTTCACTTTTTGTTTTGAAAAACATGAAACATTACTTATACTCATAGGTTCTAAAAACTATCAAAAATACCTAGCCATATAAAACATACATACTTGCTAATCCCAAATTATGCAGAACATGATATTTTAATAAAAGTTGCTAATAACACACTTACTAGCTACTACAATTCAAATTACAAAATAAAGATCCATCCGTGCAAGAAAAAGAATACAATGGTAGTAACTAGCGATTTTTTAATATAATCTTCTCACATTGTACAAACGATCTTCACTTTATAGAAGAGATTGCTTTAATTGTGGAAACATGGGAGATACAGCTTAATGGAGGAATATGATAGATAGAATTAGTTGGGTCATAAATAGGATTTTTTTTATAAAATTCAAAAATTTGAGGTAGTTTTTAAAAGTTTTGAAAAGGCCAAAACATAGATCTTTGCCCAAAAAAAAGTTTGAGCCAGAATTTGAGAATTTGAAGATCTGTTTTTAAAATTTGTCAAAATTTTATGGCCAAATAAAAATTTAAAAATAAATCTTCAAAATATACCCAAAATCTATGGCCAAACGGGAGCTAAGTGTACTGTCAGATCGTGGGGATGCCATCTACTACTTATCAACCGATGCTATGTAATAGGCCTTAATATATAAAAAAAAAATCTGATTGTCTGATGACGCTTTAGCGTAGGCACTATTAAAAACTCTCTATTTTCCCACTGAATTTTCACTGAAAAAAATTTAATGGCAACTTCTCACTGAATGTCGGTGGGAAAAACTGAAATAGTAGTGTTTCTCATGGAAAAATTATGATGTTTCCCAACGTTTCAGTGGGAACCTGTTTCCCACCATGCGTTTTTTCAGTGAGCTGGTTCGGTGAGAATGAGGTGGGAAAATCATGTTTTATAGCACAAATTTTCCACTAAATGTCGGTGGGAAAATCCTTTATTTCCAGTACTGAGGGTTCTCAATAGATACTTTATATATCTAGGGGTAAAAATGTAAATATGATAATTCTTAACGAGTTAACGGTTTACCCGATAGGAAATTGAGTAATCCGGTCACACACCGATAAATCGTTAACTATCAAATTTTAATCCGTTCACCAACCGTTAATCCAATGACCCAATAAGTCAATTTTGCAATTGAGTTATCGATTACGCTTCGGATTTGAACAGCCCTAATGACCCCTTAAATTTACCATTAAATTTTATTTAGACACTTGAGTTGTGTCTTTTTTCAATTGAGTACCTGAGCACGTGATAAAATTTTCCTATTAGACATTTTCACGCATTCTGAAACATTTATTAGATAGCTAAGTAAACCACGTAAAATATGTTATCTCCTTTAATTGTGCACATCAGCCTTACTTGGAACAATGCCCGAGGTTTTATAGCTTATTAAGACTAATGCGTAAAAATAAAGAAGGTGACATAATTTAAGTGACTAAATTACCTACATAATGAGCACTTAAGAATACGCAATTTTTTGCAAGAAGGTGCCTAATAAAAATATTTTATCATATGTTCAATTGAAACTGGTCATAGTTCGAGGGCGGCGGTTAAAAGTTATAATAACAAGAAAAACTGATGAGTGATTGGTTATAAATCAAATGATGAAAACTATGGAAAATCTAAAAATTCAACTATATATCCATTTCATAAGTATTACTACACCCATCTTAATAGAAAAGAAAAAGAAATAGAAAGAGCAAGCAATTATAAATATGATCTAACGATCAATAAAATTAGGATTAATATTATAGGAGATCTGAATTCAAACCACAATGAAGATAAATATACTAAGTAGTTTTATTTATTTATCTGAATTTTCACTACTAAAAAAACAGGTTTTTCCGACCTCAAAAAAATAGCTATTTCCGACCTCATGAGGTCGGTTTTGGCCAAAAACCGACCTCATGAGGTCGGTTTTGGCCAAAAACCGACCTCAAAACCGACCTCAAAATTAAGTCGGAAAAGAGTGGGTCGGTAATATAACCGACCTCACGAGGTCGCAAAATACCGACCTCACGAGGTCGGTAACAGTTTTTACGTCGGGTATTAATTAAATAAATTACCGACCTCGTTAGGTCGGTAATTATATTAATAATATAATTATATGATTTTAACGACCTCATGAGGTCGGTAATTTATATGACTGTGTAATATATTGTTTTAGATTATCGTCATCGTGAGATCGGAAATTTACAATTTTTGCAAAATATTTACAGAAAACCGACCTCATGAGGTCGGTAATTTCTAATTTTTGGAAAAATTTTACAGAAAACCGACCTCATGAGGTCGGTAATTTCTAATTTTTGAAATTTTTTTACAGAAAACCGACCTCATGAGGTCGGTAATTTCTAATTTCTATTGAAAATTTTACATAAAACCGACCTCATGAGGTCGGTAATTTGTAATTTGTAGAAAATTTCGCATAATACCGACCTCATGAGGTCGGTAATTTATAATTTCTGAAATTTTTTTCCATAAAACCGACCTCATGAGGTCGCTATTTTGAATTTTCTGAATTTTTTTTTTTCAGAAACCGACCTCATGAGGTCGGTATTCTGGAAAAAATTTGGTAGAAACTAACTACCATTCCAGCTGCCCCCTGTCAAGATGAAAACAATGCAGTATTCACCTAAAACCAACTCAAATAGCAGCCAACAATTCACCAAACTACTACAAATACATAAAACATTAAGCTACTTAAACAAGCACATATACTACAACCACCAATACATCAAATTGAATTCGAAACTACTTCAAAGTTGAATCAAAACGTCATTGAAGCATTCAAAAGAGACATTAAACTACTTCAACCTTTACAAACATCCACAAAACATTAAACTAATCTACACTAAGTTAGTCTACAGAACTAAACTACTTCACCCGTCGCAAACATCCACAAAATACTTACACAATCCACAAATCCACCACAACATTAACATTCAAGCACGCCTTTGTGTGTTTGCCACGTGAGTCCCATCATCATCCACACCACTAGATTGAGTATGGGGGTTACGAGCATCATCAGCACATGAGGGAATCCCCCTCGAAGCAAGTAATGCGTCTAATTGGGCCCTCATACCGTCAAACTGCATATCCCTTCGCCTCTCCCTTTCCTCTGAGGCCTGTAGTTGGCTAGATAGCTCGGCAATCTTTTGCTCTATGGCCATGGCCCTCACTCTATCAAACGACTCGGTATTGGAAGAATGTAGGCCTTCCAGGGCCGACCGGTATTGACGAAATGCACGATGTGGCATTCCGTAAGCTGTGCCAAACCTAGTGGGGCCACCAACAATCTCAAGCCACCTTTCCTCCATTTGTTCTTCTGCCAATTGTGTGTTGGGTGGCTGAGTACGAAGAAACTCCGCCTTTGAATGTTGAAATTGATTCTGAAATTAGAAAGTAAAATTAGCAACCAAGTTAAATCTCGAATTCAATAGAAAAAACTATCAAATATTTAGTAAACAACCAAAATAGAACATGGTTGAAATCAATACTACTAACAATTCAACAAAAAGAATAGTTTAACCCAGTTCAATAAACTTAACCATCTAGCTTCAGGTGAGCTACAAATAGAATAGTTAGGGCTGTCATCCACATATGCAATTGGACCACTAGTAAAGAAGATCCCTTTTACTTGAGATGTTTGGCCAAATTTGGCCGCATCACCAGTAGCATGTGACTTCTAGTGTCCATCAGAGTGCATAAAAGGAATGAGGAGTTCTCTTTAGGCACCAAACTGTCATTCCCAATTTATGTCACAGGTTGATATATCACATAAGAATACCTGCAAAGTACAACTTTTTCTCTATGGCTGAATGAAGTACATCAACAGACACAAGAAGATGAAGGCCCCGAAAAAGAATACATGAACTACAGGGTTAGAGGTGCTGCGATTCAGCAAATCGTGCTTGAAGGGCCATTATCTGAAGAGTACTATAAAATTCGAGAGTACCTATATTCACATTTTTATTCCCTCTAATCTGAAGAACAGAGTAACTCTTTGTATTTGTACCATAATGTAGATGTGGCTATTTTCCTAGTAGTAGTTTGTAACTATCTGGAAAAAACTTCTTCACTGGATGGGCATAAATAGGCAAATTGACTGCTGGGAAAATGAAGTTGCTTGGCTTGGGAGAAGGATGCAGAGTAAAAGTTCAAAATGGCATATGGTTGGTTCAGAATTTGAGCTATACTGACCACTCAAAGTCTCAAATCATATCATAGCCACCAGCAAGAGAAATGTTGATATCTCACACTCAATTTTACGTTAAATGCAAACATTCGAAAAATGTTCGGCTCATGCAGTTATTTTTTTTTATATCTGTATCTTGATTTTGTTCGCACAACTTTATGAAGTTACAACCAGCATTTATTGGATAAATATATGAGTTGTTCAAGCATTTGTGATGTACAAAAGATAGCATCACAACTTAGAGACAGGAATAGTAGTAGTGTGCACAACAAAAGCGAAACAAAACAAAAAAAGTTCACTGATTTAATAGCAAAAAAGAAAACGTGTCTGAGAAAATCTCATATAGGATTGAGTTAATGATTTTTAGAATTTTGGACCTTTAATATTTTCTAATTTACCTTCGCACACGCCATATTTAAATGGTCAGACTTCAAAGTCTCTTTTACAATCGTATCCATCACTGGGTAAATCTGATTGAAAACTACTACTACTACATTCACAAGGGACAAGTCATTTTAAACCAAAATGCTACATTGACCAGTACATCTCATTGAAAACTAATACTACTTCCATTATTTATGACTTCTTGCATAGAAAAACTCTACTTTTACAATTTCCTTCTATAAGGACAAAAACTGATATAAATTAAAGCTACTTTATTCTCTTCTAACTGTGATTTGGTATCTTGACATATAAACACTTCAATTTTCTTTTTGCAAGAGGTCAAATTTACTGGTGAGACGTTTGATACAGCAAAATTCAAATGATTGTCTCACAAGTCTCCAAACATGTAGTTCAAGAATTTAGAAGGCAACTATTTGGAAACAAAAATTAGAAATGTCGTATACTCCTTATTCCACTTTCCAAGGATTTTCATGGAGAAACTAACAAGTAAAATACTAAAAATTTAATTTTCAGATTTATATTCTTTTAGCCTTTATTGTTTGGGATTCTCTTAACATTACATGTTCTTTGAGAATGTCTTCAACCACTACTTTTGGAACTACAGCATGAGGAAAAAAAAAAGTCTGCCTATAGATAATAAACTAAATGAGTACAAATGATCTAGCACACTAAGAACAAATGCTCAATATGATAGCATGGAAGAAACCTCTCAATGAAAGAAATGTGAGGGATTCTCCAAGAAGTATTAACTGAATAGACAACTTTTTGATCTTTTGTGTTTGCTGTTGCAGTTTATCACATATGGGCTAAGAGGAATGCTATAAAATTTCAACAAGTAAACAGGAGCAATGCGGACAGAACGAAAGAAATAGCCCTACGGCTGCACATTGCAGGACGAAGCCAAGTTAAATGGTTTCAAACACTTCTCAGTTTGAATAGTTACCCTTGTTGATTGATGTTAGCTACTTGCAGGATGGGGTTAATTAGTTTTTTCCTTTTGAAGGTGGAAGCTAAGTAGTTGCCAGGGAAGTAGAAACATAGAGTTTATATCAATAGGTTATTTTTTAGAATCCTGTCTCTATAGTCCAAAAGAGCAGGTTGTGTAAAAATTCCAGTTGCAAATTTTCAGTTTTGACCAAAAAATTCACAAAAAGGACGAGAGAAAAATGAATGAATATCAACTTCATTACTCAACATAAACTATAAACAGTAAGTACTATACTTGGTATGTACAAGATGTTGCTTCTACTCGTATTAGTTCCCTTTCACTTCATATTCATTAATTTAGTATGCAATTGCGAAAATCATAGATCAAATTCATAACGACCGCTATTTTTTCGACCAAACTATAAGAACTTTGTAGCACTTGATGTATTTCACAAGCCTGAAGTACAAGATTTGGAGAGCTCGGAATTGAAGGGTTTCTTAAGGATTTCATGTACAAGTTTGAGATTAGTGATTTAAACATAACTAAGGATTAGATCTTGCTGCAAAGTTGCAGCAAAGCAACAGAGGCAAAAGCTTCAGAAGCATTTAACCAATAATGCATCATCACTCACATAAGCTCATTTAACAGTACTACAGTAGTAATCCGAAAAGTAGAGCCAAACAGTTGGTGTCACATATCAGTAGCTCCTTATAGGACTCACTTCCACATTTCTTGACATCTTTCTCTACATTACTAATTTAAAATAGAGCCAAACAGTTGGTGTCACATATCATCACAATTTTCTGCCACTAAAAACTCTCCAACGATTTTATTTTGTATAATATCAGCCTGAGATGAGCTCAAATGAAGCGACATGGACAACAAGAATCATATAGCTAGCCCCAGCTTGTTTGACATTGAGACATATTAGCTGTTGTAGAAACCCTCTAACCACCTCATTAGCATGAAATGGAAAAAGGAATACGAAGGTAAGTTAATTTGATGTGGTATAATATATCAAGTTATATAAATGTTTATTGTGGCAGTGACTTTAAAAAAAACAAGTTTAACTACTGATTTTACTCTTCACTTTGTTATCATGATTCCAGCCATTGTCAACACAAGCATATTTTCCTACTAAAATACTGTCAAGATGATATGAACTAGTATTCAATTTACTTCAATCTATATACAAACAAGATGAAGTAGATAAAAGAAAGCTTACGTAGGTCTGCTTAGAACGTTTGTCACACCACTCGTCTGGATCATTAGTGTTTGCCTTCTTCTTCACATGAGTGATCTTGAACGCCTCATCTTGAGGCACTGGCGTCCCCCGTTTTAGTTCCTACAAAACAATAAATTGATTAGACATAAAGAAAATAAAGTAAATTCACAATCCTACAAGTACACTTAAGGTAGACTTGCCATCTTCCTCCTCACGGCCTCTTGGCTCATAGCCCCACTAGTGTGTAGGGAGCCACCCTTTGTCGAATTTCTAGCCTTCTTCCCTATGTCACTTAGTTGTAAGAATATTTCATTAGTTGCCCAGTAATGAAGTAGCTTGGCATAGTTTTCAGGAAGGATCCACTTGGGTTTCTTGTTAGATTCACGAACCCTTCCTAACATGTCACTTAGTAAGCGCTGAGCTTTCTTCTTGAAGTTTTGGGCTAGCTGCGTCTCATGTTCCGGGCGCCAGACACATTTTTCCTGCAATGAAAAGTAAATGAGTTTGATAATAAGGAATCGATCAATATAACCGGATTGTACACTTAAAAATAATAAATGCATATACCTTAAATGCATAATAGATCTGTCTCTGGCGGTTTGGTGACATCTGGCCCCAAGTAGGTGAGTCTTTAAATAGTTTTTCTATCTCATCCGTAAGGAGTCTTGAAGCTTTGTCCGGTAACCAACTACCAAAAATACAAAAATTAAACACTTAGAATTGATTTAGTGCATAATATTTTGATAAAGGCAACTGGCGATAGGAGCGCATCTAGCAGAAGGAAACTCATACCCTATCCTGCATGCTCGATGATCAGTCGCCCTGATGAATCATAAGATTCCAGTTGTGAAGAACTTAAACCTCCACGTAAGTCATTCGCGGTAGGAGTGTGAGGCGCAGTACTACTTTCTGGAAGATCTGGACCCGTAATATTGTGTTGTTCAATAGATGATGAAGAATGATGTGATGCAGTCGGACTGGGAGTGGCCGTCGGAGTACCACTAAACGTAGCCTGCTGAGATCCGGAAGTATACCGAGTGAAGCCCTGTGGGGTAGGATAACCTGGTGTGGACATCATCGACGGGCTCTGGGGAGGCGCCTCAGTAAATCCCTCGCGTGGAGCCATATAGGGCCGACCAAAGCTGTATGGAGGTGGAAGACTATATGCAATGCCGTTCATGAGGGGATCATGAGGCAATGGAGCACCGCGTGGTGGGAGATGTGGCGACGGGCTTCTATCTCTAATCACAAGGTTTTGTGGTGGTCTTTGGGAAACCCCCGTCTCCTTAGCCTTCTTTGTTTTCTTACCCTTTTTTTCACCTGCCATCTATACAATAATATGTGTAAGTATCGCAAATATAAATTAATCGAAAAGCAATACATAGTAGTAGTAATACATGTTTGTTACTCTAATACACTTTATTAGATTTGGCTACCAAAAAAAAACACGCTATAGTTCAAAATGCAAGCAAGTGGCAGATTGTTGGTGCAGTGGATTCAGCAGCTCATGTTATCATGTTTCAGCTTTTTTATCATATTCATAGTTTAGCAATTTGTAGTACCAATTTAAGTCAACTTATAAGGCTTATTTTGGTCATTAGTATAATTCTTGCATTCTTTATTAGCCTTTTTGCTACAGTTGTAAGGACCTTTGGATCTGTTTTGAGAAAAAATTATAAAATTAGCCCTAGGCACCTAAATGCCTAGTGAACTTCATTTAAAAAAAAAAAGACATTGTGGACAGCAGGGAAGATACAGATTGATATGTGTAGCAGGTGGTTCAGGAGTAATTTGTATAAGTTGGATATTGTGCTTACTCTAACATAATTACTTGGTGGATGAGGGCATTTGGTTACAATCAGGGTGGAGGCATTGAGAGTGGCCTGATACAAATTGTATAAATCTGGTGGAGTTCTTGGCTAAGTTTGCTTAGATGATTCAGTTGTTTGATGAATACTGCACCTGGTGAGGTTTATTCAGCTGAGTCAAATATACATAGCTGTTGGTATCTCAGTTGAGTGTACAACTGGAGGAATCTACAAGGAGTAATTACAAGAAAGAGGTCTGCTTTCAAGAGGTGCTGAGAACTGGTTCTCTACAGGCTAGAAACACAAGGAAAACAGCACAAATTCACAGTGGAATCAGTGTAGCAACACCAGCTGTTCTGTTTGAGTGCAGTAGGAGATGGCAGGCTGAGATGCATCAGCTGCTAGTGGCTGCACACACATGCTAATGCCTATCCTTTTTAGATATGCATTACAGGAACAACTTCATACTGTCACTTTGCAGCTTTGATTTGGTGCTGTTGGTGCACAAGAATAAATGCAGAATGTTGCTGCTGTGCACCAGGAGGGGATTATATATACTAAAAAAAAATACTGCAGCAGACAAATAAATGCAGAAAATGACAGTCAAAAATACAGGTTGTGCAAAGGATTTGGGACACTTTGAACAACAGCAGTGTTTTGCTGCTGCTGGACACCAGAAAGGGAACATATATGGGCACTTGGATTAGCACAGGTGCAATGCTGGTTTTCAGGAAAATGGCATGCGAACAAAGATCTGGTGTTCTTTGGTGGATAATGCTAACTAAGACTGGAGGTGTTACATAAAATCAGAATGGAAATAAGGAGTAATGTGCAACAGGCTGCTGGTGTGATTTAACAAGGAGACACAAGATGAACATATGCAACAATCACAGGACAGGACTTGTAGGCTGCAGATGTGCAGTTCTGTTGAAGAAATGCAGTGACTATTTGCTGCAGGTTACAGGCTAAAAGATACTCCTCTGGTGATTAAATGCATCAGTTGCCACTAATCATTGTATACGGTAAAAATCGGACATATGTTAGAACCGGTAAGACCAGAGATCGAAGGAAAAGAGGGAAGATCGTCATCTGGTCTGATTTCTCCATAGCCGAATTGATCGTGGTCGTTGGTCCGAATTGATCGTGGTAGTTGGTCCGCTTGATCATAGCCGTTGGTCCGCTTGATCATAGCCGTTGGTCCGAACTGATTGTGGTCGTTAGTCCGGGAAATCGTGGCCGTTAGTCCGGGAAATCCTGGTCGTTAGTCCGTTTTGGCCCGGTCTCTATGCCACCGATGGTTCGGGGACTCTTCCCGAGGGTTCATCACCATTGATCTGGACAGCCGTTTGCCCGTGTATCCGTTGGTCCGTTATGACCGTTGCTGAAGCGCATCAGTGGTGTCACATCATGGTCGGCTACCAACTATGTGTGTGTCAGACGGCGCCGTCAGTCCAATCCCACCAAATCCGTGCAGGGGCTGTCCTTTTTATTGCTATTTTATTAATTCATATTGTATGAGGCCCATGGGCTCACTGCTATAAATAGGGCATATCCACCTCCCTTAAGGGGGTTGGCTCTCCTTTACTTTCCAAGAACATTTGTAATAAAAGAGCTCATATACACAATCTCTCTCCCTCAATATTTGATCCGGCCAAGGCCATTTATTTCCATTTATATTGTGCTTCCTCCATTAAGTATTGAACGGAGCTTCTAAATGTTCATGTCCATAGCAAATCGAGCAAATTATCGTTATTAGCCGTTTTATTACTAAATACTCACACACTTATTTTCCACTATCAAACATATATCAAGATCCAAGCACATATCCTATACCCGCATACAAATTCAATTGATTTCCCAAATTCGAGGTAAACAATCATCACAGGATACAGCAGACAAATAAGACATCAACAGCTTGAGGAAAAAAAATATTGCAACAGACTGATCTAAGTTTTTCTATTCCTTTTAAAAAAAATCTATCTTCTGTGTTTCTTATAAGGTAAAAAAGAAATGATTTTCATTACACTTTAGTAAAGACCATCACATGCACTTCTGAAAAGTTGTTTGTAAAGTGCATATATTAATTGTTATTAGACCTTAAGAGTTAAGACAAAACATGAAGTATTGCTGGTTATTGTGCTTAATTTTGGTCAGATGCAGAAACCAGCATAGATTATTGCTTTAGACTACTGTTGGTGCACAAGGTGATTTATGGAGACTAATAGGCACAAGGTGTGCATAAACCAGCACAGATTACCACTTCAGACAATTTGTTGTTCATATGCAAACTTCAACTCCAAATGATTAGATGTACAGTCCCAACAATTAGAGATGGAAACCATCAAATACTATATGTGGTAATTAACAATTAGGCACACAAATAGCAATTATTTCCAAAATTTGGTTAAATCATTAAAGATCTCATACATCAAACAATCTAATATGCAGCCTTAAAAACAGTTAGCTCTCAAACATTCAGACCATTGATTAAATCCAAAGCCTTCTTTTATATTTTAAAGTTTCACCAGAGAAAGAAATACAACAATCTGAGATTAGTGACTTAGAACAACTGATCACTTTTTACATGACTCAAATGATTTTAAACATCCAGCTGAAAGCACATCAACTTTTAAAATAAAATACGTCCAGAATATAAAGCAACTATGATTTCAACTTGAAACTCTTGAACATGATAATAGGTCGTTCAAACAAGTTCACACCTTTATTTTCAAGACTACAAGACAACATGTAAAGCATCTAACAAAGTATGACAGTAAAGAGACTAAAGCTGTCTAGAAAGGTCGACCAAAATATGCATTCTTTACTTATCGATTCATGAAACCAGGGGATACAAATAAACAGTCCCGATATGGTCATATTACATGCCTGAACAAACCAGCAACTACGAAAGGACTCAAGAAGGGAAGCCACACGACTGACCACCATTCTTCATAACACTACATTTTGTTATGAAGAAACATTATGTAATTAGTAGATCTCTTATTGCCAAATAATGACAGATACAAGTTAGGCAGGGGATTTCAATTGATACCCTTTTTCTAGAAAACTATACTGTATACCAAATGCAGTACCAGTGTAAATATTAGATACTTTCAGAAGGAGAAAAATATTTCTAATTTTTTCTGAATAACAGATTGATATACACAGATATACCAGTGATATACATGGTACACAGATATGTTAGTTTGCCTCAATACATGGTAAAGTTCTACAAAAGTGAAAAGATCATAAAACGTACCACTACACCGTCAAGATTGTCAAGTGCATTACCCCTCTTAGATCTCTAAAATGTCGAAATGGCTCAAAGAATGTCTTCGTTGAGGTATCTGAAAGGAAACAAAAGAGAAAGAAACAATATAAACATAAGGATGCTTTTAAGAGGCAAAGGAGGAAGAATAAAGACGCACAAAAATGTAATTTCATAAAAGTGAACAATTTCAAAACACTGATAGTATTCGAAAATCGAGTAATAAAGCTAAAAAAAAATACTTACTAATTGCTATTAGTCCTCATCCCCATTCCCATCTCCCTCTTCTGACCATTCTTCCTCATCAGTTGTTTCATTTTCATTATTACATTCGTTCACCTCTGCATTAATATCTTCTGCATTTATTTCTTCCAATATGTGTTCTGCATGCTCTAAATCATCTTCTAACTCATTGTCAACTGCTTGGTGAACAACTGATATGTCGTCGTCCTGGAACGCAACAGGCAACACATTCTCCACTTCCACTCGACCCACCGGCTTGACTTTAATTACCACCCACCAAGCAAACTTATCTGGACGCAAGGGATAAGGAGCATAGTACACTTGTCTAACATTTTGTGCAATAATGAAAGGATCATAAGCCGCATACTCCCTCGTGTGATTTACTTCTATGATGTTATACTGCTTGAGTACCCTTGTACCTCTATTTGGGGTTAGATCAAACCACTTGCACCGAAAAAGTACAATTCTTTTTTTGCCACCACCAGAATATTCCAGTTCTAGGATCTCCTTAATTACACCATAATAATCGACCCCGGCTTGGTTTCCATCGCCACCTTTAACCCAAACCCCGCTGTTGTTAGTTTTCGTATGCTTAGATCGTTCTTCGGTAGTAAATTTAAAACCATTTACCACATATTTGTCCATAGAATAGACCATACCGGGTCCCCAAGATATGTCCTTTAAAAGTTGGTCATGGTAACCATACTCTGTACTGTAAACCTATTAGTAGTTAAGAAATAGTAAGTTAGCAATAATATAATGCGCACTTTTTAAATTATATTAGCTTTGTGAAAAGGCTGCAACACTTACATAATTGTTAAACCACTTCCCAAACTGGTCGTACACTTTTTCAATGCCATTTAGATGCACAAAGTAGCTGTCCGACAAAATGGAGTTTGAGTTAGTTGTTATGCTTTGTACTTGGATATTTAGTGCAAAATAATAATAACTTACTCATAATATCGTTGAACTTCCGGGCAATTTAGCAAGACATGTATCGATGCAGATTTAGACTCCATATCATTAAATTGTCTTGTACGTTTTTTTGAACCTGAACCCGGTTGATTGAAGATTGATATTGGCTTTGCTAAAGCATCATTCTCACCTCCTTCATAATGCCGATTGGGTCTGTTTCGCAAGCATGGCACATCATTCCCAAAGTAGTAAGAACAGAAATGAGCTGTTTCCTTAGCAAGGTAGGCTTCGCAAATTGATCCTTCAACTCTATGTTTCTGCTTGATACCCCATTTAGACTTGCCAATAGTTCTACATAATATTATTTTAAGCGTTATTTTTTTTACAATAAATTAGCAGAGAGAAATAAATAAAAATTTACACCTATTACCTCTCGAAGGGACACATCCAATGACAATGAACTGGGCCTCCGAGTCGAGCTTCCTCCGCAAGGTGAATTGGAAGATGTTCCATCACATCGAAGAACCCCGGTGGAAGAATTTTCTCTAACTTACTTGTTATTACAGGAATATTCTGATGCATCCGATCCAGGTTGTCTACCCTCAACATAGTGGAACACAAGTCTTTGAAGAACAAACTAATTTCTGTCATAGGCTTCCAGATTCGGGCAGGCAAGCTACTAAATGCAATGGGGAGTAAAGTTTCCATGAAAACATGACAATCATGGCTTTTCATCCCATGTAACTTTCCTTCCGCCATATCAACACGTTTTTCCAAATTTGATGCATACCCATCAGGCATCTTCAAGTTCTTAACCCATTCACAAATCTTTCGCTTATGATCCATTGTGAATGAATAACTAGCCTTAGGCTTGAAGACCCCGTTCCCTTTGTCCTGCAACCATAACTCTTTACGCATACAATATTCCTGTAAGTCCAGTCTTGCCTTTGGATTATCTTTTGTCTTGCCCTTGACATCCATTACTGTATTGAATAAATTATCAAAGTAATTTTTTTCAATGTGCATAACATCAAGATTATGCCGGAGAAGATTATCCTTCCAATATGGTAACTCCCAAAATATGCTCTGTTTGGTCCAGTTATGTGCAAGCCCATACCCATCGAACTTGTACGGTGGTTCTTCAGTAACTTTTGGAAAGTTCTCAACCCTCTCCCATATTTCCACTCCCGAAAGTCTTGGAGGTGGATAGCTTCGTTCAATTTTGTTCTTCCTAAATGCATTTTTCATACTCCTAAATTCATGATCCATTGACAAGAACTGATGGTGACAATCAAACCATGAATTTTTTTTGCCATGCTTTAAAGTGAACGATTTAGTATTCTCCATGCAATAAGGACAGGCTAACTTTCCAGCAGTCATCCACCCAGACAACATCCCGTAGGCAGGAAAATCATTAATAGTCCACATTAAAGTGGCCCGCAAACTAAAATTCTGCTTAAGAGAAACGTCAAACGTCTCAACCCCTTCAACCCACAACATTTTCAACTCATCAATCAAAGGTTGCAAGTATACATCAATCAAAACTTTTGGATTACGTGGGCCAGGAATGATGCAAGTAAGGAATATATATGGACTAGTCATACACAACTCAGGTGGAAGATTATATGGTGTTAAAAAAAACAGGCCAGCAAGAATATGGTGCAGCAGAAACAGAATGTGGAGTGAATCCATCGGAACATAAACCCAACCTAATGTTTCGTGGTTCAGCCGCAAAGTCTGGATATGTTGTGTCAAAATGTTTCCAAGCCTCTCCGTCTGATGGATGACACATAACACCAGGCGGCCTTCTATTTTCACTGTGCCATCTCATATGAGGAGCGGAGCTATTTGATGCGTACAACCTCTTTAACCTTGGTGTAAGAGGTAAGTAATGCATTGCCTTAACGGCAACCCTCTTCCCGCTACGAGTCCGCTTAAAACGAGCTCTTCCATAAAACTTACAAGATTCTAGACCTTCGTCATCCTTATAGTATAACATGCATCCATTTTCACAACAATCAATTCTCATCGACGAGAGCCCTAACTTAGACACTAGTCTCTTTGCCTTATAGTAATTTTCAGGTATCTCTAAATTTGGGTCAACTAATTCATGTATAAGGCCAATCACAGCATCCATTGCACCTTGAGGAACATTCCAATCTGCTTTGATGCTTAATAATCTAACAGCAATAGACAATTGAGAGTGGGGACTCCCGTCATATAAAGGCTGACTAGCCTTTTTCAACTGTTCAAAAAAACGACTAGCTTCTTCATTTGGAGCTTCTTCACCATGGTTGCCGGATTCAAAATCGGAATGCATCCCATAAGCATCTTGAACCATGTCGTGCATTCTAGAATTTTGGACATTAGGTTCCACCGCCCTACTACTTTCACCAACAACAAAGTCTTGAAATCTACCAAAACTACTATTCATTTCTCCATGACTAGTCCACACTGTATAATCTTTTTGAAAGCCGTCTTTATAGAGATGAAGCCTAACAATCTCTGGATTCTCGTAATTCCTACATTGACATTTCACACAAGGGCACCTAACCAAACCATGACTTAGAAAAGTTTCAAGTGTCATTGCATAGCCAACAAAAGCATCGACACCATCTACAAATTCTTGCCTCATCCCCCCTCAGTTTTCGTTTGTCCTATTATACATCCAATTACGAGATTCCATCTACACAAATAACACCAAATTTGAAATTGTTAGGGAACAAATTCAATGTCTAATTTAATTCAATGTTCAAAATCCAAATCACCAGTTCCCCTAATTATCCTTCATTAATTATTTTCTTTTTATATTTATTTTTTTGTCAAAGTCCTACACGAACTTTACTAATATGACAAAATAGTCTACTGTTTTGGCCAGTTAAGAATGCCATCATGCCCCAAATAAAGTTGTACAAAACAATGGAAGACAAAAGAAAGCAACATAACAATTACGGTGTTTCTAATTCCAAATTACATGATAAAAGACAGCAACATAGCAATTACGGTGTTTGTAATTCCAAATTACATGACGAAAGACTGCAAGATAACAGTTACAGTGTTTCTAATTCCAAATTATATTAAGCATCAATTCAACAATTAAAATAGAGAAAGCACATTTTGAGATAGGAAAATACACACCAGAAATATTAAGGAGGCTGTCTACTAATCGTTAAAGCTGTCAATAGAGGCAGCAGCACAATAATCTCCTAAATCACTGAGAAAAGAAAAGGAAAAAAAAATAAGGGAAAGACTGGGTCAATTCCAGCCAAGGCTAAACATTTTAGTAAGAGTAACAAAAAAAGGGGAAGTAACTTTGGGAATTAAAATGAGAAAGGAAATTAGCGAATCAAAGGAGAAATTAGGGCTTACCTAGAAGATGGAAAATGAAGGTGGAGAGCATTGGAAGAAGAAAACGGGCGTGAGATATGGTTCCAAATGAAGTGAACAAAGTTTGAGAACATAGAAAATGGGGGAGAGATCTGGAAGAAGTAGTCTTTTTTCAGGTGGGTAGGGACGGCGGCGGCGTGGGGTGACCGGCCAAGCCGTGGTGGTGACGTCGCCGGAGTTAGGGTTAGAGTGAGAGGGGGAGAGAACAGTGAGAGGAGTGGGAACGAGTGTGTGTGTATTTTTGTTAGAGTGGGGGAGAGAACTGTACATGGGTGTGTATTTAATTTTGTTAAGGATTATACCGACCTCATCAGGTCGGTATACTTAATAATTTTATTTTTATTTAAAATAATACCACGAGGTCGGTATTATTTTAAATTAAAAATAACGTTATAACATTTATCATGAAATAAATTCCCGACCTAGTGAGGTCGGTATATTATTTTTTCAAATTTTGGTATAATATTACCGACCTCATGAGGTCGGTTTATTTTAAAAAAAAATAAAAAAAAAATATTACGACTTTACCGACCTCATGAGGTCGGTTTTTTGAGGTCAGGAAAATCTGTTTTTTGAGGTCGGGAAAATTTGAAGATAGATTTAATCCACACGTATATTGGTACAAGTGATACCTATCACAGAATATTCAAAGTACGTGAAATCTAATAGAATAGAAATATCATATTGGAAAGAAAAATACGAACACTATAGTGGTTCTCTGTCACGATTTGGATTGTAGTATCATAATTTCGAATTTCGGACTGTCAAATTGGACATTTTCAACATTTGTGTTAATTATGTAAAACACGAGCTGGTTGAAGGGCATGTTCGAGCTAAAAACGTAATTGAGGGTAAATTTGATCTATTTCAAATAGTGCAGCGGTATATTTGGCCTTTTTCCCAATATGAACACTATAGTGGTAATCTGTCACGATTTGAAAAAGCAGCACGAATCCAGCCTAAATAAATAAATAATAAAAATATGTGACAGTTAGATGTAAAAGGAATATTCATCAGCCACATATAAATAAAGGACAAGATATATAAGAAAATACAATTTTTGTTCAAGGACAGATAAGGTTCCATCCTATTTACCTTTTCTCTGATGATTTACAGTGGTAAAATGCAATTTGTTAATTAGGTTATAATGCTTAGTTTCTGCTCCCTCTGCATAAATAAAGCTTCAATTCAATTTCTCAAGCTTCATTAGTGAATTTTACATGTTAGTTTCAATTACTTGCAATTTATGTGACACTTTTCGCTTCTCGAGATTCAAACTGAACTTTGACCAACATTTTAAGATGTAGGTTTTCACCAAATTGATATGAAAAAAGTTGCAACTTATAGTACTTGTCATGTAGTTTTCAAATATATAAATTTAATCTTAACATATTGAGTAAATCTAATCTAATTGAACTTCAAAGGTTAGTCAAATTGACTCTCGAAAAGCAAAAAATGTCACATAAATTGGGACAAAGGGAGTAAAATGCTTTTCTGTCAAAAATACTTTTGAGTTTCTCAAGCTTCAGTGCTAATTCAAATGTTTTCTTTAGGAAATCATTTATTGATGTTGGATTGGGTATTGAAGTACGTAGCTGACAAGTAGTAATTGTACAGGTGTAGGACAGGGTATGAGAATAATATCTTGTTGATCCATTTTAAAAAAGAATATGACATATAAGTTGAAACAGGAGGAGTAATGTCAGTTTATATAAGTTAACTCATAAGTTAAACCAATATGGAATTTAAGCTTTTAGGACAAGCAAATATTTTGGTTCCATTTCCGTGGTTGGGCATATATGCCCTTATAAAAAGTGAATGGAGAGTAAGAAAGAAGGAAATAAAACATTCAAATAACGTGTACACCATCCTCCAAGTAGATCCGTATATAACCCCATCTTGTACTCGACCAAGACACTTTACACACTCAGATATCCCTAGATTTCTCTAATTCTCTCTCCTTTTCCAACAAAGAAGAGACCATCAAAATTATTTATCTCTAAGTAAGTAATTAAGAAATATGAAGAAGTTTGGTTTTGGTCCTTGCTTTATGATCATTTTGTTATGCGCCATAGCCTTAACAAGTGCAGCTGCTTCTGAAATTTCTCATGATGCACCAACAAACAAAAGCAAAGCTGTCAAAAAACATGTCTGTAGCGTACAAGAAAAAAACATGAGCCAAAATGATGGAAATAAGTTTGAGTCTTCAGAAAAGAAGCATAATTTGATAGTGGATGTTAAGGAGGTGCAGGAAGGAGCAGTAATTCATCGTCGAGCTGCTCGTCCTCGTCCTAATAGAAGTTCAGCACAATCCCTGAAGAAACAGCCTTTCATCTTTGGCTTGTCTCGTCTCCTGGTTTTGCCCCTTATCCCCATTCAATATTAATCCACCTACTATATATATCTTTCATCTTTAATATGTCAAATGTATCCCAACTGCACTTGTGATCATGTCGTGACTTATGATGTATAGCAACTTATTTTATTGATAGTAAGCTTCTGTATGTATGTGAGTGAAATGTCTTTATGTAACATGCATGTGTTTTCTATGCATGATTGCATGACTAATTATCAGTTGTTTTATCCTTTTTCTAAATGTCTTTACTCATCTTTGTTTTTTTTATTGAGAAAAGACATGTTTTAACCCCTGAACTTGACACGAAAACTCAGTTTGGAAACTAAACTTAACTTCTATTTATTTACCCCCCTTAACAACTTACGTTTCAATTATTTTCCACCCCAAATGCTGACGTGGCAAAAAAAAAACAAAAAAATAATAATTAAGAGAGTGAAAAACAAAAAAAAAGTGGACCCGCTCATATATATATATATATATATATATATATATATATATATATATATATATATATATATATATTATAAATTAAAAAATAAAATAAAGGTTATACAATTAAAAAATAAAATAAACATTATACAATTAAAAAATAAAATAAAAATAAAAATCATCTTCTTCACAATCCCCCTCCCACTCCACAACCCCACCCACCATCTTCTTCCCACTCCACAGCCCCACCCCCCACCCCCCGCCACAGCCCCGCCCCCAGCTGCTACTTCTTCTTCTTCTTCTTCACAAATCCCTCTTTCTCTCTATATTCTCATCATTCTTTTCTTTTCATTTTCACCATTTTTTGGTTTCTTGATTTTGATTTTTATTTTCTTTCAAAAATAAAGTTATGGAAGAAATGAGTTTGCTAATAATAATACTAATAATGGCCAACAATAACAACCAAAACAACCAATTTGGACGAATTTAAGTGTAAGTGGGACTAATTTGAGAAGGAGTTGGATGAAATTTGTTGGGGGAGATGATGGTGGCGGTTGTGGATGTGGGTTAAAGATGGTGGTGGTGATTTTTTTTTTTCTTTTAAGGGCATTTCGTCCAAACTAATGATGGCCAACAATAACAATCAAAACAATCAATTTGGACGAATTTGAGTGTAAGTGGGACTAATTTGAGAAGGAATTTGATGAAATTTGGTGGGGAGATGATGGTGGTGGTGGTGGATGTGGGTTAAAGATGATGGTGATGATTTTTTTTTGAAGGGCAGTTCGTCCAATTTTAAGGGCATTTCGTCCAAAAAAATTTTTGCGGTGGTGGTGGTGGTGGCGGCGGTGGCGGCGGCGGCGGTAGCAGCAGCGTAGTGATTGATAAAAGTAGGGTGAGGATGAGGAGAAAGAAGAAGAAAGAGAAAGAGAAAAAATAATAAAAGAAAAACAAAAAATGAAGTGTTGGTACAATGATGTGGCAACGACGTAGCAATGATGTGGCATTGACGTGACAATGACGTGGCGCGAGTGTAATACACCTCAAATTGTGAGAGTGATATTATTTTTTTAGGGTGAAAAATAATTGAAATGAAAATTATTAAGGAGGTATATAAATACAACTTAAATTTAGTTGCTAAAGTGAATTTTCGTGTCAAATTCAAGGATTAAAACATATCTTTTCTCTTTTTTATTTTGTGTCTTGCTTAAACAATATGCCCTACGGAAAGTGTGCGATGTTGATTAGTAGTCCTAAATAAATGGAAGAAGAAACAACAAATGAAAAACTTCGAGGAAAATGTGGGTCCGAAAATGTGTAAGCCCAATTCCCTGACCATCATTGACTTCTCAAATTTTTCGTTTTTGCTTTATTAGTATTCCCTATTCCCTATATGCACATATATTTGTCATACATTAAAATTTATTTATATATTATTTAATATTTTATAACGAATTTTTATTTAAAATAAAAGAATGAAAATATTAATTTCTTGTTTAAAATAAAATATTATCAAATATAACTAGACTTATCCAATCAAACATGAGATTAGGGATTACACTATAATGGTATAAACAAGATTGTAATTACTAATTACTATATTATGTAATTCCTTGATTGTCAATCCAGTAATTATATGGTGGTTTCAAATTATTTATTTAGCAGAACAATTTTATCAGGAATAAAGCTTTAGTATGTTAGAAAAATGGGTGAAAAATCATTCCCCCCAACCCCCAACTTTGCTTTAAAAATCAAACTCACTCCTCAACTTTGAATAATAAACATCCCTCCCACCCCAAACCCCTCCTCTTTATTCTATGCAATGTCTATTTCACCCTTGTTATTTCAATCTTCTATTTATTTAATACATTTTTATATTATATATAATATTTATTTTTTAACCTAGGTATTTATAGATTCTTATTTAAGTTTATTAACATTGTAAATAGAATACTACTTTTATAAATTTGTCACAAAATCTTATGTTACTTTTATGATTGTTATTTCACTATTATAGACATTAAGTATGTATATATGTATGTACATACATGTATCTGTATATTTAAGTTTCACTTCTTTCTAATTCTCTGTTGGTTATATAAATAAACAAGTTTTGGTTTTTATTAATGGAATATATCTTAAATTATAATTTAAATTTACTTACAATATTAGTAAATAATTTTTAAAAATTTGTCTCTATTTTTTTGTATTACCTGCATTGAAATATATTTACAAAGTTATTATTATATGTTATTTTCACTTGCATAAATAGATATTAGAGTTTTGATTATTATTATTAGTAATTTTTTTATTCTGCTAATTTATTCATTATAGAACATCATTAACTTATATACTTAATTAGTATTTCTTAGTTTTTTCAAGATAATAATTATTTATTTTTTAGAAATTTGATAAATATATCAAAAAATGAAAATATCATAATTTACAAAAGTTGATAATGTAAGGGTAAATTGGGGATGAAAATCCTTAGAAACATACAAGAAGGAGCCAAATTAGTTGCACGCGGTTGGTCAAGGCTTGTAATTTCGTAGTCGTTTCCTTCAACGTACAGTTCTATCACAATTCACAGCTATGCAACCCCATGATCCATGTAATTAAAGATTACAACAATTAAGAATTCATCAAGCTTAGGTTAAAGAGATAATCCACATCCACATTGCATGTACACCACGCATCTAGGGCCGTTCAAAATCAAACTGTAATCGATAACTCAACCGCAAAATCGGTTTATTGGTATTGGATTATCGGATTAACGATTGGTGAATGAATTAAAATTTTATTGTTAACAGCTTATCGGTGCAGGGTGGATTACTCAATTTTCTTATCGGATAAACTGTTAACCCGTTAAGAATTATTATATTTACATTTTTACCCCTAGATATATAAAATATCTATTATAAACCTAAAGCTAAAGCCCCATTAAGTATTATATTCCCTCTAGCAAAGGAGTTATTGATGTTTTTTATGAATTTTTGAGAGTACATCCAATTAATTGCTGGAAAGAAATGCCGGAACTTGACACTAGATACTAGAAAGCGGGATAGAAGTCTTAAAAAATGGTAGGCAAATGTACTCTATCAAAAGTAATAGAAGAAATACTAGCAATTTACATGTTGATTTTAATTTTTATGATCTCCAATATTTAGCTGATACATCGTTCGATAACATCTCAATAATTGCTAACCCGTTACCAAACCAACCGATATCTTATCGGTTAGCTAGCCGATTTGCACATTTAAAAGTCGATAACCGATAAGCCGATCCATTAAGTGTAATTATCCGCCGTTCGATAAGCAGCCTACACGCATCTCCTTAATTTAATTAATTACTATCTCCAGATCAAAAAGAGTGTGCACTTAGTCATTTGCACACCTCTTAAGAAAATATTAACTCGTAGACCAAAATAGGTAATTTGACTAAATTATATTGTCCCTACTTTAATAGGTATTGGCTCTATTGAGATTTAATCACGTAACACTTAATAAAAATAAATCTAAAAAAATAAAATTAATTATTTCTTGATTTGATAAGTAGATCAGGAGGGAACGGTATTAGGTGGCTGAGACATAGTCGTTGTTGGCTTCTACACCCGCTAAACCACATTCCAAATCCGCGCTTTTAGCTCCCTCGTACCGTACTATCACTATTCAGCCATGTGTTTTATGACCTGGCTCCACGTTGGCAGCAATCTTGTTAACTCTGTTTTTTTTTTTTCCAATCGACCAAGTACTCTTCTTAAAACCTTAATCAATAAATACACGATAACCGTGTATTTACTCATGAATTTTATTACTCAAGTATGATTAATTAATATGTCAAATTATCGGAATCGAACTTTAAAAATATCTAACCGAACACCGAATGTTCACTCCTAATTATGGGTGTAGAGAAATAACTATTTTCCTAATATATCTTGTGGGCAAACAAATTAAACGATGACTAGAGAATATCTAAGATGTGAAATCTAAGAAATTTATCTGTTTTGTGATAATTCCTTCCAATCAGTAATTCAACTGTGGTTGCAAAGAATCCACTTTCATAAGCTCGGAAAAGCCCCTAAATCTCCTAAACTAATATCTACATTGAAGTTCTACGAAGTACGGTACTTAAAAAATAGTCCAATAATATATTTCCTTAGAGAATATTGTGATTCAAATGTCAAGTTTGATCTCCTAATTTTATCGAAGTTTCAATCTAAAGCCAAAGATGCATTGACCAGAGGCGAATCCACGATTTCAAGAGGATGAATTCACCATTAGCTATGGGGTGTTTTGATTTCTTTTGCTTTTGGTTTGTTGCAGGTTAGCGCCTATGGAATTTTTTTATTTCTTTTGCCTTTTGGGATTTGCATAATTAGAAATAAAGGGGGAAAAATTCATTAGATGTAATATAAAAAGAACACGTTTTTTTACTTTTAGGTAATTAGAATTATAGAAGAAAAGGTATTCAGAATAATATAAAAATGAAAGTTAAAAGGCTGCTTTAGAAAATAAAAGTATAGAACGTGCAAGGGCTCGGGTTTGAACCCAAGACCTTGAAGAAATAAACACAGCCCCTAACCAGTGCTCCACTCAGCCTGGTTTAAGCATGTGTTCCTTCAGGTAATATTAAATATATTTTCAGAATTATATACATAATATATTGAGTTTAGTCGAGTGACCATGTGTTCACGTGACCCAAAATTAATACATAAATTCTCCTCTGGCATTGACCCCTGTTAAAGCTTAAGGAGTACTTATAATTTTAGTCCACAACTTGAGATCAACAGGATATACAACTCTTTGATAGGATATTCTTGTATTAAGGGAAGACTCGATCAACTTGGCTACTAGTAGTCGAAAGAGGGGAATAACTAATAGACAAAATTCTATCCGCCAACTTGTATGAATGTATGAATGAATCTAAATCGAGTCAGACAGTAGATATTTTCGCATAATATCTTGAGAAAAATAGAAAAATTAAATCTTCGTAATCCAGTAAATAAGAGTTTTCAGAATGAAAATTACCCCGTCCCTTCGATTTTATGTGTCTTAATTTAATTAACCAAAGTTTAATAATGTAAAATAGACTTTTGTATTTTGTAATGTTATTTAAAAGTGCGTATAATATACATATAGACATAGTATAAAATATCAATTGTCATGATCATTCCATTCCTTTAAGAGATCTTTACGTAAGAATAAACTGAAATATTGAATCTAAAAACTTATTTAAATACAAAAATGTTAATCTTTTTTAAAATATAAGAAAGTCACCTCTTTTAAAACATACTACTGTCTCCACCCCAATTTTGTGCAACTGTGTTTCCTTTTTAATCCATGCGGAAAAATGACATTTTAAACTTTCTATTTTATCTTAAATGAGATGATTTATAGTCCTAATTCTTTTTATTTAAACCTCTAATTTAAATTTCCTTAAAAAGAAGGTTTGTGCCCAGTTTGTTATAAAATAAAACTAAGCACTAAAATAAGTAAGTAGTATGATTCACACACACACAGAGAAACGAAGAATACTTTGTTTTACTAATTTTTGTTCTACCATCCATCAACAGAATGAATGGATATATATAGCCTCATTACTTGAGAATGATATATTACTACAATGATGGTCATATGGGCTCACATGGCAACATCATCATGACTTTGTCATCATAACTTTGGTCATGTTATACCCCGTACATTTATACGACAAATTACCCGCAAACAAATCGACTCAAGTTAAAGACGGGATCATTTTCGGGCACGAAGTAGAAATCTTTAATTTCCGGTTTCTATTAGAACATGAATTGCTTATAAATTTTACTTAGTGTATAAATATTAATGGATATTAGGGATTAATTAACCATGATTAGATTATTAAGTGGGGATTAAAAATTAATTATTCACGAATTAGGCACTAGTGGTCGTGTGGGCCCCACCAAGACATGTGGCCAAATTTGATGGGCTCAAGCCATGAGTGGGACATGTGTCCAACTAGTAGGCATGATATTTAAGTCAAATTGATGACTAAGGAACTCATTTATCATCTTTCAAACTTGAGAAAACTTAGAGTTAGAGAGAGGGGCTCTCAAGCTTAGAGAGAGAGAGAGAGAAGTTCCCGGAGCCACTATTCACGGCGGCGCACTGTTCACGGCGCCACTGTTCATAGTGGCGCACTGTTCACTCGCACTGTTCATGCCACCACTGTTCACGCGCCACTGTTCACGGCCAAGAGGAGAAAAATCCAACCCCATTTCTAGCCTTCCCAAAAATAATTCCTTGGTGTTAACCCACTATTTGGAGGTCCCTAAGTAGCGTGGAAGCATTATTGGAGCGATCAAACCATCCATTTTTGTAAATCGCAAACCCTAACTTTCTTGTGGAGTAAAGAACAAAGGTAAGAATTTCTATTGTTTTATGGGCTATAAATATTTTATGCATATTGTGGTATGTTAATATGGATGAAATTGGTGAAATATTGTATGTTGGAAGTGGGTTGTGTGCTTGGGGAGCTAGCCGTGTAAATGGGTGTGTGATTGGGTTAATGAATAAAATTTTTGTAGCATGTTTGATTGTTGTAGAGTGGAGAAGAGAATAAAAACCATCAATATATGTGTATGTGTGTAGTGTGGCCGTGTATAGCCCCAATGTTTGGCAAAGGATGAATCAATATCGCTTAGTGTTTTAGTTGTCGTCGTTATGAATTCTAGTTTGGAAATGAGAGTTTAATGTCCCAAATTAATATGGTGAATGTTGCGGACTGATTTGGAGAATTTTGTGAAATTAATGCAATCTTTATATTTATGAGAATTATATCGTTATAGTGTGGATTGTTGATACAAATCATGACTTAAAAATGAGGAATGTGGTAAAGGGGCTGCTCTCGGTTTTTGGGGCTGTTTTCGGCCCAATTTGGAGAAATTGTTGGATCGTTGGAAATATTATGTGAATTGCTTAGAATGTTCTTGAATGTTGTTAGTATGGGTTTGGGTTAGTATTTGAATGTATAGGCGTTGATGTTGGCTTGAAGGTAAGCCGTTGAATTGAATATTTGGAAAGTTGTCGAATGATGAAAAAGAGAGTATTAATGTAATATTGTCTTTCAGATTGGTTATTGGAGTTGCTAGGTTGGTTATTGTGGTTGTTGTTGTTGATTTTGAGCGAGTTAAATTCTCGGGTTGGCCTATTTACAGGGGAAATGCTGCCGAATTTTCTGTAGAATTTAATGTTAGTTTGGAATGAATGGCTTAAGTGCCTATGTTTAATATTGGATATTCGTTGGCATATTTGTAGACCTTGGGGAGCCCGAGGCGTAGATTGTGATTTACTTTAGATTGGCTATCTTGGAGTGCGTACGAGGTATGTAAAGCGCAACCCTTCTTTCTTTTGGCATGCCTTAGTTTTCAATAGGCTAGATTATAAGCCTTGAGGAAAATTCTAAGATTCAAAATCCGAGCATGTTATGACCCTTATGTATCCCTTGGCACTCTTATGTATGATTTGATGAAATATGAACCATTATGTCTTTGAAATAATCGCTTTCCGAACTTTGCATAAAAAGATTTCACTTTAAGGAATTTCGAAATTTTTTTTAACGCCATATCTTTCACAGAAAGGCTCGGATTGCTTTGATATGTTCGTAGAAGTTTGTATGGCGTATGATAAGTATGTTTTCCATAGGCGGGCCCGGCTCGGGTCAATACCCGTCCGTGGGTCCCGCGACTTTCCTTTATGTAATTCGGACGACTTTTGAAAGAATTTGGTATGATTATCATTTCGAATTTCAAGTATGGTCATTTACTTATATTTGAGTCTATAATAATGATTTTATGCATATGGTTACTCATGACTCTACTCGTGCGTTCTGTTATATCTTTCGCCGGTTCCCGGGCCGGTTCTGTTATCGTGCGCACTTTGATATACTCCGGAGTTATGCTGTGTTTATGGTTCACCGAGCTACTCGCAAAAGAGGGTCGGGTTCCACCTATATTTGGTGTTATGCTGTGTATGGCGTTATGTTGTGATATGTGACGGGGATACGGAGATTTGAAACATTCTGGTGTTATGCTGTGTTATGGCGCCATCGACGGGCGGGCGACCATATTCTTCTGTACCCTACGCATGACTTACATATTTTTGAAAGTAAACAAATTTTGATATGTTGGATTTATACTTATGTTCTGTACTACTATTTCGTTTATGCCTCAGATTTGTTTCTGTATTTTCTGCTTTGCATACTCAGTACATATTTCGTACTGACCCCCTTTCTTCGGGGGGCTGCGTTTCATGCCCGTAGGTACAGACGCACAGTTTGGTGATCTACCCATTTAGGACACCCTCTTCTGCTGCTTGGAGTGCTCTTCTCATTTCAGAGCACACATTTTGGTATATATATTCGTTCGCTATGTATATATGTATTTGTTCAGGGGCACGGCGGGGCCCTGTCCCGCCATATGATTCGGTTTGTCTGTTTAGAGGTCTGTAGACGTATTTGTGGGTGTGTGTGCCTACTTCTGTACGGATGTGTTTGCATGACTCTATTCGTTATGGCAGCCTTGTCGGCTCGCACATGTATATGTTGTTCTGTTGGCCCTGTGTGGCCTTTGTTGGTATTTGCTGTGTACAGGGTTATTTTGGATAGTCCGAAAAACAAAGGAAACTCTGCCGAAATTTTCTTTGAAAATCTCATAAATATGAAACACCGCCTTGTCGGCTTCTGTTATATGCCTGGATGGGTTTGATATAATCTGAGGCAGTGTTTGATATTTGTGTCGGTATAAGTTATCTGTTTGCCACTCGGATTTGTGATTGTGTTCGGGTGCCCAATTCGGGCACTAGTCACGGCCCACGGGGTTGGGTCGTGATAGGTCATCCACTATCTCCCTCCACTATCTCCACTACATGGACATCCACTATCATTTCATAACACTCTCCCTTGGATGTCCATTAATTAGATGACGTGCCTCGTTAAAACCTTATTAGGAAAAAAAAAACCTGTGGGAAAAATTTCTAGTGAAGGAAAAAGAGTACACATATCTAGTAATACGCTTTGAGAGCTGCCTCATTAAAAACCTTACCAAGAAAAACCCAATGGGACAAAACCTTGGTTAAGGGAAAAAGAGTACAACACGTATTTCACTCCCCCTGACGAAGACCAAAATTCAGATGTCGGAGTCTTCGCATTCCAATCTTGAATATCATCTTCTCAAGATTTGAAATTGGTAAAGATTTGGTGAACAAATCTACAGGATTGTCACTTGAACGGATTTGTTGCACATCAATATCACCATTCTTCTGGAGATCATGTGTGAAGAATAACTTTGGTGAAATATGTTTCGTTCTATCTCCTTTTATGAAACCTCCTTTCAATTGGGCAATGCATGCTGCATTATCTTCATATAAGATTGTGGTATTTTATCACATTTCAAACCACACTTTTCTCGAATGAGGTGTATCATTGACCTCAGCCACACAACTTCACGGCTCGCTTCATGAATAGTTATTATCTCAGCATGATTTGATGAGGTAGCCACAATAGACTGCTTTGTAGATCGCCAAGATATGGCAGCGCCCCTACAAATAAATACATAGCCTGTTTGAGATCTAGCTTTATGTGGGTCAGATAAATACCCTGCATCGGCATAACCAACAAGATCGGGACTGCAATTGCTAGAATAAAATAAGCCCAAATTGATAGTCCCCTTTAGATACCTCAATATGTGTTTAATTCCGTTCCAGTGTCTCCTTGTAGGAGTACAACTATGTCTCGCTAACACATTAACTGAAAATGCTATGTCAGGCCTTGTGGTATTGGCAAGATACATTAGTGCACCAATTGCACTAAGATATGGTACTTCTGGACCAAGAATTTTCTCATTCTTTTCTTGAGGTCGGAACGGATCTTTATTCGCATCAAGTGATCGAACAACCATCGGAGTACTTAATGGATGTGCTTCATCCATATAAAATCGTTTCAACACTTTCTCTGTATAGGCAGATTGATGGACAAAAATGTCATTTGTCAAATGTTCAATTTGCAAACCAAGGCATAATTTTATCTTTCCAAGATCTTTCATCTTAAATTCCTTCTTTAAATAATCAATTGCCTTTTTTAGCTCTGCAGGAGTTCCAATAAGGTTTATGTCGTCAGCATATACAGCAAGTACAACAAACTCCGATATTACTTTCTTTATAAAAACACATGGGCAAATTTCATCATTTGTATAGCCTTCCTTTAACAAATATTCACTAAGGCGGTTATACCACATGCGCCGGGATTGCTTCAAACTATACAATGATCTTTGTAATCTGATTGAATACATTTCCCGAGACTTTGAACTACATGCTTCAGGCATCTTAAATCCTTTAGGGATTTTCATGTATATTTCATTTTCAAGTGATCCATATAGATAGGCTGTAACCACATCCATCAAATGCATCTCAAGTCTCTCATGGACAACGAAACTAATGAGATAACGTAATGTTATTGCATCCATAACAGGGGAGTATGTCTCTTCATAATCAACACCAGGCCTTTGTGAAAATCCTTGTGCAACAAGACGTGCCTTATATCTTTGTATCTCATTTTTCTCATTTCTTTTTCGCACAAAACCCCATTTATAACCAACAGGTTTAATGCCATTTGGTGTTTGGACTACAGGTCCAAAAACTTCCCGTTTGGTAAGTGAGTTTAACTCTGATTGAATTGCCTTTTGCCACTTTGGCCAATCACGTCTTTCTTGGCATTCTTTAACAGATTGGGGTTCAAGATCCTCACTATCTTGCATAATTCTTGTTGCAACATTATAGGCAAAGACATAATCCACATTTATTTCCAATCTATTCAAATTAGTCCCAACATTAATTGGATTAATTGATATTTCCTCATTTTCTTGAGTCTCAGGCTCATTGATTTCTTCAAGAATATCATTATTGCTCAAATCTCGAATTTCTTTGTGTGGTTCCTTCGTAGTGTCATCTTGACCATTTGTTTTTGTTTTTCTAGGATTTCGATCCTTAGAACCCAATGGTCTACCACGCTTCTGGCGTGCTTTGGACTCGTTTGCTATGACACTAGTAGATGGTCCTACAGGGACATCAATCCGAATCGGGACATTCTCTGCAGGGATATGTGATTTGGTAATCCTTTTCAAATATGTAAATGCGTCTGGCATTTGATTTGCTATTTTCTGTAAGTGAATAACCTTTTGAACCTCTTGCTCACAAATAAAAGCACGTGGATCAAGATGAGACAATGATGAATTATTCCACAAAATTTCCCTTTTTATTTCATTATTCTCTCCCCCTAATTTTGGGAAAATTGTCTCATCAAATTGACAATCTGCAAATCGAGCAGTGAACAAATCTCCAGTTAATGGTTCAAGGTAGCGAATAATGGAGGGCGATTCAAACCCAACATATATTCCTAATCTTCTTTGGGGACCCATCTTGGTGCGATGTGGTGGTGCTACAGGCACATATACGGCACATCCAAAAATTCTTAGATGGGATATATTAGGTTCTTGACCCAAAACCAATTGCAACGGAGAAAATTTATGATAGTTTGTCGGTCTGAGACGAACGAGTGTTGCTGCATGCAAAATAGTGTGACCCCAGACAGTCGTGGGCAACCTCGTTTTCATGAGTAATGGTCTTGCAATCAACTGCAAACGTTTAATTAATGACTCTGCAAGGCCATTTTGAGTGTGAACATGAGCTACAGGATGTTCAACTCTTATCCCAATTGATAAACAATAATCATTAAATGTTTGGGATGAAAACTCTGCAGCATTATCAAGGCGAATAGACTTTATCGGATTATCAGGAAATTGTGCCCGTAATCGAATTATTTGTGCCAATAATTTCGCAAACGCCAGGTTGCGAGATGACAGTAGGCATATATGAGACCATCTAGAAGAAGCATCTATTAGGACCATAAAATATCTAAATGACCCACTCGGGGGGTGAATTGGTCCACAAATATCCCCATGTATACGTTCCAAAAATTCAGGGGATTCAAACTCAACCTTTGTAGGTGATGGCCTAATAATTAACTTGCCTTGATAACAAGAAGGGCAAGAAAATTCATTGTTTAAAAGAATCTTCAGGTTCTTTAATGGATGCCCATTTGAATTTTCTATAATTCGTCTCATCATTATAGATCCAGGGTGTCCCAATCGATCATGCCAAAGTACAAACGTATTGGAGTCCATAAACTTCTGGTTTACGACAGAATGTGCCTCAATTACTCCAATTTTTGTCCAATATAAGTCAGAAGACAAAGCAGAAAACTTTTCTATAACAACTTTCTGGCCAGAGACATCCTTGGTGATACCAATATATTCAAGATTCATCTCATCCATTGTTTTAATATGGTATTCATTTTGACGGATATCTTTAAAACTTAATAAGTTCCTTCTGGACTTAGGAGAGAACATGGCATCCTTTATAATGAGTTTTGTTCCCTTAGGCAAAATTATGGCGGCTCTTCCGGAGCCTTCAATCAAATTAGTACTACCAGAAATGGTATTAACATTTGCCTTACCCATAAGTAAATGAGAAAAATATTTCTTGTCCTTGAAGATCGTGTGTGTGGAAGCAGAATCAATCAAACATATGTCTTCATAATTGGATTTTAATCCAAACTTACTTTGAGAGTTATCCATATCTTCTAATGAAATGACACAAACAAAGCAAAATAAATACTAAGTATTAGAAATTCCAGTAAACTAAATACAAACCAAAGTTGTACAAACAAATGAAACTACATACCAATACAACGTTCCAATATAATAATCCAAGTCAATATATCATTTAGGATATTTACTTAACTTATTAGGTCAACAGACTAATTTAATAACACATTTCTGTGGATAACCAAAAATTTCTTATACCGAAATAAGGACTCGAAATTAAAAATTATGATTAACAGAGCTGCTGTAAACAATCGCTATAAATAGTACTGTACCCATAATTTCCTTTTCTTTAGTTAGGAAAAATAAGCATTTACGAGGTGTAAAGCAAGTACAAAAAAAAAATTGTGATTTGATTGCTCATCTTCTTGTGGCTGAACAAAATAATGATTTGCTGATGAAAAATCACGAGAATCGACCTACTGGCGTTGCACCACTCCCCGAAGTGAATGAGGTGTATGCCCACTACTCCAGGCGTGGAAAAGGTCGTGGCCCCGGTCGTGGTCATGATAATAGTTGTGGTCGTTATAATGGTCAAAGAAGAAATTATTTTTCTAGTGTTAATCACTCTTCAAAGAAAAATCACCACCAAAAGGGGAAAAAGAAGGATGATAGGCAAGAAGTGCCAGAAACACGTGGCTCAGAAAACAAATGCTATCGATGTGGTGGAAGTGGACACTGGTCACGTACCTGTCGTACGGCAAAGCACTTGGTTGAGCTTTATCAGGCATCAATTAAAAGAAAAGAGAAAAAATCTCGAAGCTAATTTTATCTCTGAAAATCAAATTGACATCACACACTTGGATGTAGCTGATTTCTTTGAGCACCCTGAAGGAAAGATAAATCACTTGATTGGTCATGGTTCTGTGGTTAGAGATGATTGAGTTGTTTATTTTAATCTTTACTAGTCGTAGTAGTTGATGAATAAAAGACCATGTGACAGTAGCTGTTTACATGAGTACTATTTTTAATTGGTCTAGATTTAGTCAGCTTGTTATAGTTAGTTATTAATAAAATTTTAATCTGATTTGTCGTGAGTAAATCATTAATGAAGGTGCAAATTCTATAACCAATTTGGTTAAACATTATAACTGCAGCTGCATTGAGTTCTATTATATACATATAACTATTTAATTTCCATTTTTTTTACTTAATATATATGGAAACGGAAGAATAGAGATGTGGTTACAAAGTGATTGGGTTGGATTAAAAGTCAACCATGGTTTTCACCGCATATTGTTACTTCTTTACACCACAATTTTTGCCGCAATTGTGATATGATGTCAATAGGAATTTAGTTTACAGTGAAAAAGATCCGAGGCAAGTATAATTGATTAGCAAAGCAATATGCAGAAAGCTTTACAAATGATGTCAAGAGAGAGTGAAAGAAAAGATGCTGAATGCGAACAAATTATTTTTGATAGTAGAAGAATTTAATATTTGTTATTCCCGTCTCTCCATACTGCTTTACGATTGATTCTCACGTGATTAAGGAATAACATGTGTAAATTTTTTATTTTTTTTTGAGAAATGTATTGTGATTTGATTGCTCATCTTGCTTTTTCATTTAAATTAAGACGGAATGAGTAAAAAAGAAAGAAATGAAATAAAGAAAATGGGGCCGAAGTCAAAAACAAAATATTTTCTCTGTTTCAATTTATATGAAACATTTTATTTTTTAGTTTATATAAAAAAAAGATACATTTCAATAATATTTCTATAGCTTATTTTTTATTATAATTTTTTTAAATTATGTATCTAATCAAACTATATCACAAAAATTAAAAGGGAGTTACAAAATAGAGTCGTCATATAATGATTCGAACATCAGACCCCAAAAGTCGGATAAGATCGTGAAGAGCCGTCTCATTTTTATTTTTCTGAACAGCTCCTATAAAGCACAAAGGCAGACACGTCAGCTTCCCATCATACAAGGCACCCACTTTGTCCCCTTTTGTGGACCCTGATACAATACCATTTTCTCTCTCTCTTATCCCTTTTTCTTCATCTTTTACATGTATTTAAACAGACTCTCCTTAACGCAAAACATATTCATACATCCACATTCTTAATTCAATTCTCCTCTCCTGCTGTTGACCTTTACATGAACAATTATTCGGCCTAATATTATATTAGCAAAACAGTCTCATTCACATTTGGTTTGCCCTCTTTGATCCGTTCTCATTCAATATTCAATTATTAACTCATAATCTATTTAAAGATAGTACGTGTTCTTGGTCCTTACAATCACATAAAAATTTCAATCTTTTCTAAAAATTACCTGATTATTTGTTAAAAATATTACTCAATGGCAACTGCTATGGGAAATGTTGGGGGTTGTGGGTCAGCCTCTGCTTCTTGGATTAGTTTGACAAAGAAGAATTTGAAGGGTGATAAAATTAGATTTAATGTTTCTTGTATATATTCGCTTTCTCTGAGTTTGATTGGATTTGGTTTGGTTGAAAATGATTTGAACAAAAATGGATTGGGTTTCAAACCGCCCATATTTTATGTGGGTAAATATGGGTTGGGTGATAAATGACTAGGTAGGTTATGGGTTAACCCATATTATACAAGTGTAAATATTATTTCAAGTGTATGTTTATGATTTTTTTCTTTTGTCAAGTTAAATTATTTTTTTCATATAAATTTCAGGGGTGAGGGGTGGGGGTCGTGGAGGGGGTAAGATTTTTTTTTTTTTTTTGGCGGGGGTTGGGGTGGGGGACCAGAAATTCTTTTCCATTATTTATAAATTTTTTATACAAGTAATATATATGAAAATTGAAATTTGGGGGGGGGGGGGGGGCGTGGAGGGGGTGGGGCGGGGGTAAGATTTTTTTTTTCCAGTTTTTATAAAAGTAAAATATTTGAAATTGATTTTTTTTTGGGGGGGTCCGGGGGGGGGGGGGGTCGGAGAGGGATGGGGTGGGTGGGGGTAAGAATTTTTTTTCCATTTTTTATAAAACTTTTATAAAAGTAAAATATTTGAAACTGATTTTTTTTTTTGGGAGGGGGGGGGGTGTTTCGGAGAGGGGTGGGGTGGGAGTAAGAAATTTTTTTCATTTTTTATAAAATTTTATAAAGGTAAAATATATGAAATTGATTTTTTTTTTCGGGGGAGGGTATGGGGGGTGGGGGTAGGGATCGGAGTGGGAGGTAAGAAAAAAGTTCTCCTTTTTTATAAGCTTTTTATAAAAGAAAAATAAAGTATATGAAATTTAAAAAAAAAAAAGTGTGTGGGGGTAGGGGGCATGGCTGGGTGGGTGGTGGGGTAAGGGTTGGGGTGGGAGGTAAGAAAGAAATTTCTCATTTTCAAAATGAGTTGTTATTGGATCAAGTGTGTTCTTATATGGATACTCATATTTTACCCGTATTTGCCCATATTTTTATGGGTTAAAGAGAGACTTCAAACCCATACTTACCCACCTAAAATATGAATGACCCAACTCACTAACATATGGGTAAAATGAGCTAATTTTCTAAATATGAGCTCAAATTACCACCTCTACCCTAGATATATAAAATATCTATTATAAACCTAAAGCTAAAGCCCCATTAAGTATTATATTCCCTCTAGCAAAGGAGTTATTGATGTTTATTATGAATTTTTTAGAGTATATCCAATTAAATTGCTGCAGAGAAATGTCGGAACTTGACATTAGATACTGAAAAGCGGGACAAAAGTTAAAAAATGATAGGCAAATGTACTTTATCAAAAGTAATTGAAGAAATAGTAGCAATTTACATGTTGATTTTAATTTTTATCATCTCCTATATTTAGTCGATACACCGTTCGATAATCGCCTGATAATTGCTAACTCGTTACCAAACCAATCGATATCTTATCGGTTAGCTAGTGGATTAAAATATTTAAAAGCCGATAACCGATAAGCTGATCCGTTAAGTGTAATTATCCGTCCGATCCGTCCGATAAGCATCTCTACACGCATCTGCTTAATTTAATTAATTACTATCTCCGGATCAAAAAGAGTGTGCACTTAATCATTTGCACACCTCTTAAGAAAATATTAACTCATAGACCAAAATAGGTAATTTGACTAACTTATATTATCCCTACTTCAATAGGTATTGACTTTTATTAGAATTTAATCACGTAACACTTAATAAAAATAAAATTAATTATTTCTTAATTTGATAAGTAGATCAGAAGGAAATGGTATTAGCTGGCTGAGACAGAGTCGTTGTTGGCTTCTACACCCCCTAAACCACATTCCAAATCCGCGCTTTTAGCTCCCTCGTACCGTACTATCACTATTCAGCCATGTGTTTTATGACCTGGCTCCACGTTGGCAGCAATCTTGTTAACTCTATTTTTTTTTTCCAATCGACCAAGTACTCTTCTTAAAACCTTAATCAATAAATACACGATAACCGTGTATTTACTCATGAATTTTATTACTCAATTACGATTAATTAATATGTCAAATTATCGGAATCGAACTTTAAAAATATCGAACCGAACACCGAATGTTCACTCCTAATTATGGGTGCAGAGAAATAACTATTTTCCTAATATATCTTGTGGGCAAACAAATTAAACGATGACTAGAGAATATCTAAGATGTGAAATCTAAGAAATTTATCTGTTTTGTGATAATTCCTTCCAATCAGTAATTCAACTGTGGTTGCAAAGAATTCACTTTCATAAGCTCGGAAAAGCCCCTAAATCTCCTAAACTAATATCTACATTGAAGTTCTACGAAGTACAGTACTTAAAAAATAGTCCAATAATATATTTCCTTAGAGAATATTGTGATTCAAATGTCAAGTTTGATCTCCTAATTTTATCGAAGTGTCAATCTAAAGCCAAAGATGCATTGACCAGAGGCGAATCCACGATTTCAAGAGGATGAGTTCACCACTAGCTATCGGATGTTTTGATTTCTTTTGCCTTTGGCTTGTTGCAGGTTAGCGCCTATAGATTTTTTTTATTTCTTTTGCCTTTTGTGATTTGCATAATTAGAAATAAAGGGAAAAAAAATTCATTAGATGTAATATAAAAAGAACACGTTTTTTTACTTTTAGGTAATTAGAATTATAGAAGAAAAAGTATTCAGAATAATATAAAAATGAAAGTTAAAAGGTTGCTTTAGAAAATAAAAGTATAGAACGTGCAGGGGCTCGGGTTTGAACCCCAAGACCTTGAAGAAATAAACACAGTCCCTAATCAGTGCTCCACTCAGCCTGGTTTAAGCATGGGTTCCTTCAGGTACTATTAAATATATTTTCAGAATTATATACATAATATATTGAGTTTAGTCGAGTGATCATGTGTTCACGTGACCCAAAATTAATACATAATATATTGAGTTTAGTCGAGGGGAATAACTAATAGACAAAATTCTATTCGCCAACTTGTATGATTGTATGAATGAATCTAAATCGAGTCAGACAGTATGTATACGGTAAAAATCGAATATATGCTAAACCGGTAAGACCGGAGTCCGAGGGAAGAAAGAAATTAGCACGAGCATGAAGACTTTCTTTAAGGATCAGAGGAGTGCTTGATTCGAAGAAAGCGAAGGATATCGTTTGGTCCGGTTTCTCCATAGCCAAGATGATCGTGGCGGTTGATTCGGTTGATCCGTTACGCGATTGCCACGCGTCGATACCGTCCTGCCATGTTTAACTGTCAATCGTACGGGTGTCAGACCGTACGACCAACCTAATCCAACCTAATCCATTTTAGAGTTTTTCTTTATTTTTTAGGGCCTCTTGTTGTATGAAGCTCATGGGACAATACTATAAAAAGGGGTCATTGTCCCACTTTTGAGGGGTTGGCTTTCTCATATCAAGAACATCTTGTACTAGAAAATATATATAAATCTCTCTCCCAATATCAGATTTTGGTCCGGATTCATTGTGTTCATCTCTTAGATTTGTTCATATAAGTAATACTCATATATTAATAGATACATTGATCTATAGCGAATCTCTGATCATTATTACTCTCTTCATATCATATCCATACATACCTTTTTCCACCAAATAGATTGAGGCTTAACCACATATCCTATACCTACTCACAAATTTAATTGATTATTCAAATTTGGGGTAAACACAGTAGATATTTTCGCATAATATCTTGAGAAAAATAGAAAAATTAAATCTTCGTAATCCAGTAAATAAGAGTTTTCAGAATGAAAATTACTCCGTCCCTTCGATTTTATGTGTCTTAATTTAATTAACCAAAGTTTAATAATGTAAAATAGACTTTTGTATTTTGTAATGTTATTTAAAAGTGCGTATAATATACATATAGACATAGTATAAAATATCAATTGTCATGATCATTCCATTCCTTTAAGAGATCTTTACGTAAGAATACACTGAAATATTGAATCTAAAAACTTATTTAAATACAAAAATGTTAATCTTTTTTAAAATATAAGAAAGTCACCTCTTTTAAAACATACTACTGTCTCCACCCAATTTTGTGCAACTGTGTTTCCTTTTTAATTCATGCGGAAAAATGACATTTTAAACTTTCTATTTTATCTTAAATGAGATGATTTATAGTCCTAATTTTTTTTTTAAACCTCTAATTTAAATTTCCTTAAAAAAAAGGTTTGTGCTCAGTTGAAAACTTTCACTTAAATTAAGACGGAATGAGTAAAAAAGAATGAAAAGAAATAAAGAAAATGGGGCCGAAGTAAAAAATGAAATATTCTCTCTGTTTCAATTTATATGAAATATTTTATTTTTTAGTTTATATATATAAAAAAAAGATGCATTTCAATAATATTTCTATAGCTTATTTTTTATTATAATTTTTTTTAATTTTTTTTTAAAATTATGTATCTAATCAAACTATATCACAAAAATAAGAAGGGAGTTACAAAATAGAGTCGTCATATAATGATTCGAACATCAGACCCCAAAAGTCGGATAAGATCGTGAAGAGCCGTCTCATTTTTATTTTTCTGAACAGCTCCTATAAAGCACAAAGGCAGACACGTCAGCTTCCCATCATACCAGGCACCCACTTTGTCCCCTTTTGTGGACCCTGATACAATACCATTTTCTCTCTCTCTTATCCCTTTTTCTTTATCTTTTACATGTATTTAAACAGACTCTCCTTAACGCAAAACATATTCATACATCCACATTCTTAATTCAATTCTCCTCTCCTGCTGTTGACCTTTACATGAACAATTATTCGGCCTAATATTATATTAGCAAAACAGTCTCATTCACATTTGGTTTGCCCTCTTTGATCCGTTCTCATTCAATATTCAATTATTAATTCATAATCTATTTAAAGATAGTACGTGTTCTTGGTCCTTACAATCACATAAAAATTACCTGATTACTTGTCAAAAATATTATTCAATGGCAACTGCTATGGGAAATGTTGGGGGTTGTGGGTCTGCCTCTGCTTCTTGGATTAGTTTGACAAAGAAGAAGATGAAGGGTGAGAAAATTAGATTTAATGTTTCTTGTATATATTCGCCTTCTGCGAGTAATCCTTACAAGACGTTGAGGATTCAACCTGATGCTTCTGAAACTGATGTCAGAAAGGCTTTTAGACAGCTTGCTCTTCAGGTATATATCTTCTCTCTTCTAATATATATGTCTGATATTTTAATTTCGTAGGTGTAAAAATAGTTATTCCCCTTGATATATGAGTTGGGGAAAAGTAGCAGAATATCGTAAACTTATCAGAATGCGTGTATGTTGATCCAAACACCAGGATTATAAAAAAAAAAAGTAGTTTATGGTAGAAAAAGTTGATGATGGAGTAACAAATACGAGTATTATGATTCGTCCTATGCATGGTATTTCTCTCTTTTAATGGAAAAAAAGTGTTTTTTGTTCAAATATGTATCCTCTTAGGTGAATTAGTTAGCTTTCTGTGAAATTGTTGCCTTTTCATCTTGCTATTTTAGGCTTTTTTGCTTCTCTGTTTGTTAGACTTGTTAATTAATGAAATGTGTTTTGATGGGATTTCAGTATCACCCTGATGTGTGCAGAGGAAGTAATTGCGGCATTCAATTCCACCAAATTAACGAAGCATACGACGTAGGTTTTCTGCATCTAGCCAATTGACATTTCTTTTGGTCCATCTCATTTTTATTTTTTTAATTTTTATTTTCTTATTTTATAGTTATAAAATTGTGGATTATATGTTGCTTTAGCTCTAACTTTAAATTAAAAAAAAAGTTGGGTGAAGCAGAGAACACAGTGAACCAAAATGAAAGAAGGTTGACAAAGATAAAGCTTGGATTCTTGATACTTGATAGTGTGATTTGTATTTTTCTACTAATCCTACTAATCTATTCCTAATAATAAAATAAAAAGGGGACTCTAGTTTAAGCCACTAACAGAGCCTCAAAGGATTAGTATGAAACTTTATTCCGTAAACAAATGCTTGGTAGGTATCAATCACTTCATCCTTGGATTATTTAATCATGTAGGGAACCAGTGGACACGTTTTAGGCAAAAGGTCCTTTTCACTTTATGTTAGAAAATTGAGAGGTGTAAATTACATTATCTAATAATGTCACTATCCAGATTTTCAATTAGTATTACGTACTAGAACTTCTTTGTGTGGGTCCATTTCTTTTAATATAATATTTTAGGATCAATTATGTTAAACTTCTCAATTATTCAGTCTCTTTAATTTCTTTAATGTTTGGTTATTGGTGCAGACTGTGATGAGTAACTTGAGAGGTGAAACCAAGAGTGCAGAGATATTTGAGGAATTTGCTGATGATGATTATGATTCCATGAGAGGAGTTAATGATCCAGATTGGGATATGTGGGAAGAGTGGATGGGATGGGAAGGGGCTGGCATTAGGGACTATTCTTCACACATCAACCCTTACATTTAATCTTTAATCTGGATTACTATAGTGTTTTTGTGAAATACTAAAAAGAAAACCCATCCATCTCTTCAATTTAAAGATGGTTTGAGGTTTCTGTACAAACTCAAGTGGGAAGATGGAGGAGTTGTATATTTTGTACATAGATGGAAGCCTATCCTCCTTTGTATTTACCGATTATATAATGATAATAATGCACGGATTATATATCAATGAGAATTTACATTACTGGAAAATATTCTATTGTCCTAATTCCTAAAATAATTATGAATATTACAGCTTCAAGAACTTTTAGTTGTTTAATGTTTCATAATCCGTTGAATGTTTATGTAGAATAGGTCAATATGGATTGAATAATGAATTGAAATTCAAGAAGTTCAATTGTAACAGAGTCAAAATCAACATTCTTATGTGTCGAATTGGTGGATTTGGTCAATTTCAGGGGATAAAGTCGGATTGAACCAGTAAATGGGGATATTTTTTATTTCGGAAAAGGGCCAGATATGCCCGTGGACTATACGATATTACACGCATATGCCCATATTTTAAATATTATCCCAGACGTGGCCTTATCGTTATGTTTTGCAGTCACTCGTGCCCTTGATTTAACAGAAACCCGAAAAAAATATTTGAGGGCATATTTGTGCACTTTCACATAGTATAGGGGCATGTTTGATCAGTTGAAATTCCTGAACTACATATTGTAGCAACAGTTCCTAGATTTTTTTTTTATAGTGCACTTTATGCTAGTCAATGTTCTTTTGGCACTGCATTTTGAAATTTCACGCGTATAGTGCAACTCCACACTTTGCTCCTTATTCTTTCACTTACTTATACAATATCCGATGCTTCGAGTTCTTCAAATAGTCATGGAAGAGTTTGTGGATGTGGAGTTGCGGCACTCCATCTCACATCATGGACTTCAGATGTCATAAGTCTGATGTAAGTTATCTCTTTGTCCTTGTAATTATTTTTTTGCGGCAGATCAATGAATTTTTTTATGTTTATGTTTATGTTTTGTTGTGGCAGATCTGTCCCCTTGTGATTTTTGTTGCATGCATTATCATGTAGATATTTGAATTGAGAAGACGAAAAATTTCCAGAAGGAACTATCTAGGTCATTAACAAATTGAAAAATAAAAAAGATGTTAGTAATAGTGAAAGAATATTTGAAAAGATAATATGGTGCTCTTATTAGCAATTTCCGAAAAAATGGTGCTCTTGTTAGTAAAATCAATCTTCAAAAGATGGATGTAATTGCATTTAATCTTTTAGTGGTATAATTTAGATGTAATGTAATGGTGGATGGATTGTAAATGTTTTTTTTTATGTTTTGGAAATCAATGATATTTTGTGCCGTATTGTTGTTTTTGTGCCATAATATTCAGGAATCTCAATAGATTGAACATGCCTTTATACTATGCGAAACTGAACAAATATGCTCTCCTATATATTTTCATTAAATCAAGGGCACAAGTGACTGCAAAACATAACGGTAAGGGCACGGTTGGGACAACATTTAAATTATAGGCAAAAGCCCATAATATCGTATACTCCAAGGGCAGATCCGGCCCTTTTCCCTTTTCATTTTGAGCCAATTTTTTTTAAAAAGCATGTGGAACCAAATTAACAATTTATGTGAAGTCTCTTTCCGAGAGAAGCACAGCCGGTGGGGGTGATGACTGATACTGGGATGTGTGAGGGGGTTCCTTTCTATTTTGTCAGACTTTATTGCACAAGACAATATCGTAGTGGTCACTTTCGAACAATAATAAGATGAGTAAAATTCATTGCACCGAGCAATTATTGATTCATTTGTAACACATTGATAACATCCTTTATGACTTTTGGGATTGGGAATTTGGAATGTGTGAGCCGTGTCGTTTTGGCTGGCTGTTTATCAAAAGAGAGAGCAAAAAGAATGTCATGGAAGAAGCACCGTGGCAAAACAAACACAAACGCCTTGTGATGAATACCTTGGGAATTTTTTTTAATACTTGTGATGTTTTACTGACATTAATTGTGTGAGACTCCTTTTTGTGATATAAAAGGTTGCGAATTGTTTCCTTTTTTTTTTAGTTATTATTCTCTCATTAAAAATGGCAAAGAAGTTCGCAGAGGTGGTAAAGAGTTGACTCCCTCCGTCCATATTACTTGCATGTTAGCTCAAAAAAATCAATTTAAAAAAAAATAGTTACTTTAGAAATTCAAAAATAAAATTGACAATTATTTTCAACCATATCCTCAATATTAAAGAAGTTGTTCTTTTTTAATATTGTTTAATTATAAAAAAAATATTATTATAGAGATAAGTGGTAATTTAATAATTTATACTTTGTATTTATTGTTTTTTCTTAATGTGCGTGAAAAAAGCAAAGCGACAATTAAAATGCTACATATTGAATAATAACAAGCAAAAATTGATAAATCAAAGTATGAAAACTATGGAAATACCAAATATTTAACTGCATATCCATTTCATTAGTATTACTAAACCCATCCTAATAGAAAAAGCAAAAGTAAATGAACAAGAAAAAGAGAAAGAAATAAAGAAAGCAAGCAATCAAAATTATGACCTAACGATCACCAAAGTTAGGAACTTAGGATTATTATTATAGGAGATTTGAATTCGAACCTCAGTGAAGATAAAATATTACAAGGTAATTTTTTTTATTTGTCTAAATTTTTTTATGATAGATTTACTCCACACTTATATTGGTACAAGTGATACACATAGTAGAATAGTTAGAGTACATGAACTCTAATAGAAATACCACCATGATCTTGAAAAGGAAAAATATATTTTTTATCATATTGGAAAGAAAAATATGAAATTACCACCTTGTTTGGACAGTTGTTTCCTATTGTATTGTTAGTTTAAATATAACGATTCAGTGTCGGAGCCAGAGTGTCGAAGACGAGTTCGGCCGAACCCACAACCTTTTGTTCAAACCCTATATATTTTTTAAGAAATATATGTAATACGTATAAATTAGTAATTTTGGAACCCAGTAACTTAAAGAGTTTGAATTCGGAACCCACAAACCTCAAATTCTAGCTCTGCTTCTATAATGATTGTTTCGATTGTCACTTAAATTTTATTATATGTATCGTTAAATCCATCGTTACATAAAGATGAAAGTCTCATGTTATGTAACGACTGATCTGGTGCGATCAGGTCATGAAATTATTTTTTTCTCATTTTATCTTTATTTAATAGCTAATAATCATATTTTACTATGTACCATACTTTTTTTATTATACCTCTATACTGTTGAATACTCTTCTTGTAGGTTTATCCTTCAAATTGTTGGTGTCTGACATAAAGTAACGACGAAAAACTACTTATCAAAATAATACAACACAAATACAATACGACAATATGTAACAATCATCCAAACAAGATGTGGTTATCTCTCACGATCAGAAAAATATGAATACTAAAGTGGTTAGCTGTAAAGATCTAGATTATATCGATCGGTGTTTTGAAAGGCATTTTTGGGGCGAGCCTTGGGGCGAAAGTCTCAAAAGGCGTATGCCTAACGATTCGGGGCATATGCCTGGGCGTGTGGGGCGAGTTTTTTGTGTTGCGACGTACGCCCAGAAAACTTCTCCAAATTAAAACAAAATTTGTTAAATAAGTCCTTAATATAATGCCCAAATTCTCAAAAATCAACTTGTAATTACTTAAATGTTTTAAAAGGAATTAAAACATTAAATATAAAGGTCAAGACCTTTTTTTTTATTGCTGGATGCCTAATTTATGTTCTTCCCAATTCTTTACCTTGTCTTCTACTATATCAAAAAAAGTTCCGAACAATTACTTGTGCTTGTAAATAGCATATAATAGATTGTTTTGATTAATTTTTTGTGGTGATGGAGCACATATATATATATTTTTCACTTAATTATAGTTTTCTTCAGTTATTTATGCAATTTTACCTATATACAAATATTTATTATAATTATATTATTTTATGAATATTAAAAATTAAATACCCATGGGCTTACACTCTGTGCCTTGCGGCCTCGGGGCTTACGGCTAAAACGCTTCACCTTACGCCTCCACCTTTTAAAACATTGGTATCAATGCATGCATCATAATTTCGACGATCGGACTATCAAATTGGACACTCCCAAATTCGTGTTAATTATGTATTAAAAAAAAAAAAAAGGAAAAGCAGCACGAATCCAGCCTAAATAAATATATAAATAAAAATGAATGACAGTTAAATGTGTAAGGAATATTCATCAGCCACATATTATTATTATTATATAAATAAAAGCAAAAGATACATAGGAGTAAGAAATATACAATTTTATTTTTTCAGGACAGATTTTTATATTTTCTGCAATTGCAAATTGCGTAAATTACAATTACTGTAGTGCTGAAAAGAAATCAATCTACACTCATTTGCTCTATACTATCAGCTTATTAGGTCAGGTGACTTCTACGTTTTTTCTCAATCGGCGAATTTCCGGTGTGCCACGTGGCGGCGGAGCTACAGTGACAGTTCCAATCGAAACCCTAACCCGTAAAGTAAAATCGGGTCGAAATTTGTACTGATTTAGGCCCGCAATTTCAAATGAGGGCCCGGTTAATTTGGTGAACACCGATCTACAGTAAAGGTTCCTTCCTATTTACCTTTTCTCTGATAATTTACAGTGGTAACATGCTGTTTGTCAACTAGGTTATAGTAATGAAGCTTCAATTCAATTTCTCAAGCTTCATTACTGAATTTTACATGTTAGTTTCAATTACTCCCTCTGTCCCGTTAGTCCCAATTTATGAGTGACTTTTCGCTTCTTGAGATTTAAACTGAACTTTGACCAATATTTTAAGACGGAACATCTTTTTTTTTGACAAGGTAACAGACTTAAGACGTAACTTTTCACCAAAAATTGATATGAAAAAAGTTACAAACTTATAGTACTTGTCATGTAGTTTTCAAATATATAAATTTAATCTTAACATATTGAGTTAATCTAATCCAATTTAACTTCGAAGGTGGGTTTAATTGACTCGAAAAGCGAAAAATGTCACATAAATTGGGACAGAGGGAGTAAAATGTTTTTCTGTCAAAAATACTTTTGAGTTTCTCAAGCTTCAGTGTTAATTCAAATGTTTTCTTTAGGAAATCATTTTCTGGTGTTGGGTTGGGTATTGAAGTAGCTGACATGTAGTAATTGTACAGGTGTAGGACAGGAATGAGAATAATGTTTTGTTAATCATTTCTGAGTTTTGATTAAAACAAGTAGGATTGAGTAAGAGTTGGATGTTTGTAAAGGAGTATGATACCTCACTCTTATGTGAAGAAGTAATGGAAAATATTTGCTGATACCTCACTCTTATGTGAGGAAGTCATGGAAAATATTTGCCACATTTCAAGGTAACCAACTGCTCCTAGGAAACATTCTGCTTCATACCTAACACACTCTTGATGTCATTTACTATATCTTTCATAGTATCCAAACAGCCTATTCCACATATACTGATTTGGGATGCCATTAAATCCCAAAACTAATTTAGCCACCGGGTGTTGTATTACAGAACTTGATAAGGTAGGGCGGAACTCATAGGCAGAATCGATACTTTCCGGGAAGCTGCTGATGCTGAATGTAGACTAACTGTGTTTTTTAGTACAATTGATGATGTGTATACAGTTAGCATTGGCTCACCTTTGACTCTGGCCTCTTAATTAACTCGCTACTTTGTCAACTTCTCAGTACCTCATGAGTCATGAGTGTGGCACACACATCTACATCTTTTCCTATCTATAGTCAACGGACTGCTGCTCATAACTACTAACTATCCATCTAAGCCACGATAGCAAAGGCTAAAAAAAAAAGAGTAGGCAGTTTCATCCATTGAAGCTTCACGTAATTTATTGCTGGCATAATGGACCAACTTATCTAAATTCCTACATGGCCCCTACAAACCCGATTAAACTTAATGAGGGAGTCTATGGAGAATCATGGGTGGGGATGGAGGTTTCTTTCACAGTTACTTGTTTGGGTTTTCCAGTTTTACTCTTGAAGCTCATTAATTTTTCATTTGTTCCAGCATCTAAAAGTTTTTTTTTTTAATCTTTGAAACAGTTAACATTAGCATCTAAAAGTCTTCATTGATGGCTGAAATCAAAGAACGCCTGCTTCCACCAAAACCTGCATCAGCAGTAAATCTTAGAGAAGTATCTTATAGGCCCCCGGGGGCCTCTGGTCGTCAACCTTTTCAAGGTATAGATGTCTTGGGCCTTAAGAAGCGAGGTCAAGGACTTCGATCATGGATTCGGGTTGATACATCTGGCAATTCCCAGGTCATTGAGGTTGACAAGTTCACTATGATGCGTCGTTGCGACCTTCCAGCTCGTGATCTACGTCTATTAGATCCATTGTTTGTTTATCCATCAACAATCCTTGGCAGGGAGAAGGCAATTGTTGTAAATCTTGAGCAGATTCGATGTATCATTACAGCTGATGAGGTTCTCCTATTAAATTCTCTTGACAGCTATGTCCTGCAGTATGTAGTGGAGCTGCAGCGGAGGTTGCAAGCTGCAGGAGCAGGTGAGGTTTGGCAGTCAGAAGGTGAGTTGAGCAGAAGAAGAGGAAGCAGGAATATTGAGAATATTTTTGGTACTCCATCCCCGGATTATTTGCCCTTTGAATTCCGGGCTCTTGAAGTTGCGCTTGAGGCAGCTTGTACTTTTCTTGATTCTCAGGTATGTAGTGAAAACACCATCACGGGGACTTTGTTTTCATCTATATATTGTATGAGTATATGGTACAAGTTTTGCAATAAAAATCTACTAAGACCTTATGTCTGAGTAGCCTCAAGTTACATTTCACCCGTGGAAATATATATGCATTAATGCAATAGTATGGAAACACAAAGTGCGCCAATGGCATTAGTTGCTTTGAAGGGGAAAAATACAAAGATACTTCTTCCAATTTTTGCCGGAAATAGCTTGAGTTTTTTTTTTTTTTTTTTTTTTTTTTTTTTTGTGATAACCGAGAAATCCTCGAGCGCCCGTGGTGGTGCACGGTTCGAAACTCGAAGGATAATGGGCCTGTTTCTCTATCGTTCTCCACTTATGTATCAGGTTTTTCCCTACAGCGGGATTCGAATCCATGACGTACGCCTAACCCACACATCACAAACTGCACTCTTATCACTAGACCAAAGCCTGGGGGCTAGGAAATAGCTGAGTTATTGCTCTGCATACTTAATAACCCCATATCCTTTCCCTTCACTTGCATGATCTCTAGCTGATTCAAAGCCTAAATATCATTTTTAATTGTTGGAAATATCTGACGGGATTCATACTCTGAACTTAGATTATAAAATGGTTGCAGAGTAGTTACGCTGCTCAATTTCATTTTGGTTCTATTCAAAATACTTGATATTTCGGTTTAAGCATGTCCGCTCTTCATGCTCTTGGGGAAATGGAGATGATTGTAAGTTGATATAGACAGAGCACCGAGCTCAATCCAGGACCCTTTCCTTTTTTATCAATTAAGGAGAAAAAAAGAAGATAATGATTTACTAGTAAACAGTAGGAGAGCATAAAACAAAACTAGTTAATAGGAGAAAGCTCTTGATGCAATAATCAAAACGAAAATGAAGAAAGAAGGACAAGAAAGTAAAGGATAGATAATTTGACACAACTAAAGACCCAAATTAGCAACCAAAGTTCTTAGATTAACTTGACCTCTAATTTAGGAACTAAAGAGCACCAAACTCTTAGGATGACCAATAGGGATTTGAAACCCTAGTAACCAATCCTCTCACAATGTTCACAATCTCAAGCTTAGCAAACTCTCAACACTCAAAAGAGTTTTAAAATCTCAAAATATCAATCATCAAAATAGTCTAAGTCTTCCATGAAGAAGAAGAGAACTATTTATACTATGCTAGAAATAAAAGATAGCAAAATGACATAAACACCCTTAATGAGACAAGGGCCTTGTTTGGCTATTCTTCTTTCTTCAAAATCTTGAAATCTCCTTTGCAAGAATAGCCAACTCTTCATCTTTTAGCCATTGTGGTAACTTCCCATTTCCTCTTCTTCTCCCCAAGCAATCTTCATCAACAAATGGACTTGGGATCCAAGGTGCTCATCAAAAGTATACTCAAGAGCCTCCCGCTTCATGAATATGCTTTGCAAGTGTTGTAGTTCCCGGACTTGGCTCCTTGTAAATGGCCTTGAGGCAAGTGGGCTTGCATCATTCTCCCCATCTTGAAGAGAATTTGTCCTCAAATTTGATGGCTCATCACTTTCCATTACCATGGGAGATAGGTCACAAATGTTGAAGGTGTTGTGAACTTGATATTCCGGAGGGAGATCAGTTTTGTAGGCATTATCATTAAGCCTCTCAAGGACTTCAAAGGGACCATCCCCACACGGCATCAACTTTGTCTTTCTCTTGTTTGGGAATCTTTTTTTTCAGAAGTGCACCCACACCCAATCTCCCGGTTCAAGGACCACCCTTTTTCTCCCTTGGTTTGCCCTTTTCGCCACCTTTTGATTCTTCTTTTCAAGTTGGAGCCTTGCCTTTTCATGGATCTTCTTCATAGCTTCGGCTCTCTTGTTACCATCTAAACGCAATACCACATCTTGAGACAAAGGCGTTAGATCCAAGGGGGTTAAAACCATACAACACCTCAAAGGGTGACATGCCAATAGTGCTATGAATAACTCTATTATATGCAAATTCTACTAAAGGCAATTGGTCTTCCCAAGAGGCTAGTTTCCCTTTTACCATGGCCCGAAGCATAGAACCTAAAGTCCTATTGACAACTTCGGTTTGGCCATCAGTTTGTGGGTGGCAAGAGGTGGAAAACAACAACTTCGTTCCAAGCCTACCCCACAATTCTTTCCAAAAGTGGCTAAGGAACTTGGGATCCCTATTGCTCACAATTGTCTTGGGAATGCCATGCAATTTAACCACATTTTCAACAAACAAAGAAGCAATATGGGGAGCATCATCAACCTTATGGCAAGCAATGAAATGGGCCATTTTCGAAAAACGATCAACAACAACAAAGATGCTATCTTTCCCCCTTTTTGTCCTAGGCAATCCCATCACAAAGTCCATGGAAATGTCAAACCAAGGTTGTTGAGGGACGGGGAGGGAAGTGTACAAGCCATGGGGTTGAAGCCTAGATTTAGCTTTTCGGCATTCAAGGCATTGGCCACAAATTCGGGCCACATCCCGCCGCATGTGGGGCCAATAGAATTGCTCCTCAAGAATCCCCATTGTCTCGTCAATCCCAAAGTGTCCCATCAATCCCCATTGTGTGCCTCCCTCACAAATAACTCCCTCCAAGAGCTCATGGGTAAACATAGTCGCGTGTTCTTGAACAAGAAACCATCAAACTTAGAATAGGGAGTAGAAGATCTATCCCTAAGTCACCTTTCCCTTTCCTATTCTTCGCATTCTAGAAAGATTTGTGCAAAGACGGGGTCCTTGGGATATAATGTCTTCAAGCTCTCAAAACCCATCAATTTGGAAGACAAAGTATTGATCAAAACATGTTTCCTTGATAAGGCATCCGCCACTACGTTCTCCTTTCCCTTTTTGTATTGGATTACATAAAGGAAGGATTCAAGGAATTCAACCCATTTGGCATGCCTTTTGTTCAACTTACCTTGGGCCTTAGGATGCTTTAAGGACTCATGGTCGGTCCGAATCACAAACTCTTTAGGGCATACAACTCAAGATCAAGATCATAAGTAGTATAATTCAAAGTCCCCCCCTTGAGTTTTTCACTAAAATAGGCTATGGGCTTTTGGTCTTGCATTAAAACGGCTCCAATACCCACTTTGCTTGCATCACATTCAATCTCAAATATTTTGTCAAAGTCGGGTAATTGCAACAACGGTGCGGAGCTAAGCATTTGTTTTAGAGTTTCAAAAGCCTTGGCTTGCTCCACACCCCAAGAAAAAGGTTTATCCTTTCGGATTACCTCGGTCAAAGGAGCGGCTATGGTACTAAACCCCTTAACAAACCGCCTATAAAAACTAGCCAATCCATGAAAACTTCTAATATCACCACTGGATTTAGGAGTTGGCCAATTCTTAATAGCGTCTATTTTGGATTCATCAACCTCAACGCCCCTTGAACTCACAACAAAATCCAAGAAAACAACTTCATCAACACAAAAAGAGCATTTAGCAACATTAGCATAAAGTTGTTCTTGTCTAAGCACTTCAAACACACATTTCAAGTGAATAACATGCTCATCCATGGTTTTACTATACACCAAAATATCATCAAAGTAAACAACCACGAATTTGTCAATAAAAGGTTTCATGACATGATTCATCAATCGCATGAAAGTACTAGGAACGTTAGTGAGACCAAATGGCATCACCAACCATTCATATAGACCAAACTTGGTCTTGAATACGGTTTTCCACTCATCTCCGGGTTTCATCCGGATTTGATGATACCCACTCCTAAGATCTACCTTAGAGAATATGCATGAACCATTCAACTCATCAAGCATGTCGTCAAGACGAGGTATGGGATGGCGATACTTTACCGTTATCTTGTTGATGGCTCGGCAATCAACACACATGCGCCATGATCCATCTTTCTTTGGCACCAAGATTACGGGCACGGCACAAGGACTCATACTTTCTCGCACAACTCCCTTTTCAAGGAGCTCATCCACTTGCCTTTGAAGCTCCTTAGTGTCATCCGGGTTGGCTCTATATGCCGGTTTGTTAGGCAATTGAGACCCTGAGACAAAGTCAATTTGGTGTTCAATTCCCCTCAAGGGTGGTAACCCCTTTGGGAGTTCTGTTAGGAACACATCATCAAATTCCTGCAAAAGAGAAGAAATAGAACTAGGAAAAGAAGGGGTTAGTTCATTAGTGTGCAATGCATAGTCCCTATGCATGAGGAGAATCACCGGTTGACGCTCCCCCAATTCCTCCCTAATTTCCCCACAATTCGCCAAAAGAGACACCTTGGTTTTTCCTCTAAGCTCTCCTTTCTTTCCACTCACCTCTTGAGAACTACTCTCCTCTACTCCCTCTTCCCCCACATTCTTCTTTTGCAATGCACCATGACCCTTCTCCTTTAACTCCCTTATTTTGTTATAGATCTCACCCACTTGGGAGGGGGTCATGGGATTCAAGACACGTTTGACACCATTGTGGACAAGGGTGTATTGGTTAGTTCTCCCATTATGGTTGACAGACCTATCATATTGCCATGGTCGGCCAAGTAGAAGATGACACGCTTGCATGGGAACATCACATAACACCTCATCGTGATACTTCCCAACCGTGAATTTGATGATAGCTTGCTGAGTCACCTTCAATTCACCACATTCATTGAGCCATTGAAGTTTGTAAGGGTTTTCATGGCGGGTAGTGGGAAGTTTCAAGAAATCAACAAGGGTGGAACTAGCAACATTGGCACAACTCCCACTATCAATGATCATGATGCTAGTGTTTTGGTTAATGATGCACTTGGAATGGAAGAGATTTTCCCGTTGACTTGGGTCATTCACTGCTTTGCTTATCATGGTTCTTCGCACCACATAGTGAGGTACAATAGGCTCATCATCACCTTCAACACCATCCCCTTCACTATCATGTTGTTCATTCTCATGATCGCCCTCATCATCTCCTTCCTCACATTCTTCCTCATCCTCACTATAACTGTCTCTCAAAATAAACGCTCTACGATTAGGGCATTCGCTTGCTCTATGACCAAAGCCATGACATTTAAAGCATTGAATAGGAGTTTTCGTACCTCGTTCTTTTGGAGCAAACTTCGGAGGTTGCTTGTCAACTTGCTTCTCAACTTGAGAATTCTTCACAAATGGTTTCTTGGCTTCTTGCATGGGGCCCTTATTCTTTTGCCAATTGGAGGAGGAGGCTCCTCGTTCTTTGTTATTGTTCCATGAACTCACATAGCCCCTTGACTTATTGATTTTGTCTTCCTTGAGACCCTCCTCTATTTCAATAGCCGCTTGAAGGGTTTCTTCAATGCTCCCATAGTTGTGGAGTCTCATTTGGGAGACAATGTCACTATTTAAACCGGCTCGGAACCGAGTCATAACATTTAACTCATTCTCGTCAAAGTCGATTCTCATGTTGACAATTTAGAACTCATCATAATATTCTTCCACACTCTTTTTGTTTTGCCTTAAAGTATACACCTTCTTCAGTTGTTCTTGTTTGTAGCGTTTGGTGACATACTTACGCCACATGGCGTCCTTCAATTCATCCCAAGTAGGTGTGGGCGGAAGTCCAATAATTCTTCTTGCCTTCACTTGAGTTTCTCGCCATGTGGAGGCGTACCCTTCGAATTGAGCAATGGCATAAGATGCCTTCTTCACCTCGGACATGTCATTCGTCAAGAAGATTCTATCACAATACATCACCCAATCAAGAAATGTATCGGGATCACTACTTCCTTTGAAGGTTGGGAGAGTAACCTTGATGGAATTGAGACTCGTGTCTCGCCCTCCTCCATAATCGTGATTCCCATTGAAATCTCCATCATTATCATAACCATGATGGTTACGACCTTGGTACCCTTCACGAGCTTGATACCCTCTTTGCCTACCCATGTGAGGGTTAAGACCATGCCTTCCACCCCTCCCTCGATAACCTCCTTGTGCTTGCCCTCGTTGCCTCCAACCTTGGTCACCATATAGTTCGTGCTCAAGTATAGCTTCTTCTATCTCGTCGTCATTTGGTTGTTGGATGTTTGGACGGTTTTGGAGTGGCATTGGTGCATTTAGGTGTGGATCATTAGGGGGTAGATCATTTGGATGTGGGTCATTTAGAGTTTGATCTTGTGGGGGTGGATTGTTCCATTGGCCTACGGGAATGTTGTTTGGTGCGGTGATTGTTGTGTTTTGAGGAGTGTTTTGGGGAGTGGGGTTATATAGATGATGGAAGGTGCCGGGTGACAATGTAAGTGAAGTGTTTCGAGTAGCTCCACTTGTGCCTCCTTGGTCTTGCACTCGGGGCGAATACGAGACCTCCCTACTACCTCCTTCAATTGCTTCAACCCTACTACCCAAGTTTTCCATTCGACCATCCATACTACCAACCTTATCGTTCAAGGCTTGCAAGGCCCTCATTACATCAACTAGTGTAAGTTCCCCGGTGGGGACTTGTGTTTCATCCTCCGTAGCCATGATACCTATTCAAGACACTCAACAAAACAAGCAAACACGTTAGATTAGTAAAATCAACTCACAATCGCTCAAGTATGCGCACCTTTAATTGCCTCACAAATTGCTTCCGCCAAGATTGTGTGCTTGTTAATGTCGACTAGTCACAAGGGTTCAAATTCTACTCTTGGTCGGAATAGATTCTTGTTAGACTAAGAAAGACGGACGACTCAATTCAATCTAACGGACTTAAACCAAGAAATTAACAACGAAGTAAAAACGAAGAAAAGCACGAAAGAATTGGCACGAAAGAAATGCGAACACAAGTAGGAACAACTACTAAATGGCTACTAGTTGAGAGACACAAGAAAATGGAATGCAAAAATCGGGAAATAAATAAAATTTCGGGCCCGGGTAGGTGATAATTTGAAAATGCGGTCTTGAAGCCCCAATTGATCCAAGGTATCAATTTGAAGTAACGGAAATTTAAAAATTTCTATACTTTTTTTTTTTTGGTTCCTTACCTAAGAATTAAGGAGACAAACAACCAACCAAGGATCAAGGGAATTTTTTTTGGAAAAGAAGTGAAGGAATTGAATCAAATGTACCTTTTCGTTGTTGGAATTTACGGTCTGAACTGGGGTAGTTATACGGTCCGTATGTTTTTGACGGACCGTAGATGTAGTCCGTAAATGAGGAACAGAATCTACGAATTTGGACTTCAGATTTACGGAAGGGACTTCTTCAATTATACGGTCCGTATAGAATGTACGGTCCGTATATGGTCACCGTAAATCAGCAACAGTAGCGTAACAAATTTCACTCCAATCTACGGTTGGGAACTGCTCTCAAATCTACGGACCGTATCTTATTTACGGTCCGTATATAGCAACCGTAGATCTCCAACAGTGTTCAACTTTTCCAAGCTTCAATTTGACGGACTGGATTAACGGTCCGTACTTCTTTTACGGTCCGTAAATTTGGACCGTATCTTTGCTTCAGTGATGACGTATTGCACGTATTTTCTTGGATCTTGGGCTAGGTTTGTTGACTTTTTTTTTGACACAATGGACCCACTCAACCTAGGACGATTCCATTTGGGGCTAAAAAAAACACTTTTCCAAAACTTGGGTATAAACTTTTGGATCTAGCTTTCCTGTTGAGTCTTCTTCCCCACTTGAATCTATGAATATAACTCAAGAACACATGAACATTCAAATTTCTAGCTACCTTCAAATCAACTCATTTTACCCCCAAATTTCGGATTTAGGCTCCCTTAACCTAGTAGAACAAAGCCCAATGGTTATCAACTCCCAATTTCGTCACAAATCAAAACCCACCAAGTTGTTCTTCAACTTTTTCTAAAGCTTCAACCCAACAATGGTAGATTCGTCAATATTGACCCAAATGACACGAAATTTGAAGATTTGAAACCCTAACGTACTAAGGAACAAGAATCTAATAACGAAACAATAAAACAAACACAAAATTTTTGGGGTTTTTGGTGGAAAATTTTCAGATTTTTTTTTTTAGCAACAAACCCTAGGCTAGATTTGATAGAACAAATCTAATCCGAGCTCTGATACCAATTGATGCAATAATCAAAACGAAAATGAAGAAAGAAGGACAAGAAAGTAAAGGATAGATAATTTGACACAACTAAAGACCCAAATTAGCAACCAAAGTTCTTAGATTAACTTGACCTCTAATTTAGGAACTAAAGAGCACCAAACTCTTAGCATGACCAATAGGGATTTGACACCCTAGTAACCAATCCTCTCACAATGTTCACAATCTCAAGCTTAGCAAGCTCTCAACACTCAAAAGAGTTTTACAATCTCAAAATATCAATCATCAAAATAGTCCAAGTCTTCCATGAAGAAGAAGAGATCTATTTATACTATGCTAGAAATAAAAGATAGCAAAATGACATAAACACCCTTAATGAGACAAGGGCCTTGTTTGGATATTCTTCTTTCTTCAAAATCTTAAAATCTCCTTTGCAAGAATAGCCAACTCTTCATCTTTTAGCCGTTGTGGTAACTTCCCATTTCCTCTTCTTCTCCCCAAGCAATCTTCATCAACAAATGGACTTGGGATCCAAGGTGCTCATCAAAAGTATACTCAAGAGCCTCCCGCTTCATGAATATGCTTTGCAAGTGTTGTAGTTCCCGGGCTTGGCTCCTTGTAAATGGCCTTGAGGCAAATGGGCTTGCATCAGCTCTGGAGCTTGTATGCCTAATTTAAGTTGGGAATCAATATATTCACTTGGTCTAGTGTGGGCTGGCATAAAAATATGTGAAAAAAGCTAGTAACCACTTGACAGAGCCAACACTCATACTTGAATACACAAGTATTATTTTAACTCCTTGTATGAGCATTAGAGCATTTCTTAGATTTGCAAGAACACTGGTACCAACTTGAGCACCAACAGAAACACTGAAATGGCTAACTGTGAACTAAGTGTGTTGTTACAATTGAATATATATGGGCATGACCTAGAACTAGTTAAATAAACAACTGTAATAAGTATTCTATAACAGGATTTTCACAAAGTAGATAATTTTTTTGGGTAGTTCTGTATTATCTGGTTGGCGTCAACCTAGGTATTTTAATTTTGTTTCTTTCCAAATGATCAGGCAGCAGAACTGGAGATTGAAGCATACCCATTGTTGGATGAACTTACATCTAAAATTAGTACTTTGAATTTGGAACGAGTTCGTAGATTGAAAAGCAGGCTTGTTGCTTTGACTCGTAGAGTTCAGAAGGTATCCTAGTTATTTATTGTTCTTAGTATTTTTCAAGCACTTATTACTGATTGTATCATCTTAACTTCTACCATCTATTATCTAGGTTAGAGATGAGATAGAGCAGCTTATGGATGACGATGGGGACATGGCTGAGATGTATCTTACGGAGAAGAAAAGACGGATGGAGTTGTCTTGCTATGGAGATCAATCTTTGCTTGGCTACAGGTCAACAGATGGTGCGTTGTCTGTGTCTGCTCCAGTTTCCCCTGTTTCTTCACCTCCTGAGAGCAGGAGGCTTGAAAAAAGCTTGAGCATGGTAAGAAGTAGGCATGAAAGCATGAGAAGTTCGGAAAGTGGCGCTGAAACTCAGAGCATAGAAGAGCTGGAGATGCTCTTGGAGGCTTACTTTGTTGTCATTGACAGCACTCTCAACAAGTTGACATCGGTATATTCCAGTGTCTTATTGTTTGTCCTTTTATCTTGTATTCCTTTTCTTAATCAAGCTTTTTTTTCTTCTTCTGTCAGTTGAAGGAGTATATTGATGATACAGAAGATTTCATTAATATTCAACTGGTATGCATTATACACTCAAGTTGGTTTCAAATGAATTTTACTTCACATTAAACCCTTCTTGACTTGTTATGACATCAAAGTTGTAAGATTGGATTAGTTAAAAACATGCAGCTTATTATAATTTGAGTTATAGGTTTTCTCGTGTCATGGGCAATTCTTGGTGCAGTAACTGTGTACATGTGATATAAACTTGATTTGAGGATATTTCATTTGCAGGATAATGTCCGGAATCAGCTGATACAATTTGAGTTGCTGCTTACAACTGCAACCTTTGTGGTTGCCATCTTTGGGGTTGTGGCAGGAATTTTTGGGATGAATTTTGAAGTACCAATGTTCAACGAACCAAATGCATTTAAATGGGTCTTAATAATTACAGGTGTAACTGGAGCAGTGATCTTCTTTGCATTTTTATGGTTCTTCAAATATCGAAGATTGATGCCACTGTAGATGCTCGAGAGCACAGCCAATTGAGAATACATCCGGTGCAAGTAAAGTGGACGGCCTGGTGGTGATATTGGAAGGCATTTGACAGTGGATCCTATTTGTGGAATAAATAACACGAGCCTACGAGAAATAAGCGCTTCATAGAAGACCAGTATCTGTCAACGCTATGTACCAGGAAATCTGATAGATCTACTGAATCATGTGATATTCTTGCTACTAGCCCTTGTAGCCTAATGGTAGTTTCAAAGTTCTAGTACATTACTCATTATAATAGCATTGTATTCTTGGAGTTCAAAAGAATGAAAATGGGTCATTCTTGTCAAAAGCAACCATTTCCAATCATGCAGCAACTACTCGAAAGTGCCAAAAAGTTTAATGTCGAGGGCTTCAGTTTATTTTGACAGCAAAAGTAATGACTGTCCTTATATGGCTTAGGACCAAATTGATCACTTTTGGAATACATTAAGGATCATTTTCATCATTTTATATATTATATATAATAAGGAGCAAATAAAGTTATAAAACCAAAGGCCATACATTAAGGACCATTTTGATCATTTTTTCTTGTAATGTTCCCTAAACCTCCTTTTTTTTTTTTGGCACTATTGTACGACAAGAATGGTACAATTACTTTTAATTTTTGTTTGGTAAGGAGAAAATAATTTTATAAAAGATATTCTTGTTGAAACGCCTTCCTTTAAGAAATTAAATTTTAAATTATTTTTCCGTGTTTAATTAGATACGTTTAATTTATACATTTTTTTTTTTTAGCCTATTTTAAAAAAATCACATTTTTATATGCAATAAATATTTAATTCCAACATTCTCATATAACATTTTTTATAAAAATTACACGGTATATTTGAAACGATAAAATTTAAGGATTAGTTTTAATTTTTCATCATCATCTATCTAAATAATCTTAAATAGTAGGATGACTAAGATGTCTCTTTCCTGAGTTGTTAAATAGAATTTCTAAAAAAGAAAAAAAAAACGGGTTTTCCAATAAAACACCTTATCACCAATCCAATGTTGGTTATATTTCCCTCCACAATCACCTGTCAATAACACCAGCCAACCAACCAACCATTGTCATGGCCGGAAATTCGGCCTTACAGACACTCACTGTTCCTCGCTGTAACCCATCTCCCTTTATGTCTTTTTCCTTTTCCCTTTTCCCCAAACGCCCAGTCTTTCACTCACCCACTAATTACAAAACGTCTGTAAATTCAGTCCCCTTGAAGTTGAAGGGGATTAAGTGCATCAAGAATGAAGTAGGAACTGACCCAAAGGCCGGCGTCAGTGTTTACAAGCCAAGATCATATGAAGTCCTTGTTTCTGATGCCGCCAATTCTCTCTTCTATGCCCTTAATCATGGAAAGACTCGACTCGAAATTGACTTCCCGTAATACTACTCCCTTCTTCCCTCTAATTCTCTCTTTTTATGTCTGTAGAATTAACTTGTCCACTTTCTTCTTCGGTTTAACTTGCCTGATGATACTTCTACTAAAGGACTATAGCTGTTTCATAATCTGTAATAGAAAGACAAATTATTTGGTATTGGAATGAAATGGGTCCAAACAAATGGATATTCAGGATTCATATAGCTGACTTTATTAGTTTGGGATTGAGGCACGGTAGTTGTAGTCTTTTTTTTCCAGTAATTTAGTTGTTTTCATGTATTTTCTGCTGCACAGTTTCCATATTTGTGGGATGCAATACGAGTGGTTCTTTACCACTCCCTCCGTCCCAATTATGTGATATAGTTTGACTACGCACCAAGTTTAAGAAAAGAAGGAAAGACTTTTAAAACTTGTGGTCTAAAACAAGTTGTAAATATTTGTGTGACTGAAATTCATTTCATTAAAGGTAAAAGAGAAAGTATCAAGTTAAATTATTTCTAGCTATAGAAATGTATCATTCTTTTTGGGACAGACTAAAAAGGAAAGTGTATCACATAAATTGAGAAAGAGTGAGTAGTAATTATGAAGCAAACTTGTTAAAAAAGTTTGTACCTGTAAGCGATGGCGGAGCCAAGAATTTGGCAAAGGGTGTGTACCTTTTCTTCTCACTTATGTTAAGGGTGTTCAAAATTAAATATATACTCACAATAACTAACATTCTACCTATGTACACTGCGTAATTTTCTAGCAAAGGGTGTGCACTGGACTACCCTTCGCCTAAGGTGGCTCCGCCCATGCTGGTAAGTTGAAATTATTCCTAGTCTAAATCACCTGAAAGGAACAAAATTGAAATCTTTTGAATGAAATCACTGGCGGGGCAGTGGGAAGTCTACTTAAATTGCGTTATATGCAAATGTAAGTGGTGGGTTGGAAATAATCCCGTTTTATGTAGAACAAAAGAACCAACATAAGGACATACGTCAAGAAGTATTATTTGTGGATTAGGTGTACGTTACATTTTTGTACATATGAATTCGTGACCTAGATTCTGTTGCAACTCCTACTTGTTGTTTGTTTTATAACTTTAAGTCAGGTCGTTCCAATTGAGAAAACTTCAAGGTCTTTTAGGCTAGTGTCAGCTGTATATTAACTTTTTGCCTTTGAATTGTCAATACGTTCATGAAATTCGATAGGGGTTTAACCTTTTTGAGTACATGCATATTCTTTCAATAATTAATTTGTCATATCTTCTTTCCTGACAACTTTTTCTGTTTGTTTCAACTCTCCATTGGTTTACATCTGCAGGCCCTTGCCCACCAGCATTTCTTCTTATAAGGTATTATATTAACCATCTTAAATGTTGAAATTTTATGTACCTTGCTATTGACATCGTATTGTTGCTGGGAGTCGTTCTATTTTTCTGGATGATTATAATTTCTCATATTTTGCATCTTACTGATTATGCAACCTTGCAATGAGCACAACCCTCAAATTTCTTAATATGTGAAGGGATCTTCGGATGAGTTCAGTGATGCCAATATCCAACTTGTACTAGCTGTTGTTAAGAAGCTTCAGGAAAAGAAGGAAACTAGAGCTTGTGTGGTGAGTAGAAACTTTGTCATCCTTTCTTTGTACAAGTTATGATTCACTAAAATGCACAGAAGCAAATCTGACAAGATCCCTCAATTTGTAGGTGTTTCCTGATAAACCAGAAAAGCGTAGGGCCTCCGAGTTTTTCAAATCAGCTCTTGACTCGGTACTAAATAACCCATGTAGATTTCAATTTTCATTTCTGATGCCGTCAACCATAGCATTTTGTTCTAGTAAGGAATGCATTCATGTGTAAGTCGGGTGCTTTTGTCAGTGTGTTTAGTTTTGTCTTATCTAAACCCCTCCTTGAACTAGAGATGAATGATTAACTTTTGAGAAACAATTTTAGCTGTTTATGATATGATTCGTCTTCTTTCTCTTTTTGCATTTTGGAGTAGCAGTTCATGCTGTAGTTTTCTGCTTCTCGCAAAAATCTCATTGAAATTATCATCCTTTCTTTAACTCTTTCAGATAGATGGTATTACCATTAGGTCCTTGGATGATATTCCTGCTGGCGCTGTGACTACATTCTTCAGATCTATAAAGAATACACTGGACTTCGATTTTGAGGATGAGAATGAAGGTTAACTTCGCAAATTTAACTGTTCTTATGATTCCAACTCTTTCATCAGCTTAGCCACTGTTGCTCAATAACCCAATTCTCTTCAGATGTTACAATAAATCTATTTTTATTTCCGGATAAGCTTTCTTTCTTGTTCTTTTCTTGGAGGGGAGAGGGGAAGGGTGATGCAATCCTCTTGTGTCCTTCAAAGAAAAAATAATAGGAAACAGTCTTTTGAATCTTGTCTAGGGGTGTTCATGGTTCAGTTTGGGTCGGTTATTGATTAAAATCATAACCAAACCAATTTCGTCGGTTTTTAAATGTCTAAAACCATAACCAAACCAAATAAAATAATAACCACCAGTTTGGTTATTGTCGGTTTGGTTCGATTTTTCGGTTTATGACTAGCCGCCATGAGACTTATCAGTAAAACATTAAAAAGTTGAAAAAGACATGTCTTTTTTTTGGTTCAAACGATAACTTTTATTTATAGTTTAAGGTGGAACATACATCATAGAAACATTTTCTCTATTAGTGATAGTGATAGTACTCAAGTTACCCAAAGTTGTTAAACTACTACATATAAAGCTAAAAACTAACTTAGTAGTGGCTGCACCATTTTTGTCATCTTAATACACATACGTGGAAATAAAGTAGAGCATAGGAGCTTTTAGTTGTTGTTACAAACATACATATTAATCAAACATAAAGACTACCTGAAATTAAAATTAAAATATATGAAATAAAAAAACTTTGTGTAACGATCCCAAACTTTGGGGCAGAGCTTGCATTGTGCCCTCAATTCTCCCATTTTATTAAAAAACTTTGTGTAATGATCCCAAACTTTAAATGTTTTTCTATCATTATCCCCCAGGCTAGGGTCTTGACTACAAGGAGTTGTTCTTTTCTACTTTTTAGGAGGATTACCCACGGAAGAAGTATTAGGGCATTACCATGTGCTTGAGTTGCAGCAAATGCTGATGTTACTGAAGTATCTTCTATAGGAACCTCCAAATCTACAATCTCTGTCCTTTTCATATGAAAAATATTAGAAGTTTAGGACCCATTCAGACAAGAAAAAAGAAAGGTATATATTTGGAAAAAAAAGGAAGAAACAACCTAAAATCAAATGGCTGACAAAGAAAGGGTAAAAATTTAAGTTAAAGACATTAGACTCTGACGTGAGCGTCTGTTAGTAGATTTACAGTTAACACTTAAAGAGTTAAAAGACTTAAAGACATGGACTTGGACATATTCTTAAAAACATGGGCCTTAAACAACTATGTGAAATAAGTAGACCAAAAATCAAATTAATGATTAAAAGGTATAAAATATTTATAATTATTTATGAAAAACTAATATTATACATATAAATAATTATAAAATTTATGTATATAATTTATCGGTTTGGTTCGGTATTTATTCGGTTATTTTTTAATAGAACCATAACCAAACCAAATATTATCGGTTTTTAAAATTTAAAACCAAATCAAACCAAACCAAATGTCGGTTTTTTTATTTGGTTTGGTTAAATTTCGGGGTTTGGTTTTGGTTTTAACCAAAACCATGAACAGCCCTAATCTTGTCAAGTGTTTAAGGCTTTTAAGTCTTTATGATATGAATTAGAAAGCCTGCAAATGTTAGGTTCCTGTATTGCATTCAACTTGAAAAGAACTGAAGATCATCAACAGTTTAACATGAGTGCATGCGTCTTGTACTGATGCTACCCAATCCTGTCTCAAATCAGCTGGAGCTTTTCTCCTTTAGCATTTGCGGTATTTCCTCAAACAGTTTGTTTTAGTCGTTGAAAGTATTTATGTAGGGAATGTACTCTGCATAAAATAGTACAGAGATCCCCTCATAAAGTTATGCAGGTATTATGTAGGAAGAAAATCCTAACCAAACATTGTGTATGCTATGCTAAGTTTTATACGGAGATTAACTATCTTTAAAGCATCAACCAAAGAATCTAATAAATTATGCAGAATTTTATACATGGATAGACTACTCCCGAAATACCAACCAAACGGGCCTTAGGGTTAAATGGGTATAGCTATTTTTTCTTTCTACATCTGTTGTGAATTTTTTGAAGCTTTTTAAGCAATAGCTTGGTTCCCCGTTATTGCAATGATCATCGATCTTTTGCTTATGCTATGTGTACTATATCTAAAAAGCTTTATGCATCTTTATTGGCTCAGATCGTTGGAAGTCTGACCAGCCTCCTACACTTTATATATTTATCAACTGCAGCACTCGTGACCTTTCGTACATTGAGAAGTATGTGGTAAGATCTGTTGGTATTAGAAAGTCATGCTATCTAATTTCCAATTCCAAATTTACAAGAAATAATCTCCAATAAAAATCAAACTTACTAGAGTACCAATGTGTGGTCATCCACCAATTGTGTCACGTGTTCTTTGGTGAAAGTCTGTTAAACTTTTATGTCATCAACCAACTTGAACTGGTGATTCTATTGGCTAATGTTCTGACTACTTTATTCTCACCATTCCCCCTGGAGAGAAAAAAGGTACAAGGAAGAGATAAAGAAACAAGCAATTTAAAGATGGTGAAAGAAGACATAATGGCCGTTCAGAAGAGCCTTGCATGATAACTTTTCTTGAAGTTCTGCCCTACTAATTTTTTATTAGTTTAATTTGTTTGTAGAAATAACGCGAACTTCCTGGGACGTGTTTCCTTTGCTCTTCCATGTAACTACCTTAGAATTGCCTTGTCCACCCTTTTCGTATTCACTTTATTTGTTTATTCTACTGTACTTTCAAATGAATGTTTCTTGTATGCATATTCAAGGGTTGATGATGTTGACATCTACTGCATTGACAATGTGCAGGAAAAATTTGCTATGTCAACCCCTAGCCTCCTTTTCAATCTAGAACTTGATACCTTGCGGTAACAAACAGTGATCCCTTTCTTTGATGGATATTTTGCTGATCAATACGTTTTTGATTAGTATATTTTTTTGGTTAATTCCTCGATGATATTCTGATTAACAATAAATTTATTCAAAATTGCAGCGCTGACCTGGGTATTGTAGGCTTTCCACCCAGGGAATTGCATTACAAATTTCTTTCTCAGTTCATCCCAGTTTTTTATATCCGAACAAGAGAGTACTCAAAGGTGGAAAGTTTGTGATCTTGGTTTTATGTTCATCTGTCTTTTATCGACCTTGTAATATTGTAATACATAATTTCTCTTTTCTTTTTTCTCATGGAAGACAGTTGCAGTGGCACCTTATATTGTGAACTACAGTGGAGCTCTCTTCCGTCAATATCCTGGTAAGATTTTGTTCTTTCTGTTATACGCTTATTTAGTGATTTTTGTTACTTCCATTTCATCTTTTCCCAATTTTTGTCGACTTCTATTCTTGTTTCTCAATTATAGTTCCTTCTTTCTGATACCAAACCATGAGTGCAGATTATTTTCGTGGTGTTCAATCCGGTAAAACAATGGTGGACCAGAAATTTGAGGATAGAGGATATTAGTTGTTTAAGTTTAGTGCAAGGCTACTATATGCCTAGGTTATATTATGAGTGTAAAATCAAATCTGATCCTAGGAACTGTTTTCTCACTGAAAATGTGATGAGAGAAGAAAATGAAACCCCTTATTTGAATTCTTTCTTTGTTTGTGAACCAAAATTAGGAAGACATATTGTAACATTATAATTCTTTGCTTGTTATAGTTATTGTGGAACTTCAGAATATTAAGAATAACTTCACATTTAAGAAAATTTAAATGCTCTAAATGAAAGTATTTGAAACTAGATAATTAACATCATGTCAGAATAAAAGGTGTAAGCATTTTTTGTCTTATTAAAAATGGATGTTGTGTCTGATATTCAGGCTTCAGCACAGGTAATATATATGCCAATCACTCACCATTCAGGGCATTAGGATGCTCTATCTTTTAGTTGGTAAACAATGAATATGCTGAATACAATATCAACCCCACCCTGCAAAATAAGCAAATAAATAAAAGACAAAAGAGCAGCACCTGCTACAAGTAAGGTTGTGTATGTAGTGTCTCTGTACCAATATGGAATACCGACAACCTTTAGTTTTGTTTTAAATTTTGCAGGGCCTTGGCAGGTGATGCTGAAACAGACAGATGCTTCTTTTGTTTGTGTGGCAGAGAGCGCAACTCGCTTCACTCTTAACGAAGTAACTATACATCTTGTTTATGCTCTTTATGCTTCTAAATAACTTTTATGGTAAATAAGTTGCTCAAACGTGTTATGGCAGACCAAGGAAGAACTATTGAGAGTCCTTGGACTGGAAGAGGAGCAAGGAAGCTCACTTCAATTTCTCAGAAGAGGATACAAGGTCTTGTTATAGTAATTTCAACTTTACATAGTTTTTGTGTTTATTTGTATATTTTTCTCGTTACTCAAAACAACTACTACAGTTCTTTGGAAGGACGAATGGCTTTATTGCTTATACTGAGAAGATTAGTGAAATACGCAATAGATTTGAGAATATGTCTGAATGCTGCTTAAATGCCTTGCTGCAGACTGCAACTTGGTGGGAAGAAGATGTTGATTTAGAAGCATCCTCTGCATGGCGTAGTTGAACAGAAGATTACCACAGAAGAAGAGGATGGCTGATGGAGACTTATAATAGACACTCGGATGGTGGAGGAACAAGCTACTGAATTACCAGAATTGTTGATCCAGCATTTCCTTCAGAAAAATGCTCTATGTATTTATCTTATCTTTTAGTAACTTGTATATTTCAACCAAAAAGAAGGTTGTCTTAAAGACGTGACAAGTCCTTTGAGGATTCTTTGTGCCGTCCCACCCCTGCCCTGCACCATTGTCACCCTTATTTTTCCCTTTATATTTATTTGACTATGAGTACTAAGCTCAATCTCTTCTCCAACTTGTGAATACAAAAACATTAAAGAAGGTTGATTCCAAGTGTGTTCCCCTCCTTCTGAATGTTGCTCTTATCAGCCAAAGGGAATTCTCTTATTCTGCAATGTAACTATTGAAAGATATTTTAAGCAATCAGGTATAGATGTACACTAGAGATTTTTACTCTACTTATCACATTTTACATGTACACTATCATTTGCCCTTACTTTAACCCAGTTTAATATCTATCAACATATGCATTCACATCTCAATTTATTACTTGACTATAGTAAAGATATTAGTGTGGATAAGCATTTTTGGGAAGGTTACACATTTGGCCACTCGGTGAAAAATATTTACAGTTGCTAGTCAATACACATATATTATACGCTAATTATATATCTGTCGACATTTTTCTTGGGCACCAGTCATTTATGTTAATTTCTCAACATGGCAGTCCGCCCAAATGGTACCAACCGGGTCATTCGCACAAATACCTATTCCGGGGCTGTCTTTAATTTTTGCCCTTCAACGTTTTTGGCGCGGCATAACTTAGATTTTTGCTCGGCATGACTTAAGTTTAGCTTCAACATATGCATCATAACATCCCACAGATTATGCCGGACAAGGCAAATCTTTCAACACTCAACATAAAAACAACATAATTTTAGATTTTGCTAGGCATAGCTTATGTTTAACTTCGGCATATGTATCATAACATCCACAAAAGTTATGTCGGACAAGGCAATACTTTCAACACAGAGGCGGATGGAGCACTATAATTTAGGGTTCAATTGAACCCCAAACTTTTGATGCGGGGTATAAATTTATTTACTAAAATTATAATAAATAGTAGAGATGAACCTATAACTTTAGAAATATAATGGTTCAATGCTAAAAAATTTAGAAGGTTGAACCCCTAGAGATTAAATCCTAGATTCGCCTCTGTTTCAACACTCAGCATAATCTGAAAAAATACTACACAACTCATGCCACATAACTTATTTCTTACGGATTTTGTGCCTAGCAAGGCAAAAGTTTAGTTTCCGAAGATAAAAATGTTACAAAAATATGCCCAGCGAAGCAGGTTTCGATATTTTCATTAAATAAATAGCAGAAGCAAAATTAAAGACCACATATACGAGGGACAAAAATTAAAGAGCAGTGCGTTTGAAGTGCAATCCGCGCAAAAAAATGTATGATAACAACTGGGTAATTTGCAGGATTGTCCTTTGCTGGGGATGGTCTTTTATTTTGTCCCTCAAATCAGTGGTCTTTAAGTTTTGCCCTTCGCTAAAAGCCCCTTGGTTCGGGATTCAAACCTCTCCTCAATCAAAATTTAAAAAACAATTCGCAAGACATAAGTTGGGTTTCAAACTCTGCTTTAAGGCAAAACAAAAAATAAGTTATTTTGCAAACCTTTGCCTTAAGGCCTAACTTTGTTTCTGCTCCGTGAATCCCAACTTATGCCTAGGTTCGAACTCAAGACCTCTGGGTGTTAAGCGAAGGACGAATATTAAAGATCACCAATTTGAGGGACAAAAATTTAAAGACCACCCCAAAAGAAGGCCAATTCGCGCAAAAATAAAAAGGTAAGAGGTTACTAGGAAGCCCAATAACATGGTGTCCACCAATCGGCCCAAACCTATCCAAATATGCTGCGGACAACATGGACATAGTACTGGCCAGAGGGGACTTTCTTTCTGTTTTTGGGACTTGCAGGTTAAAGACACAAATTAGGAAACAGAGCAATAGTAGTAGAGTGACACTTTTCTGCAGAAAAAAGGCAAGCAAATCAGAAATGGGTTTATGGGCATGCTTAGGAGTAATATCACCATTTCCATTCTACTACTTTCTCTGGACACATCCTCAAACATGGGTCGATCTGTGTGGAAAAGGACGTGACCCTTGCAAAGTTATGGCTATCGTTTCTCACTTTATAAAATTGCTACAATTCATATCCCTCTTATCCGTTTCCACACTTTCATGGCCACCTCCCTTTTATTTTTGGCCTCTTTTCATCTTTGGCCAGTTTCTTAATTTCAGGTCAGTTGACGAATTTCATCTTCTTTCTTGCTATGTTTTATGGTCGTTTGGACAATGTAAAGATTGTATTAATTTGTGAATTGTCTGCATATGCAGCCCTGAACTTGTCCCCTTTTTTCATGTTGGCACCTTAACTGAGTGTTGTTCCTATTGAACGCTGACCTCATCTTTAAGTGTGTCTATCAAACACAATCTGACTGACATAGTATTCTATCTTCAATGTAGCAATATGCTAATATATTAACGCTTAGTTGAGGTGCCAAAATGGAAAAATGGGACAAGTTCGGGGTTGCATATGCATTAAGTAACATATACCTTGGTCTGTTGCTGTTTGCTAGAAATTGGATTCTTGAATTTACTAAAATGAAAAGTGATATATTTAGGATTGGAGTGAAATGGGTGTCTAAACAAAGCTGAGTATATACAAATGATTGATTGTTCCCAATGCTTTGGTTCAAAGAGAAAGGTACTTCAGAGAGGGATATCTCAAACCAAGTCTGGTATTTAAGTGGAGAACTCCATAGAGCTAACATATGTAAGATTAATATAGCCGACCCTAACTAGTTTTGGTATGGACATGTAGTTTGCCGATGAGTTGATTGACAAATGAGATATCTAGGTTTATGTTAATTGTTGGGAATTTTTAATGCGTGGAGGAAAAGGATGGTTCCCCTAATCCCTTGTCATCAATTCACTAGAAGCCGGTTAAATCATTCTTTACTGAGAGAAAGCATCTTTGATGTAAGTTCCTCCTGCACTGTGGAATCATATAAGCCTCCTAAAGACTAGTTGATATTGTGAAGATACAGTGAATGCAAAGCACAAAGCTGCATATTGATAATTTGATAAAGAACTAGTACATATTTGTGACTTGTGCGAGAAGAACTATATGTTGTACTAAGGCACATCGCCTCTCTGGGGTCACATGTGGGGTTTTAGAGGTTTATATACATTTCTCAGTCAGATTATAAGGTCTCATATTGTAGCGAAGAAGAGGTTTGTGCAATCAATTCAGAAAATTGATGTGCCAGTGCCATCTTGGATTGCTTAAATTTTACAAATCTCATTAATCCAGTTCAGCCTGATCACATCAGCTGATTAAGTTTTAGGAGATGCTATAGGGTAGTCCAAAATTGGACCTGCAATCTAAGTTGCTCGGACTGGGGTGCGGGTATCCGATACGGGTATGGATCCGAGCGTCGGATTCGGCAAAATCTAAATTTTAAGATCTGGGGTTGCGGATCCAGGTATGGATACACGTGTGGGGATTCGGCTAAGAAAATTCAAAATTATAAAAATAGAGCTATAAAGAACACGACCCCTTGAATTCTTGGTTTCTCTCTATTTGGCCTGAAACATGAAGCAACGAATATGAGACAAAAGGACTATAATATTGAAGGTATGCCATTTCCCATCTCTTAAATCTGTTTTATCTTTCTCAATTTTCCCCCCAACTTTGTCCACAAGTCCGTCAAAGTATCCAAAGTTGGTTGATCGTATCTGAGACGTATCCCGCACCACACCCATCCCGTGTCGAGACGGGTGCGGCATCAAAAACGAAGAGTCCGCACAACTTAGCCTGCAATCACCATTATCTACATGCTAATATGCTATCCATTTAACACGTCCGATGTAATAGTAATGACGGAGAATTTGTAGGTTCAAATGAAACCCTCCAGCTGAAACCAAACAAAGGCATCGAAGTAGTGAATCTATGTGCAATTGCACTTTGACATAATGACCGGATTATTTACTAATGTTTCTGGAGATATGAGGGAGAATTCAATGATTTGTATCCATCACTGGTTTACTGACGCTCTTTACCTCCCACCTCACTTTAATGATCAATCCGTACTCGGCTAGAGAATAAACCCCAGATATTTAGTTCTGACTAGAGTACTGGCTGATCTTATTTACTATGCAGATTATTTCGGCTATAGAAGAGTAATGATTATGAGGTTCACTACCTAACTTAAAATATAGTTATTAAGTTTAGGTTTCTTTGGATCATACATTCATATACCTTTAAACAAGCGTTGACCTAAAGACTAGTTCCAAAGCAGTAGAGTTTGAAAGGCTTAAAATAGTGAAATACAAACAACAACAACATACCCCGTATAATCCCACCATGTGGGGTCTGGGGAAATTAGTGAAATACCTAGGACAGATAATTGGATCCATTTATCAAAAAAGAAAAGTTGGTCAGAATCTCATCATCTTACGTGTTTTTTCCTATCATCTTCTTAACTGAGTATAATATTGAAACATATTAGCGACAGAGGCCAACCTGATTAAGAGCCACATTGATAACAATTATCGGAGAGAGATAGTTGTCATTCCAATGGCAATTTTCAAATAAGAGATCTGACACAATCACTTTAGATATTCTGCTTACAGCTTATTACTGGTTGTTTTGGATATCACGATTCATATCTTGAATGAAGCTATTTCTGGTTCCATCTTATCAGGAGTGACTGCTATGTTAGACGTGCACCTCCGATTGCTTGTCCAGGTTTTACATTTAGTTCTTTACGTTCATGGGTGTAATAATTTACAAAACTGCAGGGTCTACCAACTGTTGGGAGAAGCTGGCACTTACTATGGTGTACGATTTGGGAAGACTATCCCTTGGGTAACAGAGTTTCCTTTTGGAGTAATAAGAGATCCCCAGTACGTGGGCAGCATTTTGAGTCTGCTAGCTTGCCTCTCGTGGGTTCCTTTCTTGTATATTTCCTTATGGGTACTGGGATATGTATTTATGATAAAAGTAGAATCAAAGGAAGATCCAGTTACTCGTGCAAAGCCGCTTGCTTGAGTTTATAGAAGATACAGCTGCCAACTTGAAGGAACTGGTGCTGTTTGCTTCTGCATTCTTTAGGAGGAATCTTTTTTATCAGGTTCTTGTATTAAGGGTCTCTTGAGTTCTTGATTTCTTTTTTAATCAGACTTAGCAATATTTCGTAAGATTCTTTAAGTTTCTTTTTCTTTTTATTTGAGATTTTGAGTTGGCCAACATAATTCTGGCCATAACATGTCTTTTAGGATTAGAAAACTGGTAGCCAATAAAGAGCAATTTCCTTCTTTTGTTTTTTTTCTATATTGACAGAGCAAACTGAATGATTTTGTCAGTTAGTGCAATTTTTCAAAGTAGGAGCCTCCGGGTAAGATATGTGGACGGTGGAGGTCAGAAAGTTAGAAACTGCAGATATTATGTGATTATGATTGAAGACGGAATATATAAGGCATCAAATATGAGTATATTCAATGGTCAATTGCTTGAGTCTAAAAAGTCTTTGTTTACTGGAAGAGGAAAAAAGAAAAGAAGAGTACTGTTTAGTGTTAAGAGCCTGTTTGAATGGGCTTAAAATAAACAGTTTATAAGCCAAAAAAAAAATAAGTTGGGGTAAGCTAATTTTTTTTTTTTTTTGCTTATAAGTTGTTTTCAGCTTATAAGCTATTTTAGATAAGCTAAGCTAAAAAGGCCCAATTATTTTTTTGGGCTTATTTTATGCACAAAATGGCTTTAAGCTGGCTAGCCAAACACTCAAAAAAAGCTGAAAACAACTTATAGGCAACTTATAAGCCAATCCAAACGGGCTCATAAGTAGCTTGAGGACTTGAACATGATTTTGATTTCATGTTTGTTGAGATCTCTTTATCAGTGGTGCAGATAATCAACGAGTTTGGGCCCTTCGACAAATACATATTAAGACATCAAAAGCTGAAGGAATAAGTAAAGACTTAGTTAGAGGAGTTGGACCTACTGAGGTTTACTCTCTCATATGCAAGTGGTTGGAATTAGGAGCGTCGGGCGGGTTGGGTTGAATTTTGTGCTGGAATTTAATTTTTCCCCTCATAACAAACTACTTTTTTGCGGGGTATAATTTTATATTTTAGCATCATAATATCTCACAAGTTATACCCGCATAACTAAAAAACTTACTCCACTATGCATAAGTAATAAGTTCGATTGTGAAAGGACAAACATTAAAGACCAGCCCATTTGAAGGGCAAAACTTAAAGACCAGTTGATTTAAAGGACACTTTGTGCAATTTCTTCTTAATAAATAGCCTGGCCATTAACCTGTCCAAATGTACTTGGGTTGAGAGAGGCTAAGCAATAAGCAATTGGTAACCCAAACCGCACAATTTTTACAAAGTTCTAATTTCCTTGTTTGATTACTTAAACTAATTAATTATCAAACAATAGTAATAAAACTAACTTTCTTTCTTATGGATATCTATTACATATCAAGCAAAAAAAAATAAAAAAATATATTGAAATAATATACTTTGACAATGTTTTTCAAGGGTCAATTTGGGTCAACAGTTATAGCTGAAATTAACTCAACTTTTAGATAGGCTGAATTTTAGACGGGTCAAAACTAGCTCAATTAATAAATGAGCGAGTTAATGACCTGTCCAAGCTCATGCAGATCATGTTTTAATGAGAGCTAATTTTGCCACCCTAGCTGAAATCACAAATTACCGTCTTATTTGTTGCTTTCAAATTCATGATTGTTTAACTATAGCTGATTATTTATACTATATTTTATCATGCTTGTTATAATTATTGCATGTAACTTGAATTTGCTGCTGCAAAAGAATTATACAATGTTGGTGTACATAACTTAAACCCGTACACAATAAGTTGAGCATCCAGAAGCAATCAAATTGGATAAGTATTTCTTGATCTCATTTCAATACTCCAAAGTTGTCAAATTCAACAACTTAAATGTTACAAGGACAATGCAGTCTCAATCTAGCCAACTCATAGCGAGTCCATGAGCAGGGGACCCAATATGGCTGCTGTTGAAAATTTGTCCTGTCCAGAAGTTTCCATTGTCACGTGCACCTCCAAGTCCAACTTAGTGGTCCAAATGTTACAAGCTTTTCCTGTATTTACATTGAACAATAACTTGTTTCCTTTTCCCTAAGAACTTTCCAAATGAGTAAAGTTGGAAGACATTGAACAATTGTCTAAGCCTATCCATACACAGAATTGTTGACTCCTCTCCTGGACTTTTGTTTACCATCTGCCTGTATGATTATTATGTTGGAACATTTTTCCTGAAATGGCTGCTGCAAGTGCTGCTTTGAAACTTGGATCTTTAGTTAAGGAAGTAGCCATGTGCTCTATCAAGAACTGTTGGAATTCTGGCCTATTTTGATATTCACCTCCTGTTGTTGTTGTTTTCATGCTATTGCCACCTGTAGGACTAGTACTGTGGTTCATCTTCGTGTCGCGTTTCTCTACTGTTTTCGGATCAGTAAGATCGAGGGTAATGGTAGGTCCTGAGGGATTGAGAGTTGTAGAGCAAGGGACTGAAGCAGTAGTACCCGCGATAGTTGTCACATTTAAACGACTGGGAGTAGAATTAGTATTAGTACTTGCGCCTGCTTCTTGCTTTGGATGGTTATGTTCTCCTTCATATGTTGCTACCACAATAGACTGATCTTCTATGCTTCTCTGAACCTGTCAATCGCCAAATGCACAACTCATTATTAGAACGTTCGCGCAAACTGACTCGAACAGAACAAATTCATTCTTCACTATGATTGTGAACTTATAACTAAATTGGGGTTAAATTAGAGTTTTAATTACCTTCTTCTTGACAGGGCAGCTAGGTGCAAATGAGCACTTGAAGTAAGCTCTTGGACAAGGGTTGTCTCTGGTTACTTTCTGACCATACTTCCTCCATTGATAACCATCCTTTACAATCTGCAAATAAATTCACATTTCTTTATCTCATTAGTCTCGGCACGCTGAAGACATAATTAAGTAAAATATTAGCTTGCTCTCTCTAGCAGTTTAATCAAATAATTTTTTAAGTGTCATTATGGACTTACAAGAGAGGTATCAGATCCATCAGTTTTCATAGAAACAACTGTAACTTTGGCTTTTATGTGCTCTTCTTTAAGCTTCTTGTAACAAGACTCTTCATCACTTGAACTGCTTTCTGATGAACGTCCTTGAACAACATCCAAGTTGTTAATCTTGTTATTGTTGTTGGGATTGGAAGTGCTTTCGGCTTTTCTTTTCCTTGATCCTGCACTATCATCTGCAGCTACACCATTTTGGGTGCTCATATATTCCATTATTTGGTTTCTTAAAGCATTGTAATTTTCACAAACCACAGTTAGCATCTCTGTTAGCTTCTTGTTTTCACTGCTAACTCTGTTTAGTTCCTCTAACAAATCCCCTCCCTCATCTTTCACCACCATATTGTCTCTGCTCAATCCACTGAAATCACTCTGAACTTCTTGTTTCTGAAAGCCCAAAAAAAATCAATATTTAGCATAAAAAAATTAACTTATTATCATTTGGGCATGAGCTATAAAAACCAAAAATCTAAAATATGCCCTATTTGCATTTTAGTGGATTGGTTTGGTACGAGAAGTTATAGGAAAGAGTATATTACAGTATTTCTAATTTGTGAATCACACTTACCGGAACTTTATCAAGAACTGGACGAGGCCTAAAACTCAAATCCAATGAAGTATCAACCAAACTTGTAAAATCCATAGCTTTAAATTCTTCAGAGGTGGTAACAAGTTGATTAAAATTCCAACAACCCACAAAGCTTTAGATCTTTCTTCAGGTGTTTGGAAACAAACACTTCTTTTTTCTCAAATCTGATGATGTTATACAAATGAAGGTGGTAAAGGTTTAAATAACAGGTCTTAAAAGAATAGCAGACCAAGTTGTAGGAAGGTAGGAAGAAAACCGAGAGAGGGATATTATTAAATTGATGCAAATTGAGAGTTGGAAGTATCCTTCGTTCTTTCTTATTCACAGCTTACTTATAGTTGTCAAATTTGTACCTAGCAACACAAGTGGTGGGTACAGTACCACATGTATATTCAATAATAAAGTTGGTATTAATAATTGCTTTTCATGTCGGCCCATCTTATTTTGAATTTTTCTCCTCTAGTCAAAGTCAAGACAACCATTACGAAACTAGAAAGGAGAATGTATATTATATGGACAAAAGAAAAGCAAAGAAAAGAAAATTTAAAAGGTACTTGGTTCTGGATATAACATTATTAATGCATACGTTGAATTTTGAGTCTTGTTTTGACCAATTACTCACTCATATGAATCATTTGGTGCGTCAGCATTTACTTTTGTACAAAATTAAACCAAAAGATGGAACATTTTTTATTTGATTGAAGTGCTTGTTCACAAATATTTTCCACGTTATTTCAAGTTTTTATTTCCTCCTGTGAGGTCTGAATTCTGAAAGAGCAGAATATTTAAATATGATATCAATACTTACTCTCACTCTGAAAGAGCAGAATATAACGATTATGTGAGTAAAAATAAAAAATATATATTAATTAATGATAATTAAGTGAAAGAAATTTAATTACAAACACATGATATATATTTACTGGTTTGACATGAACGTCAATACAAATAATTTTTTACTATTCGAATATTGAATTAGACTTATTTATTAAAGCATATAATATAAAAGAATATGAACCACACATTTCACCAATTTAACTGTCCAATTCGTGTGCTTTATGTGTATGCCACGACAGTATAGGAGGCATGGATAGCTATTTTCTATTGGGCAGAAATTGATAGTACTAAATATATAAACAGATAGGTCCAATACTTAAATTCTAATTCTTTCGTCAGTTTTATCCTATTCGTATCCAAAACTACAATTATGCTAAATCAAGTAATAGTCGCTTGGGACTACGGATATTAGAAAAACTGAAACTGTTGAAATTTTCGAAAGAAAAAAAGTTGAAATTTCAAAACTTCATTTTCTAGAAAAGGAAAATTCAGAATGCATTTAAATGATGCCGTTGACAGTTACAAATTGAATTCATCAAGAACTATGAGAAAAAGACCAAACATGTTGTCAATGTATTTCACACGACAAAGTCCTTTTTTTAATCAGTCAAGTATGGTTGATTCGATGAAACAAAGAAGAAGTATGGGAGATTAACTTGGTCTCTAGACAAAATGAAAATAAGTCTAATTCAGATGCAATGTACAGTAAATTACGTGTCAAAGTTGGCTACCCACCTACCTTAGCTGTTTATGGAAGACGGATATACAAGTTGAAATCATCAGTGGTAAGTTTAATTGAAAATATTTAATTTTAAATTTCTCATTTTATAATTCATTACATGTTTAAAGCCGTATCTTGTAAAGAAACTTTTGTGCTAAAAATCATATTCTTCTTAAACTTTCTGTCCAATCAATAACCTCGTCTAAAAAAATGGAGGGACTAATTAATTGTAAATTTTACTAAAAGTGAAGTTGAAGAAGAATATAAGAGTGAAACAGGAGAGAAACTCCGGATTAATTTGGTAGATGGATGACACTCAATTCGCATTTTGCTACTAAAGCATTGTGGAAGTCGCTAAACTATTTTTTATAATGAAAAAAAATACTCAATTTAACTTAGGTATTCCTAAAGTCATTAAAGTACTTTTTGTAACAAAAAAGTAACTTAACGTTGTCTAAGTATCACATAAAATAATTAATAAAAATATATTATATGACACTTAAGGCAAAGTACATTTTAATTTGGTCAAAAAGAATTGCTTAGTTACTTGTTGGGACTTTTGAGAAAAAATTGAATAATTTTTTTGTTAAAAAAATAGTTTAGGATTTTTGTGATACTTAAACAAAGTTAACTAACTTTTATGTTATAAAAAATAAATCAGTAACTTTGATTCGATTAATTAAAAAAAGAAACTCACATGGTTGCTGATCTTACTTGGTAATTAATTCCTTATCTCGTTATATGTTGCAGATGATCAGAGCAATTTTTTTTGTATATATATCACTGAGCCATATTATCACAAATCCAGTAGTACATTAGTGTACTTGTACCCTTAATTAAATAGCCAGGACCTCCAAATATTTGTTCATTTCTCATTCTCGTAATTAGTTGTAAGGAAAAATACAAAAAGAAAGGTTTGAGGAGGAAGAAAGAAATAGAAAAGAATAGCGCAGCGTTCAAGAGTCAACAAGAAAAACAATTGTTGAATCATAAACTCAACCCTCCACTATATTCTTAAAATACTAGCAAGAAATCTATCAGAAACCCACTTTCGGTTGTCTCAAATAAAAAAAGCAGCAGTTTAGTCATATATACTAGCTAAGAGTTGACATTGAAATCGAATTAAAAAAAAAACAAAACTGAAATAAAAGTGTATAAACTATTGTCATGACAGTCGTAGAAGATAAACTCACTTAAATTATCAAATGTGAACTGGAAAATTAAAGGGAAAAAATGTAACACCCCGTAAACTTGAACTAGGTGTGAATGTGTAAAAATCTAGTATTAAGATGATATTATATCTATATGAATCCATTTTTGATGAATTCGGGTGGAAGATGATCGTTTTGAAATCAGATCAACTAGTGAAGTTCTTAAGGCCTCTTAAATTCGCCTAAGTTTTGGTAGGCCTGTCTTCTGGGCGATTTTCATGAAAATGTGTTGAGAATTTGGAAAAACTTCCTTCATGAAAGTTGTAGATCTTTGAAATAGATTTCCAACGGTAGGTCACCCAGCCCAAGAAAAGTTACGTACAAGAAGTTATGTCCATTTTACCGAACACTGTGCAGAACCGACACCCTTCGGATTTTCCGGCGCATGGGAGCGAGTGCGATGGCCCCGCACCGCGGGCCGATCGTGCAAGTCTGAGTATTGACCTACAGACTGTTGCGCGATGGCCCCGCATCGCGAAACAGGTCGGGTTCGGGTCAAAAAGTCGGGTTTACGCGTTTTTAGTTATATTTAAGCTTGGGGTTTATTTCCCTAACACCCCTAGTCACGAAAAATTACCCTAAAGTCAGGAAGAACAAGTCCCAAGCCTTAAGAACCCTGCAAGGTAAGTTTTATCATGATTCTAGGTTGAATTCAAGTTCCTAATCCCTTTTTAACATCAAACCCATGATTCTTAACATGATTTTGTGACCAAAACCTAGGGTTTGCAACATAATTCTTCCCAAAGTGATTCAAGCTAGGGTTTGGGTGTTCTTCATTAGAAAGTGATTTGTTAAACCTTGTTTAACATATTAAGGTATGTCTCTATTTTAAAAACCTTATTACGGATATATGTCTGTTTCTCGAAAGTTCTTTATTGAATAAAAAGGGTGAACTTCTCATACAAAACCCTAATGTATGCCTCTTTAAAAATAAAATCCTTTTTGAATATAAAGGTAATTTGTATGTCTCTTTTGAACATACTGTTTCTATCGGTTTTTACGAACTCTTTGGTTGTAATTTGTATGTCTCTTTTAAAATCACTTTTGAAACTATTGTTGGAAGTATTAATTTTATTGATGATTCTTTAATGAATGAAAGGAAAAGTAATTCTTTTCATGGTTCTTAAACTCCAATTCATGTCTAAATGGTGGTTGGTGTGTGTGAGGGGACAAACCCACATTAAACCTAGATTGTAACAAACCCTATATATGTATATGATATTATGAATGTTTTCCTCTATAAGAGATGCTTAATAATGAAGGATAACGATTGGTAATGATATTGGAATTCTCTTGATGGATGATTTAACTAGTTACTTGAAAGGTTGTTGACTCATAAAAGTATGTTATTACGAATTGTGGAAATTGAAACTTGTTTAAAGAAGTGAAGCGTTTTCAAGACATTCCTTGAAATGATTTATCTTTACGATATGGCATAACGAACCTTAATGGTAAATGGTGATGTGACTATCTTGAGATGAATTGTAATTTGGCTTTTATGCTATGAACTCTGTTGATGTGATTTTGCCTAGCCATTCGGGAGGATGAGTGGTCACCGAGGGTCTCATATTCCGGAGTGCTTATGCCTAGCCATTCGGGAGGATGAGTGGTCACCGAGGGTCTCATATTCCGGTGTGCTTATGCCTAGCCATTCGGGAGGATGAGTGGTCACCGAGGGTCTCATATTCCGGAGTGCTTATGCCTAGCCATTCGGGAGGATGAGTGGTCACCGAGGGTCTCATATTCCGGTGTGCTTATGCCTAGCCATTCGGGAGGATGAGTGGTCACCGAGGATTTCATATTCCGGTGTGTTTATCCCTAGCCATTCGGGAGGATGAGTGGTCACCGAGGATTTCATATTCCGGTGTATTTATGCCTAGCCATTCGGGAGGATGAGTGGTCACCGAGAACTTTATAATCCGGTGTGGTGCGCTGTGACAAGGGAACCCTACGGTCATCCCCTTGATGTGATTGATTCTTGGGCCTGTATCGGCATGTGTGATATTCGTAATCTCTCATGGAACTGTTGTTGACAATCATGATCAATTTGAAAGGCATAATTGAAAGTTGTAACTTGACAAAAGACTTTATAATCGGTTTTGATAATTCTTATTGAGATACACATGCTGAATACTTGTTTTATATTGATTAATGGCTTTGTAAACTGTTTAACAAATGATATTAAGAATCACAAAGTGGAATGACTGTTTTTATGTCATCTTTTCAGAACTGATTTCTTTATGTATTATTATATTTTATTTTTATAATATTAGTTGTCCCCGAGGCACTCATTGAGTACGAAAGTACTCACGCATACCATTGTTGTTTTTGATGGTATGTTAGGAAACGGAGAAGAGCGGGTTTGTGATACTCCCGACGCTTAGGAGAACTTGATGCTGTTGTTGGTTTGGTGAGCTCACATCTTCGTTCGTGGGACACTCTATTTATTTAATTCCATTTACTTATTTTAGTTTCCGGGCTGCGTCCCGATGGGTTAGACATTTACTCCTTATTCTTAGAAGCTCCTTAGTATACATTCGAATGTAAGTAGAAGAAGAGTTGTCGTTTAACTCTTTCGGGCACACTATCATGTTTTGGGGTGAATCATTTAAATTATAAAGTCTTCCGCTGATTTAATTCATGTTTTCATGATTTGTTACATTTAATTTATAAATTGTTGGAGGCGAATGTTGAACCTGGCGGGTTCAAGTGTTATTATTGCATTGTTTAGGTTCTTCCGATGTTGTTCATGATGTCGGATGCCGGTCACGTCCAGAGTGGGTTTTGGGGCGTGACAAAAAACTGTGGAACGGAGTATGGAGTAGTGATGGCACCATGGTCTAAAGCCAGGAGCAATGATGGTGATCCAATTTCCACCTCTCCTTAATTACACAAATATGCTATTAATCCCATTTAAGGAGTTGTTTTAAAACAATTTTTACGTCAGAAGTTGAAGTCAATTATTGACAGATCACTAAAAGACTAGTCTTGCCATTAGTCATAGTGGCGGACCATCAGAGTTTAATACAAAAGTTACATTACTTGTCCGCGCTTCGCGCGATCATAAAAAACGATCAAAATGTATGAACTAATCTTTTCCTAATATGCAAATATTAAAGAGATTTTTAGTATCCAAATCCAAATAGATTAAATTTTAAAATTTGAACCAATCGCACTCTTCATGCTTAATTTTACATTTTTTTCCAGCGTTTCATTACCTAATCAAATTCCAAGCAATGACTTTAGATATCTTCGAAAATATTCAATGGCGTTAGTATCTCATGTAATAGATTTTATGTCGATAGTTATAGAATTAATGCTCTTATAGAGTTCTCCCTCGTTTAATAATCCTATTTATATAGTTTGGATTGTCCAAAAAATATGTTCTTTTCCCTTTTACGTAGTTTCTCAATTCTCTAGATGCTTATTGAAAAATTAAAATCCGACTTTTCGCCTTTGGACATATATATTTGCACCTGTTTGGTACAACCTCTAAAATAAAACTACCAATCTCAAATAAATAAAATACGTTCATTTTTTTTAAAAGGAACTTAATTCTCTATCAAGTTTAAATGCAATTAATAAAAGTTTCAACTCTTAACTTAATACTCTTCCCTAAAAAAATTTAAAACTCAATTGCAACCGAGAAATAGTAAAATGCATGTTCAATAACTTTGGCATAATTAAGGTACAACAATTTTAGTTCTAACGACAAACTTATCTCGAAGTAAAATTCCAAGAACAACACGATGTGTATATAGTAGAGAACTTTGAAATCTAATATAAGCTGTCAAAATTCAATCGAATGAGAGTAATTTGACATTTCCTTTTCCTCGATATACTGTCATTTTAACAGTACAGCTACTATTTAAATAAACAAAAGCGATAAAAGAAGAAAATAAATATTATGATAAAATTCGTTCTTAACCTATTTACATAAATAACACAAATCTTGTCTATCTACAAAGGCAAAAAAAGTTTAGTTCATAACAATTCTTAGGATAAGCAAACAACAATTAGATCACAGTAAAAAGGATGTACAACTCAATTCAACATCCTTTTTGAAAATACATGCACATCCTTTCAGATCATATCCTTTCGAAGCATACACTAATTAAAAAAAAATATACCGCAAAACCTGTAATACAACAAATCCAAGAAAATTGATCAAGGAATAATTAGAAAAATAGTACCCCAAAACCTGTGATACATCAAATTCAAGATAATTGATCAAAGAACTCATTTTCGGTTGGAGCCAGCACCCATAAACTTAACAAATTTAGAGAATGTTTTCTATGATGTTTTAACCAAATATGAAATCCCCTGAGATCAAAATAACAAATATAAAATACAAATAATAATATAAAATGAAAGAAAAAGGTTTAAATACCAAATTTGATATTAAACAGAATTGTTACCTGTAATTCCATTTGCCGACATATGATTTCAATTCTCAATATTGCACAAAGCCCTTTATTTTGCATCAGCTTGATGAACCTTACGAAATCCATATGATCCGAACAAATCACACCGAACTTACAACGTAAAAAAGAAAAGAAAAACATTACAACAGAATAAGAAAATAGTACCCAATGATTTCTAAATTTGATTAAAGAAACATGTCATTACACTGGTTTAGGAGTATTCTGTAAACCATATAGGCGGCCTTAACTGTATTAAAAGCTTCCTATTTAAATTTCTTAATCAAAGATGGCTACATCAACATAACATCATATTTGAAAGCAACAAAATTTCAATAAGATTCTAAGCTGGAAAAAAAAAATGAAGATGAACTAATGCTTAGAACAATATCATATTGGTGATGTTGTATTCCAGATAACCTACCATTTGGAATTTCAAAAATATATTACTCCGAAATAAATTATAGCCAGCAAAGTGGTCGTTTTTCTGAATCCAAATTATGAAAGCAATTGACTTATATCTTAATCCCGTATATGGTAAAAACCGGATATGCGTTAAACCGGGTGAGACCCGGAACCTTGGGAAGAATGGGACAAGAACGTGCATGAAGACTTTCGCTCCGAACCGGAGAAACGCTCGGACCAAGGCTAGGGGAGGGCATCATTTGGTCCGATTTTCTTCATGGCCGAGTTGGTCGTTGCCGTTGGTCCGTTTGATTGTGGCCGTTAGTCCGTTTTATCGTGGCCGGTGGTCCGGGAGATCTGTTGCGCGGTTGCCACGCGTCGATAACATCCTGCCATGTTCAACTGCCAATCGTACGGGTGTCAGGTCGTACGGTCAACCTAACCCAACTCAGAGCTTTTTCTTTATTATTTTATTTTTCATGTTGTATGAAGCCCATGGGACAATACTATAAATAAGGGGCCTTGTCCTCCTTTTGAAGGGTTGGCTCCTTCATATCAAGAACTCTTGTAATAGCAAAATATATATAAAATCTCTCTCTCAAACTTCTGATTCGGTCCATATTTGTTGTGCTTATCTCTTACATTTCTTCAATCAAGTAACACTCATATACTAACAAACATACAAGTGCATAGCAGACCACCGATTATTATCTGCCTCCTCATAGCATATTCATATATTTCTTTTCTCCATCAAATAGATTGAGGCTTAACCACATATCCTATACCTACTCACAAATTTAATTGATTATCCAAATTCGGGGTAAACAAATCTTTTTGTCAGTAGACCCAGAGTAAATCATTCTATACTCCATGAGAGTATACTAAGGTGAGGGCATTAGAAGTGTTAAGGTTTAATGATGCCCTTTTAATTATGTAGTTAAAAGTGAGATGACATTTAAGTTTCCATGACATGCACATAAAGTTATTACCAAAAAGAATGTGTACAGACGTGCTCCCCTTTAAACCAAATTGTTTCGGTTTTTTTTTTTTTTTTAAACTAATAAACCTCTAATTAGATTGAATTATTTAAAACAAGAAAGTAAATGAAAGAGTTAATATTCTTAAATGTCTTTCCCTTTTAATTCAGTAATGAATGTACATAATTATACGCTTGATCGAGTAATTTTATTTTACAGCAAATATAAGAGAGAAAGGTCAAAAAATTGACAAAAAAAGATAAATACCAATTGAGATCTAAGAGAGGTGCCACATCACCTACTTAATTCCTAGTTTTACTATTACTATGAGCCCGTTTAGATTGACTTATTTTAGATGCTTTAAGCCAAAAATAGCTTTTAAGAACTTTTGTAGTGTTTGAGTAAAATAAAAAAGTAACTTTAAACACTTATTTTTAAGCCAAAACAACAAAAATAAGCCGTAAGCCCATCCAAATGGGCTCTATATATATTGATCGTTGTTTCCATGATCTCGCCGAGCATGACGGAACATTTGAGCTGTAAGAGGTTACAATGGGTTAAATGGAGTATTTGGTAATTAAGAGGTTTAGTGGGCTTAAATGAGATGTAAGTTACAATTGAGGTAATAAGTAATGAGAGTTATTAATACTAAAAAATGGAAGAAAAGGCCTCACCAATCCCTTCAGTATTGCCTCAAAATGGAGACGGTATGCGTTCTTTTTTCTCCATAATTAAAGAAATTAACATTGAGCATCAAATTGCAATAAGTAATCTTTTAATGCTTGTATTTAATTAGGTTTTTTCCATGATTATATTTCATTTTTAATTAGAAAAATGAGGTAAAACAAAAAATTGACAAAAAATAAATAAATAGAAATGGTGACCATAGAAAGGTGTCACATTACCTTGTATATTCCTACCTTTATATTATATACTAGTGCACGTGCCCGCGCTTCGCGCGGCTTGAATTTACAGAATAAATTTTCATCTCTGATATCCAAAGAGCCATCAAGTAGGTCAAATTTCTTGCACTTATTTAACAAATTTTATATGATTTTTCTATTGTACGTATAATATTCTAACATATATTTTCTTTTCATCGGGGAGTTTAGCTTTAGTGCATTGATAATTTTTCTCTTCTTTTATTTATGTAATATTGGATTGAGATGAACTTAAAAAGAGTTACATGAATTGCGGAAATTCATATAGTCGATCACAATTTGTTTGTAGGCACAATTATTATTGTTATTCATTTTCCAAAACAAACAAAAAAGTAAAATCTCTTTTATTTTCTCCAATTCTCATTTTATATGTAGAAAAACAGAGATAAAGGTAACAGATCAAAGAGAATCAAGGTATCATTGAGCTATTTTAAAAAAAAGTACTGTATCTAATAAAACTTAAGAAAAATATAAAAAAAATGAGGGCGGGAAGGATGAATAGACATTCACCATATTCACATAATGAGTGATCACGTTTCTTTCAACTCCCTCCATGACAGTTGCCTACAAAAAAGAAACTTGAGGGGAAAAAAGGTATAATATTGGTATATTGTTGATTGTGTCCCAAAGAGCTTCTAAGAAAATATCACTGATAACATAACTTCTTACTCCCTGCTACATTCAACAATTACTAATAGGCATTCACTATATTCACATAATGAGTTATAATAATTCTTTCAACTCCCTCCATGACAGTTGCCTACAAAAGAGAAACTTGAGGAAAAAGAAGGCATAATATTGGTATATATATTCTTGTGCCCCAAAGAACTCATAGAAAAATATCACTGATAACATAAGTTCTTACTACTTGCTACAATCAACAATTTAAGCATCAATTTAAGTGAAGAAAATTACTACTAAATAGGGTGTTGTTAATTGAAAATAAAACTAAAAAACGAAGAAATAGAAAAATAACTATTTCACAATCAAACGCATAACGATCAATTAAATTCAAATTTTGATAAGCATTATTGTTACCAAGAATCATCTTAAATGTTGTACAACATAAAAGAAATGTATGTTTTCGTGACTTGTATTTTGCTCATAACTAAACTATTGTGAAATGTAAAATGTCCTAGATGTCGTTGTTCTTGATCTTACTATCTTATCCGCACCTACTGTGCTACTTCCCCCGGAAGGAGCCGCGCAGCCGCCTCCCCGTTCCACCAATTCTCCGGCTTCTAAATGATGGAAATTTCACGACGCCTAATTTTGTATTACTTTCTTAAGAACTTGGTGCCAACAAATACAATGGCTAAGGATAGGTTCTTTCATTGGGGAGAGAAGAGGCTATTTGCAGAAGTTGAAACATAACTTTTACCAAAAAAAATTATCGGTCCATGTACATGTAATTCCTTATCTGGAACTCCATGTTCATGTGTAGGAATTATTGGAAGATCACATTTTATAGTATAGTTTTAACCTCTAAGAAGTTTTTTAGTTGTTTTAGTATTTAATGCCCTTTTGGTATCCCTTATTCTACTTGGAAAACGTTTAGGTATTTTGATGAAGTCTCGGCAGTTACTATGAAGAAGACTTTAAGGAAATTTAAGGTGAAAATTAAAGAGCAAATTAAATAGATTGAAGGAGAGAAATGGAGAAACCAAAAAAAGAGGAGAGAAATTAATACTAATGCTTTTAACACTCATTATAATCACATTTTAACGTGCATGAAATAAAAATTTACATGTGCAAGAATGAAGAAGCAGTGAATGAGAAGTCATGGCATGGTTAAGATGGGCAATTAAGATGGATTTAAAAGTTATTTTCCAGTTAAATGACTTTTCAGATTTTTGATTTTTGCACTTTTTAAAATAGCACATAATTTTTGAAAATAGGAAAATGGTCAAAAAAATTGATGAAAAAGATAAATACTAATGGAGGTCATAGAGAGGTGTCACATTACTTTATCTATGTCTAGCTTTATATTATATATAGATATAGATTGGTTATGAAGGAAAGGAACGTGGGTGTAGAAAAGGACGGGTATAAAAAAGTTTCATGCATAGCTCATAATGTTTTGAAAGGTTTGAGTAGTAAATATTGAGACATTTAAGTATAAACATTAAAGATTAAAAATGAATGGAGAAGTAGTAATTGACACATTTATTTTTGAATAATAAGTAATAAGTAAATAGAAATGTTATGTAGAAAAAACTCATAAAAATCCAAAAAAAGGAGAAAAAAGATAAATGCCAATAGAGGCCATAGAGAGGTGCCACATAGGATTGTCTATGCCTAACTTTATATTATATATAGATAGTTTTTGGGAGGACCACCAAGAATTTTAATGTATGGGCTTGCCAAAAGTTCTAGCGCATCAGGATTTTAGAACAAATTGTAGGGCAATTTTAAAATAAAGGAAAATTTACTGGTTGTAGCTTCTTTTAGTACCTATTTATTCATAATAACTGCCCTTTCATTTAATTATTATTAATAGCTAATTAACTTTTATAAATTACAATTGATAGCTATATAAAAAATACATACCCAAATACATTTATCTTTCTCTATTCCCACACACTACCCATTTCAGATTTTTCATCTTCTCAAAACCCTAAAATACTTTCTCTCTCCCCTTCCCTCATCTGCGCCGCCATAACCACCACCACCACGACTCTCAAAATCCTAAAATACTTTCTCTCTCCCCTTCCCTCATCTGCGCCACCATAACCACCACCACTACGGCCTGCGCCGCCCCCGCCGCCGCTACCCCCACCATAACAATATTTCATTCAGATTATACCAAATTTACCCACAAAAAAACCTAAAAGAATGAAAATTTTAGGGTTTTCTTATAGAAGATGATGTGATGATGATTAATAAAACTAGGGTTTAGATGATTTTTTGTGATAGTAGTTGTAGTTGTGCGATTTTGATGTAGATGATGATGATGACGATCAGATCTGTGGTGACAGCTTGGATTGCGGCGGCGACTTTATTGCGGTCAATTTTACTGCGGAGGCGACTTGTATGGTGACAGCGAAGGCGACGGTGGTGTCGCCGTCGTGTTTTAGATATGGCCAGAAAATAGCTCAAATCTAGCTGGCTCAAATCTGCAGATTTGAGTGTTTTTTGTATTTTTTGACTGTATTTGTTAACAGTGTATTTGGCTGAATATATGAACACTGTATTTGGCTCAGGTATGGCCGGAAAATGGCTCAGATCTAGCTGGCTTAGATCTGCGGATTTGAGTATTTTTTTAGTGTATTTTTTGAACAGTGTATTTGGCTGAATATATGAAAAGTGTATTTGGTTGAATATATGAACATATTTATTTGGCTGAATATATGAACAGTGTTTTCAAATACACGGAAATTTAAATGTATTTGGCTTCATATGTAGTTTGAATGTACACAATGTATTTGACATTTTGTTGAAATCCATTCAAATACATTGAATATATGAACAGTGTTTTAAAATACATGGATTTTTTAATGTATTTAGCTTCATATGTAGTTTGAATGTACACAATGTATTTGAAATTTTGTTGAAATGGCATCAAATACAACGAAAACCCATAAATGTAGCTACAGAATCAATATGTATTTGAAAACAAACAAATACACCCGTTAAAATACATATGTTCATTAAATAGTAGCCATGGTTGGTAATATTGAAAAGGTAGCTACTAAAGGTAAAGACCTACTAAAGGGTAGCTATTCATGTAAGTTTACCTAAAATAAATTGCTTATAAATTTTGAAGGACATTAATTTTTTCTTATGGATGGACTTTCCACAAGTCTGGCTAATTACCATGATTTTAGTACAAATTGTGTTGTAATTTTGGAACGAATGGTGCACAAATCTTGAGGGAACATCAGAAGTTTTTAAAAAAATTCACCGACACGTTTTTGCTTTCAAATTGATTTAAATTAGTTCAAATTTAATATTCAATATTTTAATATCAATCTAATAATTCCCAATGGTTAGATAGTTCAACTCAAATTCTTTAAACATCAACAGACCCCGACCCCTTTGTCCTCTCCAACAATCAAACACAACAAAATTAACAATAGCGTTTTTGAAATAACTTCTTCAGTCAAACTAATTCAAACCAACCACAAAGTTTCAATAAATTTCATATTTTCTAATAACATATGTAAAAATAGATGAGGAGGAAAAGAAAAAATAGGAAAGCACACATTCTGACCAACATCTATATATGCAGTGCCGGAGCTAGGTTGGACCGAGGGGGTATCCGAACCCCCTTTGTCAAAAAAACACTGTATATACAAGGTTAAAATTAATTTTTATATACATATAGTAGATGTTGAACCCCTTGACTTCTTTGTGTGTTTTATTACTTTATATTTTTGAACTCCCTTAGTAAATATCTTGGCTCCCCACTGTATATATGCACTAAGATAAATGCTAAACATCAATCCTTAAGATGGACGAAACCGGTAATTTCTCGCCCTTGAATCTAATCCAAAAGTTTTGAATAGTATCTCTTTTATCTAGGAAAAGAGAAGAAAGTCAAATTTAACCAGCCTTGGAGACTTTAGTACTTTTAACTATGGACGGCGGAGACCTTCCATGACCAGTCAGGACCAGCCAATATATAGCCCACTAATATAAGTCGGTGTTGGTTCATTGAACCTCACCCATACTCAGCTCTCTTTTACGTACATATGAGAATTTTTATTTTCTAATGAGTCGACAATATTCGAGAGTCATTAACTCTTTCTATTTTTGATTCTATGATGTGTCCACATCCACTTAATTATACTTTTTGGACCGTAAAATCTTGTACTAGAAGTGGAGTAGACTCGAAACAGTAGGAAAAAGAAAGAAGAATATTAGGCAAAGCACATGTCTCAACCTATTATTGCCTTAAAAAGAATATTCTGCTAAATATTACTGGAACTAATTAACTGAGTTGAATTGTGTTAAATTTCTCATCTACTAAAAAAGTATATAGGAATGGTATACAGACGTCATAGTCCACAGAGTTTGAAACCCAGAATGGCATGCACCGAAAACACAATATTAACACGCTTCTCCTATCATTAATCTTCTTTATGTCACTGTTATGATCTTATCATAATTCACAGTCCAACTCAAGCAGTACCTTCTAACTAGCACTTGATTCTTCAAATCATAGTGGGGCATTCAGCGAAATAGTGTTAAATGTACTCTATTGACATCTTTCGACTTGAATTACGTATGGGTATAAAATTTAATTGTTTTAAAAATATATGAATTATACTATGGGTGCCGTGGTAACATCAACTAATGAAAACGACTTGCCAAATTCACCTAAAATTAATCTGTCGATATATCTAACCTATCTCAGCACAAATAAACGGATGAAAATCACTTACACCCTCCAACTTTACTTTAAATATCAAGTTCCCGTCAACTTTGAACAAGTAAAAAAATATTAAAACAGCCAGAGCTGGCGGAGGATTTTCTCAAAATGCAACCACATACTTGTTTACCCCAAATTTGGATAATCAATTAAATTTATGAATGAGGTATAGGATATGTGGTTGAACTTTAATCTATTTTGATTGAGAGAAAATGGAATAGGATCAGCTATGAATAATCTTAAATAGTAATCGACGATTTATACTAAACGTGTGTGCCAATATATTGAGTATCGTTTGATTGAACAAATCTAAAGAGGAACACAATAAATCCGGACCAAAATCAGATATTAAGAGGGAGAGATTTATATATTCTTGCTATTACAAATGTTCTAGAACTCAAGAAGCCAACCCTTTAAAGTAGGATAATGACCCCTATTTATAGTTTTGGCTCATGGGCCTCATACAACATAAAGCCCTTTTGAATAGAGAAAAACCCTAAAATGGATAAGGTTTTGCTGCACAGTCTGACACCCGTACGATTAGCAGTACAATGTGGCAGAACGATATTGACGCGTGGCAATTGTGTAATGGATCACCCGGACCAACGGCCACGATGAAACGGATCAACGGCCACGATCAAACGGACCAACGGCCACGATCAAACGGACCATCGGCCACAATCAACTCGGCTATGGAGAAACCGGACCAAAGGATGTCCTTTGCTTTCTTCGGATCAAGCACTCCTCCGGTCCCAAAAGAAAGTCTTCATGCTCCATCTCCGGACTCACCGGTCTAGCATATATCCGATTTTTACCGTATACAGATAGTCCCCACACTTTCCGGACCGTAGTTTTATCGGAGTAACGGGAAGTGGATGAATCAAGAAACCGGTGGCTCCATTTGTCCGTTGTTATCTTTTCATTTTGGCGGGAATAGTTGCGTCACGTCCCTCTGTCATCAGCCACGTGTCTTATCCCGGATGGTCAGCACTGACAACCGCCGTCACACACGTCGTTTCAAGTCACTTCTTATTAATTATGGGACATGTGGCACTCCCCGGTTGGTTGGGATCTGTAACCGCCTCGATCCGTGTCTATATAACGTCTTCCACCGCTTCATTTTTTCTGTTTACGATCCATTTCACTCTTCATTTTAATTTTTTCACTTCACCTTCACCTTCACCTTTCCATTTCATTTCTTCACTTCTTCCTTTTACTTTTCTTCGTTTCATCATCTTTCAACCCATATTTCTTGTTGATTCATTGCTTATATTACGATAACGGAAACAACTCTGCCAACTTCTTCACTAGCTGTTTTTGTAGAGTGTGTTGCTGTTGCTGCTTCCTACTCTTTTTACCATTTGTAATTCTTTCTTGGTTGTTCCCTTACTCTTGTTTTTTGAATTCTTTTTCGAATTCACCCAATCTCCTTTTCCATATTTTCAAATGTCTGTTAACATCGAAACCACCTCCCATGATGTTCCCTCGGTTTCTTCTCAAGGAACCGAGCCAACTTCTCAGCCCAAGGGGAAGGTCACCTTCGAACCCACTGCTTTGGACATTGCACCGTCCAAACCTAATTACAACAAAGATTTTGAGGTCGAGAAACCTTCTCTGGTTTCCGATAGTGGGTTTGACGTAAGGCGGTATCCCTCGTCCATTACTGAGGACAAACTCGATTTAATCCGGACCGATTGCGGATGGGATAACCGTCTGGTTCAACTTTTTGCCCCCAGACCAGATGAGTCAGTCACCGACCATCGGGAGGGCTTTTTGTACGTTTATACTTACCCTTTCACCCTTAAGCTCGACCCCCCTATCGATCCGGTCATTTTAGATATGTGCCGGACTTACAACGTTACCCTGGCCCAGATTGGTCCGATAGTTTGGAGGACCGTGGCCTGCCTCCGGCTGTTGTCCAATAATACAAAAAAGGAGTTCACGCTGGCCCATTTCATACGGTTATACTCCCCGAGGTTGTTCCGGGGCGGTGTAATAAAACTCGCTAAGCGTAGCCAGAATTCAATTTTTTCAAAAATGGATGAAGACAGAGATCGGGGCTGGTTGGAGCGTTATGTTCGGGTGAGGACCAAGGACATTATTCCGGCCAGTTACATGCCCTTTCCGGAGCGGTGGAATGACAATCGTAAGTTTCAGTTCTTCTAGTAATTGCTTTTGAATGCTTTGCCAAACTCCAGTTCTTCCACATTCTCACTACTTGTCCTCTTATTTATACTAGCCGTGGGTTGCATACCTCCGGATGTCCGGAACCTCAACAAATGGGTTACTGCTCTCCTCAACCAACATACCCGCGAAGCTCGGGCATGGGGACTCCTTTCTCGTGGCCGATGGGTCGCTCAAAACCACGGTAATACTTTGCTTCTATTGGTATTCATGACATTTTTCTACCTCTCCTTTGTGTAACATCTTCGGCTTTTAGGTTTGCCCAAGGGCTCGGTGGACCCGAGACCGGAATCAGTAGCTGAACCCGCTATGTTGGCACCCGAGTTCGACTCAGCGGGTACATCCTGTATCCTTGTTGCCGCCAACAAGAGAAAAAAGCCCTCGGACAAAGAGCAGAAATCGAAAAAAAGGGCGAGGAGCGTCGTCAGGACTTTAAGGGATGAAACAGAGCCCGATCTCCTCGTTCGGAGGATCGGTGTGGCCCCTTCCGTGGCTTCCATTCCGGAGGAGGGTATCACCGTTTCATCACTTCCTTCAACCGGAGAAGGACCTTCCGCTCCGGCATTACACACAGGTGGGGAAGAAATTTATTACCCGACTCCTCTAAGGTCGATTGAATTCGTTGATATTTCAGGTGATGCTTCTTCCGAAGAAGCCCCCCTGCAAAGGACAAGAAGATCCGGGAAGACACCTGCTGCCGAAGCCGATCAAAGAATTGAGCCGGTCCCCGAGACCGAAGTTCCAACGGCCGTTGGTTCGCTGCCCGACTATGAGACTGCTGCAACTTCGCAGATCCCTGCCTTTGCCGAAGCTGCTGAGGCCGCTCCGAGTTCTCTAACTCCGGCTTTAAGGTCGGATGAGTTTGAAGACATGTTCTCGGACACTCCTCCTGCTACTGGCGAAGCTGCTGGCTCCGGACATCTCCCGATCCCTCGAGCCACGAGGGGGACTAGTCGGACCACCGAGACTGGAGCTAGGGATAGCCTGGTGCGTGTCTTTCCGGCCCCAAGCATGGAACCCTGGAGGACCAGGTCTGCCGTAATCACCGTTCCCGAGGATTGTAGCTTTTTGTCTCGCCCAGTGGGAGTAGCAAGCTACCTGAGGCCGCTCATCTCGGACTCGGACAAACGGAAAATGAATTGAGTCCCCTGGCAGTGTCTCATTAACGAGGGCATTCACGCGGGCAATCGAGTAAGTTTATCAACCATTCTTCGCATAATTCATTGAGAATTTTAATTTCTCGCTTATCCAAGTTTTAATTTCTTTTACAGAGTGTGGTGCTTGTGTCACGACCCGACTAGGGGCCGCGACGGGTACCCGGGGCTAACCACCGAGCACCGCTCGTACTATCATTTACTTGACCCATTTAACAATCATTCATCTATTTCTGGTTAACTTTAAAAAGAGGATTTGCTTTTCATTACAAAAATATAACGCGTTGATACCAAAAAGCATATTTCAATATACTTATACACATGCGTACTACCTACGTTGTGGAACCACACAACCCACATCGAGCATCTATGAGCCTCTATTGAGTGGCATACAAATATATACACAAAAGGAACAACCAATTAGCACCTCCGGAAGATGGAGTGCTCTTCAGCTCGGCTAGTGACTCCTATCAGTCTGGACCGCTTTCCCGTCTACCTGTGGGCATGAACACAACATCCAAAGAAAAGGATGTCAGTACGAGCATTGTACTGAGTATGTAAGGCATACATCAAGAAATGAAGTAAGAATAAGAAAGTAAAGTAAGTACAAGGAGATAATCGATAACTGTTTGCCTCATAAGGCGGATCCATGCATGCATACTCATAAAGCATCATACAGTAAATTGTTGCGGAACGCGCAGCCCGATCCATATGTCATCATATGTTAGTGCCGAGGAACGTACGGCCCGATCCATAAATATAATAAGTTAGTGCCGAGGAACGTACGACCCGATCCATAACCCATATATCCCGCGTCCAGGATGAAATCATGATATGCCAGCTGACCAGGTGGCTATGCGTCTATAGCGCCTCACCTTTCCCCATTTCCCCTGAAAACATTTTCATATCATATATATACATACATAATATACATAGCATGCTTGAGAGCCCAAGGAAAAGCTGTAAGTACGTTGGAGTGACGTAAGGTCGAAAGCCTCCGATTATGTTATGGAGTAATCATCGTCGCTTTGTCTCACCTTGAGGGAACAATTATTATAAGGCGAGACTATCAATGAAGAATAGCATTAAAAGAAAACATAGAATAAAATCATGAACTTTATAAGGCATCCATTCATATACTTTGGAAGGTTTAGAAATAACGTCACCATCCATGAATAAATTGAGAAATCAGTAAATACCTCGACGTTCTCGTATAGTCCTTGAAATCGTAAACTTGAAACTTTTAAACATAAGATTTGCTCTCATCATGGTCAGCGTAATAATATTCTCATTTTTTTAACATCATCATTGTTATTGAAAAACATATCCTTCGTTGTTATCATAAGAATTCACATAATCACAACCTTTGGTTTAGGAAAATGGGAGTACTTGGAAAACATTTATGGAATATCAAGAAGGAAATCATGCTTCGGAATCTTAGACTTTTTAACCTTTCATAGCAAGGAAAAGATGGGAGCATTTATGAAATCGTAAGCTAGGGATCATGCCTTTGAAAGAAAGGGAATAGCCTCACATACCTTCGACGTTTACAATTCTTATCGCTTGCTCGTACTTCCTCTATTGCGCGTGCATATACCTTCAAGAGAATTCATGTCGTCGTTAGCTAAGAAATTATAAGGACGGACTACTATTTCTAGGGAAAATTGGGCAGCACTACCTTTGTTTATACTGCGTTTCCCATATTCTATTTTAGCTCCCAAACATTCGCGATAATATCCACAATATAGAAATCAGCAATCATCATTTATGTACGTTTAGCAAAATCCACCAATTTCTCCACATTTAGTGGTTTTAGCTAATCGTCACTTTTACTCATGCGTCGCACTTATTCCATGGTCAAAACGTCATTTATAACGTATTTATAATCATAGCATATCAACTTCCATGATTCAATTCAACCATCACTCCACAGTGACACTATTCACTAAATAATGGTGCACTTCCTATGTCTTACTACAATTCAAGTATCTAAGCCTTCCAATACCTTGAACCATATGGTATAGTCATGAAACATACCTTGGATGATGGTGGAACAAGCCTTGAGCAACAATTCTCTTTTTATACCAAAACCTTATTTCAACCCTTTTGAGATTTCTTGAAGAAGATGACTTCCAATAGAGCCTCATGCACTTGCTCTCATGAATTAGATGTTGATGATCTTGGTTTCCCTTTGATCTCTTGAATTTTGTGGATGAATATTTGGAGAGCTTCTAGAGTGTTCTTGAAGGTTGTATGGATGAAAAATGAAATAAAATGAGGCTTTGGTCCCTTTTAATAATCACATAACTTGATTTTTAATGAACAACCGTCGGGTGAACAGTGGTCGTAAACCACAATTTACGGACCGTATTGTGGTTTACGGTCCGTTCTCCATGATCATTTTTAATCATCCCAGAAACAGAAAGGTTTGGCTGGAAATATGGCAGTTTACGACCGAGGTTTACGGTCCGTAAACCAGTTTACGGGCCGTCCTCCAAGTCGTATTTAACCATTTCAACATTAACAGAAAGTTGAAGTTGGAAAGCTGGAAAGCTGGAGGACGATGGTGGTTTACAGTCCGTAAATCACTTTACGGGCCGTAAATCACTATACAACCACTGGGCTGCATGAAATTCTACAACTTTTCCATTTCCAAAAATTCACGAATTATCACCCCTTGCTTAGTAAAACACCCCACACTCATACCCTTGTCGTTCTATTCCTTGTACATGTACGGGGACTTTTTCGATGTGTAACAGCTTGTTAACGAAGCCTTTGTTCGTGCTCAGCAAGAGGTTGACGATCTCAAGGGCCAACTCGATGCCCAAGGTCGAGAAACGGAGAAGTTTCAGCACCTTTTACGGGTGAAGGAGGATGAGCTGAACCGAGCAGTTACTCTTTCCAACCTCCAACCCGAGCTCAATGCGACGAAGGCCGAAAATCTTCGATTAAAGGATGAGCTGGCCGAGATGGTCGAAAAGAACCGGCTTCTAGAAGCGGACAAAGTTGGCCTTAGCCAGGATAATGCTCGTTTTTCCTCAAGGCTTGGTGAGCTCGAAACCACCATCTCTCAATTCCAGGGGGAGCTGGATTCGGTCAAGTCCGATGCTACGAGCATGGCCGAGAGGCATCGGCTGCTCGAATCTGAGAGTGCCCGGTACAAAGAGCGGATGAGGGTGTTTGAGGAGAAGGCAGAGAACAGGGCCCGGATATGTGATGAGCTAAAAACCGAGCTCGAGGAGACGGTTGATGCTAATGACCTTCTCAAGGCCGAGCTCGAGTCGGTCACTCAAATCCAAAAGGTCCTCGAAGAAGATCGGGACGTACTGGTGGCAAAGTTAGCCCAGGCCGAGGCCGATTTGGCAGAAGCCCTTCAGAGTGTGGAGGCTGCCGAGGCTCATACTACTATTGCTGTGGAGTATTAAAAGTGAAAGTCTCGGAGGATCACCCTTGAGCATGCCGGGCATGGATTTGCGGATCTTCCGGCCCTGATACTCGAAGCTAAAAGGGTCGAGAAAGAAGCTAAGAGAGCTCTCGGTACTGACTCCGATGATTCCGAGCGAACAGTGTCCGAACACTCCGGATCCAGCCATACCGGATAGACCAGGGCCTGTGTTTAGCCTTTTGTTTTTTGCCTTTGTAGGAGTTTCCGATGTAAAAACCTTTGTATAAATGGAACATGCATTTTTCTTGGTTTTGTTTATTCTTTTGTTTGAACGTCAGTTATGACTTTTGCCTGAATTGTCCGTCCGTATTAAGGACAAGCAGACTCGGAGTCATTATTTTGGTACATTTTGTTCGGGAATTTGAACGAGTTTTTTGCCCGTGGGACTTATATAATGCTTTGTGAATTCAGACGTCTCCGAATCACGATAGGCATTTTTAGGGCCAGTATTTTTCGGCTATTTTTAGGGCCGGTGCTTTTCAGCTATTTTTAGGGTCGGTGTTTTTCGGACACCTAAATTCCAGTCTTAGCAAAATTTTATATAGCAGTCCCCATTCGAGGGAGTTTAAAGATTTTGGCTCGGTTCACTGTGACCTTGTTGCCTTTGTCGACTTTCGACCGTAGTGCCCAGAATAAGGTATATGAATGAAGCAATGCCGAAATACGGCGATAATCACCGGGGTAAGGTATTTTAGCAAGAAGACATCCGAAATACCGTAATCTGAACTTTCGATAATTTTTGTATTGCAAGTATTTGTACATACATGAGAATTCGTTTCCTTCTGCAAATATTAAATGGACACGATTCATTCTGATCGTTTGGTCCTTACATCGACACCAAATGCAAAAGGTCGGGTCTTGGTTTTGCCGTAGCAGATATTGAGTGGACACGATTCATTTCGATCGGTTGGTCCTTACATCAAAACCTAATATAGAAGGTTCGGTTTTGATTTGTTGAGCTCCTCCGTTTTCCACTAACCGGGGTGAACCTCGATGTGGGTACAATAGTCCCCTAGTGCTTATCCGAGCTGCAAGACCGGGTGAGCGCTATTAAATCCCCACTCGTAGGGTGCGACCCCAAGTTTCCGGGCGTTTGTCCTTGTCTTTGTCAAGTAACTCGTTGTACTCGTTCCCTCATTAAAAACCTTGTCGGAAAACCCATTTTGGGACAAAACCGTACTAAGGAAAAGAGTGCAACACGCGTTTTCAGACCTAGATCCTAACCTTATCTGGCACTTCCTGCAAAAAAGAAAAAGGTTAATAGATAAACACGAGGTGTCCATACCTTAGCAGTAGTATCTCTTCAAATGAGCCACATTCCAGTTGTTGCGCAACTGTTGACCGTCCATAGATTCCAGCTAATACGAACCTTTGTCCGTTACCTCGGTCATCTTGTACGGTCCTTCCCAGTTCGGACTCAATTTTCCTTCGTTGGGATTCTTGGTGTGTAAGGTAACTTTCCGAAGCACCAAGTCCCCAACTTGGAAATGCCGAAAATTGGCTCTCCGATTGTAGTATCTTTCCATTCTCTGCTTCTGAGCTGCAATACGGACCAACGCGCTTTCGCGAAGTTCATCCGTGTGATCGAGTTTTACGGCCATGGCCTCCTCGTTTGACTCCTCGGTGGTCTACCTGAACCGGAGACTCGGTTCACCAACTTCTACGGGAATGAGGGTTTCGGCCCCGTAGACCAACAAGAAAGGTGTTTCTCCCGTGCTCGATTTCGACGTGGTTCTGTAAGCCCACAATACCTCCGGTTGTACTTCCCTCCAGTGATGCTTTGATGCTTCAAGTCTTTTCCTCAGATTTTGAATCATCGTTTTGTTCGTGGATTCCGCATGTCCGTTCGCACACGGGTGATAGGGAGTTGATACGATTTTTTTGATCTTTAGCCCTTCGAGGAAATCATTGACTTTGCCGCCCACGAACTGAGAGCCATTATCACAAGTTATCTCAGCAGGGATGCCGAAACAACAAATAATGTGGTCCCATATGAAGTCAATGACTTCCTTTTCTCTAATTTTTTCGAAGGCCTGTGCTTTAACCCATTTGGAGAAATAGTCAGTCATAAACAGAATAAAACAGGATTTACCTGGTGCCCATGGAAATGGACCAACAATGTCGATTCCCCACTTCATGAAAGGCCAAGGTGACATCACCGAGTGCAGCAACTCCCCAGGCTGATGAATCATCGGAGCATGTCTTTGACACCCATCACACTTCCGGACAAAATTCTTCGAATCTTCCTCCATCCGGTTCTAGTAGTAACCGGCTCTGACGATTTTTCGGACCAAGGCTTCTGAACCGGAGTGGTTGCCGCAGGTCCCCTCGTGCACTTCTCTTAAAACATACTCCGCTTCTCCGGAACCCAAACACTTGGCTAGGGGTCCAAAGAAAGATCGTCGATACAAATGGCCATCTGCCAAGCAAAAACGCGCAGCTTTCGTCCTTCATGATCGTGATTCTTTTAGGTCATTTGGGAGCTTTCCATCTCGCAAGTAGTCGATGTATTTGTTGTACCAATCCCAAGTTAAACCCATTGTGTTTATTTCAGCATGTCCGTTTTCTATCGCCGAATTCATCAAGCGCGCGGTAGACCCAGGGTTGATTTCTTCCCCTTCGACCGAAGATCCCAAATTGGCCAATGCATCGGCTTCGCTATTCTGCTCCCTCGATACATGCTACATGGTCCATTCTTTAAACCGGTGTAGTATCACTTGGATTTTTTCCAGATACCTCTGCATCCGTTCGTCCTTGACCTCGAAGACGTCGTTCACCTGGTTAACGACCAAAAGAGAATCGCACTTTGCCTCAATTATTTCAGCCCCCATACTCCGGGCCAATTCCAAACCTGCAATCATAGCCTCATACTCGGCTTCATTGTTAGTCAATTTAACAGTTCTAATGGATTGTCGAACGGCATCCCCGGCCGGGGTTCTAAGGACGATTCCTAGCCCGGAACCTTTGAGGTTCGAGGCTCCGTCCGTGTGTAGCGACCAAATACCCGAAGCTTTCCCCGAGGTTAGCAGAAGTTCTTTCTCAACCTCGGGGACCATAGTCGGGGAGAAGTCCGCCACAAAATCGGCCAAGATCTGGGACTTGATGGCCGTCCGAGGTTTGTATTCGATATCATATCCGTTAATTTCTACGGCCCATTTAGTTAGTCTACCCGATAATTCCGGTTTGTGCATGATGTTTTTTAAGGGGTAAGTAGTTACTACACATATCGGATGGCATTGAAAGTAAGGCTTGAGCTTTCTAGAAGCACTTACCAAGGCCAATGCCAACTTTTACAAGTGGGGATAACGGGTCTCCGCATCCCCCAAAGTTCTACTCACATAATATATAGGGAACTGCGTACCTGATTCTTCTCGGACCAAAACGCCACTTACCGCTACCTTGGAGACAGCAAGGTAGAGAAAAAGCTGCTCGTCCGCTTTTGGTATGTGCAATAGCGGTGGGCTGGACAAGTACCTTTTTAATTCTTGTAAAGCTCTTTGACACTCCGGTGTCCAAACGAAGTCGTTCTTCTTCCTCAGTAAGGAGAAAAAGTAGTGACTCTTGTCTTAGGACCTTGATATGAAACGACTCAGCGCCGCTATCCTTCCGGTGAGTCTCTGCACTCCTTTTACGTTATTCACCACCTCAATATCTTCGATGGTTTTGATCTTGTCCGGGTTGATTTCAATCCCCCGATTTGACACCATGAAACCCAAAAATTTACCAGACCGGACATTGAAGGCATATTTTTCCGGGTTGAGCTTCATGTTATACTTGCGGAGTACATCGAAGGTTTCCTGCAAATGCTTTAAATGGTCCTCTGTTTCCAGGGACTTGACCACCATGTCATCAATATAAACTTCTATTGTTTTCCCTATTTGTTCTTCGAACATTCCATTAACTAGGCATTGGTAAGTTGCACTGACATTTTTTAATCCAAAAGGCATGACATTGTAACTGTCACACCCCATTTTAACCGGGTTCGATTTAGAGAGTGTGATGTATTGGTGATTCCTGTTTATTTTATTTTAAGGAGTCGCCACCTAATTAATTTAATGGTGAATTAGGACACCTAAATATTAACTAAGGTAAAGTTAAACTAAACCTCCGTTAATGATCTGCTAACCAGTGTGATTCTAGGTAAGGGCTCTATATTATCCTAAAGGGAAGGTGTTAAGCATCCTTTAGAATCCGTTAACTACGGTTATCCGGCCAAACTTAGGTTAATTAATGAAGGTGAGAATTTGTATAAAAGAGGACCTTGAGTGCCATTTTAAATAAAACTTGTAAATATTACTAAGGCTTTAGATAAAATGTTGTTTATAAATAAAACTTATAAAAGATGATTTGCATAAAAGAGAATTTTAAATGCTATTTAGATAAAGATTAAAATGTTGCTAAGACCTTATATGAAATATAATAAATGCTGTTTAAGATAAGACTTGTAGGAAATATAATGATTTGCCCATAAATACTAGCTTTTGAGAAGAGATTTAGCAATTTTGAACTTTAGATAAATTATATTATATGAATATAGCAATGTAAAAAATCTAGACTTATGAATAGGATTCAAAAGGAAGTGAATTTTCTTTTTCATTTTTTATTAATTCTTATGAACTATACTTAGCTAAAAATATGCGTGATTGATTCAAACTTGAAGAGTTATGTATAAAATATACTTGAATTTATACTGTGTATTAGTGACATTTTGAAATGTATATGATAGTAAGAATAAAATATGATTCCATTAACTCAAAATACCTAGTTACGCTATTTGCGAATTAATAAATAAAATAAATGTTAGATGCTATAAATAGTTTTGACATAAAAGAAAAATGAAGCTTATGGGATTAATTAGTCTTTCTCAAATTAACTACCCTTTAACTAAAACTAAACCTACTAATTAATTAAGATTTATCTAAACTAATAAAACAAAAATAAAAAAAAACAAAGAGTTAGTTGAATAATACAAATTAATATGCACAAAATAAAATAGAGGAAGAGATAATTTAAATGGGCTCAGCCCATTTCCAAACTGATATGATCAGATTGTTGCTGAGTTTTCAGCCCAGAAATTTCAATGTATCGTTGTGGGCTGTTGCTGCGATTGGGCTTGGCCCCGAATTCATTTTTTTTTCTGCTGCGGATGGGGCTGGACAGAGAGAGGAAATCTTGTTGGGTTTTTAGCCCGACTCCAAATGCGGAGGGGAGACAAGTCTCTTGGACTCGTATGCAAGATTCATGCAAGAAAAATGAAAGAAAGAGAGATTAGTATACCATTAATATACATAAATATACATAATCAAACACATTATGCTTGTAATGCACAGACATATAGGACTTGTATAGGCACAGAGTCACCAAACAGGTTCATTCATATTCAAGGTTTTAAGCAGAGATCAATTTGTGTTTTAAAAAATAAGATAACCTTAAAATGACAGGGCAAAGAAGAGAGGTTTCACTTCTTACATTCTTCAAAGGACCTAAACTAAAAGAAACTAAGGAATTTTAAGACTCAAACTACTGGAAACCGGCGAGCAGTTCGCTAATACCTAACTGATTATGTCAAGGATACACAAACTCCCCGGGCAACAAATATTCAAAACTGATCCCTTGGTTCATTGATCAAAAGGTAAGATTATTCTTCCTGCAATCCTACACTAACTCAGTCAACCTACATCATCGATGACAGACTGGGAAAGGGATCTCTTGGTACAAGCACTCTTCAGTCAACGCATATAGGAGGGAATAAAGGGTACTGGATGGAATCATAAACCAGAAACAACGCAAAGGACTAAGATTAAAACCAAACCAAAACTGCAAATAAAGCCTGAGACAGATTTATCACAGGTTAGAAAATAATGGACTGTCGAAGATTACGAATAAGATGACTATCTTTCAAAGTAGCTAACTGGTTTGAGATCATTTAAGAGTGAGCAACAGACCTTAAATCAAAGGTAACATGCAAGGTGAATGATATTCAGACAGTAGGAAATTTAACATAAAGCTAACAAGGGCAAACTTAATTCATATGCTTTAAACTAAATAAGTACATAGCAGCCCCCTAACATGATGCTAGTATAGGTTTAAAAAAAAAAACAAGTTCTTACCAATCCATTTTTATAACACCTCAGATTCATTTCAAATACTTTATTTACCCATTCAACTTCAATATTCCTTATTCCATCGAAACATCCTAGCTTCATGGGTCATAATTCATAATCACAAAGGCGACAATAATGACTGTTTCGTTTAATACTTCTTCCAGTATCTCATTTTTTAACTTTCAAAACTTAAATGATTATCCCAAAACTCATACTAAAGCAGTAGTCTTTTAGCTAACAACATTTTCAAAAAAACAAGAAAACATTTCAAACACGGCAAAACAGCTTCATAGTGATGCTTCAGAGTATCAAACTGCCATAAAACTTATTTAATAGTAAGGGTACTAAGATACTTCTATTTTCAGGGAAGCCATTTTAAACAGAGGAAAACAATAATGTCCTGGGTTTCAACCTACTCAAATAGCACATACGTATACATACATGCTTGCCTAATTATAAGGGTGTAAATATGATTAAGAAATGATCATTTTGGTACTTAGATCACCTAGCTCTTGACTATGTTCATATAAACATACTAATCCTAAGCTAGAGTTATGATATACTAATAGCTTCATTACCAATACGTAAGCTTAAAACTGTACCTTAATCCCTAATCCTGAGTTACTTGACATTACCATTTTAGACTAATCTAGTTCGAACTGAACAAACCAACAAGCAGACTTGATGCATTAGGGTAAAAATGAATTAATTACTTAACTTTAATAAGATTACAACTAAACATTCCGCACAGATTGAGAAATACAGAATTAAAATGATAAGAGAATGTTGAGACAAAGAAGAGAATCACACACTGCAAATCAGCAACCCAATATTAAACCTAACTAAATTAATCTAAACAAGTAAAATTAAGACGAAAGAGAAGTTACCTTCTTCGAGTGCAGCGAAATGGGTACGAAGTCTCGATTTACCCTCGAACGCCACTAAATTCTAAATCGATATCCTCTCGGATTCGAGACAGCCAACAAAAAAATGAACCCAAAAAAACGTTTTCTTTTCGAATCGATACTAGGTAATATTGAGACAGTAAAAAAAAATACTTTGCAGGGGTTTCTTGAACCGAAAAATCGGCTATTTGGTAATTTGCTGAATCAAAAAGGATCCTGTTCTTTGGGGGGGTTTCCTAAATCGAAAAAAAACTATTCTTCCCGTTCTTGGGGGGTTTCACCCATCAAAAATCCCCTTTTTCAGAATCTCCCCCAGTTCCTCTTATAGAGCCTCTCTTTTAGGGTTTTGTTTATTTCTTTTTTAGATAGATGCGCGTGGGGAGCAAGATGGAGAGGGTGTTGACAGAGGTCACGTGGGGGGGTGAAACGAGGAGAGGGATGGGAGCGTCAGAGGTGACAGAGGTGAGGGACAGCGGTGAGTGGGTTGGCAGGGGTCACGTGGATGTAGCAGTGGCAACGTGGTGGTGTCGGAGCAGTGGGGTGAAGTAACGTGGGGGGGGGGGGGGTATGGGTGCGGTGGAGATGGTGATGGAGTGGGATGTGACAGAGGTGTCGGAGCAATGATGGAGAGAGTGAGGAGAGGAGAGTGAGGAGCGGCGGAAGAGAGAGGAAGAGAGAGACGGCGGAGGGGCGAAAAATGATAAGGAAACCCTAAAGGGTTTCCCTTATCCTGAACGAAAATGGGCTGGACCCGGTCCATAAAATGGACCGGGTCAATTTTTGGACCGGGTATTAAAAGAATGAGCTAGCGAATTAAAACACGGACTATTCCAAAAAATTGAGATCAAAATATGGGCTAGTCAGGAAATATTTATGAGTTGATTGGGCTTTGATTTGGGATCCGATAAATCAAAATACGGACTGAGTGCAAGAAATAGTTTGACTTCTAAATTTAAATAAAAGACCTGTTTAAATAACTTGTGTTAAATATTGCTCAATACAAAATATGCAATCATCAATGCTCGGGTAAAAATGGCGTTGTAATAGCCGTGCAATAATATTTCGAAAATCCGCAGTAAGATAAATACTATTATTTAATTATGCAAAGATAAATGTGATGTGTGTGCGTAAGCTGGTAAAATGCCGAAATGATAAAAAATTATGAATTATAATAATAGTAATAAATAATAATGATAATAATAATAATAATAATAATACTAATAATAATAATAATAAAATGCGGTAATAGTAATAAGAATAATTAATAAAATAATGCAATAGCGGCATTGATAAGAGGCTAATAATTATAGTAAACATAATATATATATATTTTTATTTTTTCCAAAAAATATTAGAAGCGCAAAATAGGTATTTCGGAGGAGAGGCGGGACAAAATTGGGTGTCAACAACTTGTCCCTCTTTGCCCGGTAATGATGAAAGAGTTGTCGGGCAAAGACGTTGACTCAGTAGCCTATTTTGTCCCGGCTAAAGGAAATTTGAGAGGATTATGACCAAACTCCGGTCTCTGAGTTGCCTACATATCTCGGACTGTACGAGAATCAGGTCGAGTTTAGTTCTGGGACAATTACGACACCTTATGACTAACGATTGGCGCGAATCTTGCAAAATATTGTCCCAGTGTTGAATTATGATGACACTGGGTATTATGATAGAATTTGAGAATTCTGAAAATTGAATTGCTGGAATGCAGGTAGAATACTTGTGATTAGAGACGAGTGTTCGAGGTAGATCTTTGACCCGTGTCGGGAAGTCTGATTATCCTTCCCGACAAATTGCCCCAGTTCGCTGCCGAAGAAATAGTTCCACGATTTGATGTGTGATGCCAACTTTGATGTTGTCAAAAGCCACCGGCTAAAAACAATTGTTAGCAATAAAGAAATATATGTAAATAAGACAGGGTTGGAGAAGTTACACTTGCAGCCCCTGTTTCGAAAGTTGAATCCACATTCGGAGGTGGGTGCCTGAATGAAATGTAAGATATCCGCATTCGGAGGTGGATGCTTGAACTGAAATATAAGATACCCGCATTCGGAGGTGGGTGCCTGAACTTGAAATATAAGATACCCGCATTCGGAGGTGGGTGCCTGAACTTGAAATATAAGATACCCGCATTCGGAGGTGGGCGCCTGAACTGAAATATAAGATACCCGCATTCGGAGGTGGGTGCCTGAACTTGAAATATAAGATACCCGCATTCGGAGGTGGGCGCCTGAACTGAAATATAAGATACCCGCATTCGGAGGTGGGCGCCTGAACTGAAATATAAGATACCCGCATTCGGAGGTGGGTGCCTGAACTTGAAATATAAGATACCCGCATTCGGAGGTGGGCGCCTGAACTGAAATATAAGATACCCGCATTCGGAGGTGGGTGCCTGAACTTGAAATATAAGTTACCCGCATTCGGAGGTGGGTGCCTGAACTGAAATATAAGATACCCGCATTCGGAGGTGGGTGCCTGAACTGAACATTGAAATACCCGCATTCTAAGGTGGGCGCCTAAATTGAAAATTGACATACCCGCATTCTAAGGTGGGTGCCTAATTTGAACATTGAAATACCCGCATTCTAAGGTGGGTGCCTGAATTGAACATTGAAATACCTGCATTCTAAGGTGGGTGCCTGGATTGAAATTGACATACCCGCATTCTAAGGTGGGTGCCTAAATTGAACATTGAAATACCCGCATTCTAAGGTGGGTGCCTGAATTGAACATTGAAATACCCGCATTCTAAGGTGGGTGCCTGGATTGAAATTGACATACCCGCATTCTAAGGTGGGTGCCTAAAATTGAAAATTGACATACCCGCATTCTAAGGTGGGTGCCTAAATTAAATTTTGAAATACCCGCATTCTAAGGTGGGTGCCTAATTTGAATTTCGAAATACCCGCATTTTAAGGTGGGTGCCTATATCATGTCCACTTCCCATGGTGCAAAAAATGTAAATCCACATCCACTTTCAGGGTGCAGAAAAAATAAATCCAAGTTCACTTTCACAGTTCAAAATATAAATCTACGTCCGCATTTCACGGTACAAAATATAAATCCACGTCGACTTTGACGTCCGTATTATACGGTACAACAGTAAATTTACATCTACTTTCACGTCTGCATTATACGGCGCAAAAATAAATTCACTTTTACTTTCGAAAACATAAATCAGTATCCACTTTCTACAATTATATGTATATTTTTTTTGTAATATAATTCTATTTCCACTTCCATGCTCGCATCCACAATATAAATGTAAATCCACGTCCACTTTAGAGATAATATTGTAAAAAGATATCCACATCTTACTCGATGTCCCATTGTGACGGGGGTTAAATCTATAATTAACCCCACAATTTGATATACGATGCAATATTTCGATCTTGTTATCTTATTAACATACTTCATTCTAAAAGAATTTGATAATGATTTGAACATGTATGAAGTGATGACGAAATTGAGGAATTCTAACCAATAACAGGTGATCAAGGTCAGTGTCCATGATTATATGTATTCGATCCATCGATGAATGTCACGAGCTAAAACAACTGTTAGTGATAAGAATCAATAGCTGGGTCTAAAAGAATTATACTTACAGCCCTTGGTTGAGAAGATGAACTTGTGTCCACTGTTGCAATTGAAATTTCGTGATGAGTGGAACGACGCCCACCGTTCGGCATAAGCTACCTTTGCATCCACGCTGAAGAGTATTTGCATTTTGAAGAAAGTTAACTTTTTGATCACGCCCATAATTTAATACATGCACCGTGTTCATGTTAATTGGACCTGTCTCATCAAAGAAAAATCGTGAGTTTAAAAGAAAAATTAGTTGACTTGTGCGTGTCGGGGAACTTGGCCCTTGAATTGATCTTGTCTCGGTCACATCCTTCATTCTTCGATGCTTCACCACACATTTTGCTTTGCCGGGGAGTTTCAGTTATACAAAATGTATTTTGAAAAATAAAAGTAATGAGATTTGGATGATTTTGAAAGACAATACTTAGTGGCTCTAATCTGTAAAATGACTTGATTTTTGAATTTATTTGCATTTTAGAAATATGGATAGATTTTTATTAAAAAATGGTTAAATATTTAAGGCAACTTTTATGCCATTTCTAAAAATTTGTCCCAATTTCAGTCCTGGAGATGCTTGATTCTGGACAATTGAAAAGCAAGAACTTATAATGAAAGTTTTTGAAAGTGATTTGACCGACTTCAAAATTTTGTCGCAGTTTCAAGTCCTGGAGACACTTGGTTCTAAACAATCGAAAGGTGAGAAAGTTGTAATGAATTTTTATTTTTTTTAAAAGTGATTTGACCGATTTCAAAAAATTGGTCCCAGTTTCAAGATATTAAGACACATGAATTTAAACGGTGGGAAGACCAAAAATTTTTTTATATATTTTATAGGAACCAAAATGTTTGGACAAATCGAAGATATTAAAAATTTTAAAATAGAAGGGCCGAACCCGCCTCGGGTTGCCTACGTATCCCCAAAGGAATCAGGTCAGACGTAGTTCGTGATGAACATAAAGATTTTTGAGCTTGTTTTGTTTTTTAATAAAGGGGTCGAACCCTATGTGGGTTGCCTACGTATCCAACAGGAAGTCAGGCCAAACGTAGTTCGTTACAAACAAAATGACAGAATCTTAATTTAAAAAGGTCGTAACAAAACATAGAGGCAACATGACAAAAGGAACTAAATGTTATAGTTGATGCCTCCGGCCTACTACAAAAAGGAAATTTAAACTTAAAATACTGAAACTCCCGGCGAACCGGGGCTAAGATAGAAGTCCAATTTTGCAACTCAGGTCCTGGCTCACCAGCCTATAAAGTCAATATTTCAGCAAAGTCTTTGATTATCATAGCATGATCATCTTCATCTTCCACGAACAGGTTTTTGACTCCTTCCACGATATCATCATAGGCAACTTCAACAATCAGATCTGAAGGTTTTGAGAAAGTTTGATCAATGGTAGGAATAGGTTTTGGCAATGCAATCTCCTTCATTTTATTTTTTCGTGCTTTCTTCACTTCTTCCTCAGTTGGCTCATATCCCAAACCGAATGTAAACTGTTGCGTAGGGAGAACGACTGGCTCAACTCGCCCATTTAGTGTTTTCCCTAGCCCAAATCCAGGTTGGTACCCATTTCTCACCATTTCTTTTGCAACCATAATTGCGGCGCATGATCTTTTGAACTCTTGAGTTTGACATACTTCACTCTCCTTAGTGACATTCACAACCTCCCAAGCGTGGTAAGCTGCTCCGTCGAAACCTCCTTCTGCCTCGATGAATGGGGTGGATTGCTCTATATAGAAAGACGTGTCTCCTTCTCCATGTATACATATTTGTTGTTGATCCCACTCGAATTTGACAGTTTGGTGCAAAGTAGATGGTACAGCCCCAGCCAGATGAATCCACGGTCTACCTAACAGCATGTTGTATGTCGTGGAAATATCAAGTACTTGAAAGTCCATAATGAATTCAACAGGGCCAATCAACACTTTCAACTCTATTTCCCCAATAGGACGCCTTGGAGCCCCATCAAATGCTCGAATATTCATATCACTGGTCTTGAGCTCGCTAACATTATATCCGATCTTCTTCAGACTTGTTAATGGACAGATGTTGAGTCCAGAACCCCCATCAACTAATACCTTAGCCACAAACATGTTACGACACTTGACAGTTATATGGAGTGCTTTGTTATGCATGCATCCTTCCGGCGGCAGTTCTTCATTATCGAAGCTGATTCGATGGCTGTCAAGTACGCGCTCAATCATCCCAGCTAACGCCTCACTAGTTGTTTCGCTTGGAACATACGCTTCATTCAAGATCTTCAACAATGCATTCCTGTGCATATCTGAACTTAAAAGCAAAGAGAGAATAGGAATTTGAGCATTGGTCTTTTTCAACTGATCCACAACTGAGTACTCACTAGCCTTAATCTTCCTCAAAAATTCTTCTGCTTCGGTTTCAGTCACGACCCTTTTGGGAGGTACATTGGCTTCCTTAACTTGCCCCAATCTAACTAGCTCTTCTGGAGAATAGCATCTTCCAGACCTTGTCATTCCTGATGTCTTAACCTTGTCAGTGATCGTGTCCTTTCCTCGACATTCCATCACAGTTTGTTGATAATTCCATGGTACGGCTTTTGTATCGAGCACTGGTAACTGATTTGGTGCTTGAACTACTTCCACAGGCGTTGATGAAGCTCCTAATATCTCGACAGGCACACAACCCCTTATCACTACAGCCGGAGAAGCAACGGCTACAAAATCATGATCCTCCACACGATCCACAGGCACTATAAATTCGGCTGGGTCGTCAACATTTTCATCTATTCCAATCATATTTATCGTGGCCCCATCATGGGTCGGGAGTGGATTGTTAACCACATTTGGTGTTGGTGGTTTGACCGTGATCTGTTTTGCTTCAATAAGATCCTCAACCTTATGCTTCAATGCGTAACAACGATCAGTGGAATGGCCTTTTACCCCCGAATGATATGCACATGTTTTAGTGGGATCAAAGCTTCTGGGTAATGGATCTGGAATTCTACCTTCCACGGGATATACTAAGCCTGAAGCTTGCAGTCTTTCGAAAACAACGCTCAGTGGTTCTCCCAACGGTGTGAAATTGCGGAACGGTTTATTTGGGCGAGGTGCGGATGCATTGTTTGGATGATGAGTTTGTGATGGTGGAGCTGGATATGTTGGTGGTCGTGGAGCTCGATATGCTGGTTGTGTGTTGTAAACAGGGTAGGATATTTGTGGTGATTGAGGTTGGTAAGATGACAAAGCTTGGTCGTAGGGATGTGGAGAATATTGGAAATATTGTGAGTGGTGAGCGTTAGGCTGGTATCGCGGTGGTCGTTGATGGCGGTATGATGTGTTTCCCAAGGCCATCACCGATGCTGCTTCTTTCTCTTTTTTCTTTCCATTTCCGAGAGTACCAGTTTGTATAGCCCTACTGGTAGACTGCAAAGCTGCTAGACTTGTTATTCTCCCTGTCTTAATGCCATCTTCGATCATGTCCCCAGCTTTGATCACTTCTGCAAAAGTTTTTCCACTCATTGTCACCAAACGTTCATAGTATTCCGGTTCTAGTGCTTGAATGAAGAAAGTAACCATTTTTGTCTCCTCCATGGGTGGGTGTACCCTCCCTAGATGCTTCTTCCCTCCACCGTATAGCATATTCTCGAAATGATTCGGTGAACTTCTTCTTCAACTTTGTAATTGAGATTCTGTCAGGAGCGATCTCAACATGAAACTTGTAGTGATCCACAAAAGCATTTGCCAAATCATCCCAAGTGCGCCATTTGGTTGTATCTTGCTTAGAATACCACTCCAAGGCTTTTCCACTCAAACTCTGATTGAATAGTTTGACTCTTATCCCTTCATTCTTCCCCACACCAATCAACTTTTCACAATAGACCTTCAAATGGAAGAAAGGGTTCCCCGACCCATCAAACTTCTCAAATTTTGGAATCTTGTAACCTGGTGGCAATTCTACCTCAGGAAATGCACATAATTCTTCATATCTCACGCTTTGGTTACTACCAAGTCCACGCAAACTTCTCATGGCATCTTCCAAACTTTTGAGCTTTCTATTTATCATTTCATCATTAACTGACCGTGCCTCATTTTCAACTTCGACATAATGATCAACATCTGTGCGACATTGTCCTTGAATCTGTGTCATGGGTGGAGCTGTGGTATAAGTATACACCGGCGGAACTTGATGTGTGTCATGTGCTGGCGGTATGAATTGAGCTTTTGAAGAGGTGGTTGTAAATAAAAAGGGAGCATTTTGAGTGAGGTGTTCGGAACGAACTGGCTGAGAAGTGGTGAAATAATTTGCTTGGTTAAATTCGTCCAAATTTGGGAATGGATGTGGCACAGGCAAAGTTTGACGAACTCCCTGGGACGGAGTCATATGTGGCGGTGTTTGAGAAAATGACCGGTTATGAAGTACCATATGACTTAGTTCGGCAACTCGTCGCTCCAGACGAGCAATGGTCTCCAAATGTGTTTCTGGTTCATTAGAGGATGTGGGATCACTCGTGATTGGTAAACTAAGAGATGGCTCAGATGAAGTGGTTGCATTGATCAAACTTTGCTCCATTTTAGAACGAGTCCTTTTAGTTAACCAGGTGATTAGTGATGAGTCAGAATCTGATTTCTTGGCTTTAGACCGTGTGAAATATGGATGCTCCGCCAGTTCCCTTTTAGCACAAGTCAACCTTTTTTGTTTTGAAAATAGGTTTAAAAAGAAAAAAGATAAAAACAAGAAAAAGAAAAGGAAAATGAGTCAGTATACGGTAAGGATAATATTATTGCATATAAACACATTATTGCACATAATACATCGCGTTTTATAATGCAAGGGACCTCTTTATGCCAGAGGTAGGCCTAACGAACATTGAAGGACAAACATGTCTTTTATGTATCATTCCATAACTCTTCTTACAACTAATTTACAATAAAATAAAATTTATTACATGCCAATAAATAATACATCTCAAAGTTAAACTAAGATATCTAATACTTCCACTCCACTAATTTCTTTTGGTTGTCTTCAACCTCCAGCATTAATTTAGATGCTCCACGTCAACCTGCAACAAAAGGTCAGTTTTTCTTGAAATACTTATCTATAGAGTACTAGGTCTACATATTCCACATATTTGTCCTTCAAATAATGCACATAGATAGTGAGTAGTGTCACTTAGAGTCATAGACTCTTTTGGACATTTGGTAAGGTTGACTAATGAACTTAATACACCAAGGGTATTAAGCCTCCTAGGTTTAGAATGATGCATGTCCTTACAAGGTTTTGGCTTCGCTCTACCCTAAGTAGACTAAGAATGGGTTTACTAGACGCAAAGTTCCCAAGCGGACTGCTCGAGTGAGAAGGCTACGCGGTCCCCGTTATTCGGGCACCCCCGCGCATGCGCCAACTCCCTTAAAATTTGGATTCTACGAAGAAATTTGCGGGTGCGCTAAGCACACCTCGCGTGTACGTGTGATAGTGTGAATTTTCCAAAAGTGGAGGAAATATGAACGGAATGCCAGTTTAAGGAAAGCAGTAATAACATATTACACAGAAAATACATATAAGGAATAAAAATACTTAAAAGCATATAAAGCAACAATATAGACAAAATAAAGCAAAATAAACAAAGCATCCAACAAATGATTTATTAACCTAAGTTGTTATGGTTAAGAGCCTAAAATCCCCAGCAGAGTCGCCAAGCTGTCACACCCCATTTTAACCGGGTTCGATTTAGAGAGTGTGATGTATTGGTGATTCCTGTTTATTTTATTTTAAGGAGTCGCCACCTAATTAATTTAATGGTGAATTAGGACACCTAAATATTAACTAAGGTAAAGTTAAACTAAACCTCCGTTAATGATCTGCTAACCAGTGTGATTCTAGGTAAGGGCTCTATATTATCCTAAAGGGAAGGTGTTAAGCATCCTTTAGAATCCGTTAACTACGGTTATCCGGCCAAACTTAGGTTAATTAATGAAGGTGAGAATTTGTATAAAAGAGGACCTTGAGTGCCATTTTAAATAAAACTTGTAAATATTACTAAGGCTTTAGATAAAATGTTGTTTATAAATAAAACTTATAAAAGATGATTTGCATAAAAGAGAATTTTAAATGCTATTTAGATAAAGATTAAAATGTTGCTAAGACCTTATATGAAATATAATAAATGCTGTTTAAGATAAGACTTGTAGGAAATATAATGATTTGCCCATAAATACTAGCTTTTGAGAAGAGATTTAGCAATTTTGAACTTTAGATAAATTATATTATATGAATATAGCAATGTAAAAAATCTAGACTTATGAATAGGATTCAAAAGGAAGTGAATTTTCTTTTTCATTTTTTATTAATTCTTATGAACTATACTTAGCTAAAAATATGCGTGATTGATTCAAACTTGAAGAGTTATGTATAAAATATACTTGAATTTATACTGTGTATTAGTGACATTTTGAAATGTATATGATAGTAAGAATAAAATATGATTCCATTAACTCAAAATACCTAGTTACGCTATTTGCGAATTAATAAATAAAATAAATGTTAGATGCTATAAATAGTTTTGACATAAAAGAAAAATGAAGCTTATGGGATTAATTAGTCTTTCTCAAATTAACTACCCTTTAACTAAAACTAAACCTACTAATTAATTAAGATTTATCTAAACTAATAAAACAAAAATAAAAAAAAACAAAGAGTTAGTTGAATAATACAAATTAATATGCACAAAATAAAATAGAGGAAGAGATAATTTAAATGGGCTCAGCCCATTTCCAAACTGATATGATCAGATTGTTGCTGAGTTTTCAGCCCAGAAATTTCAATGTATCGTTGTGGGCTGTTGCTGCGATTGGGCTTGGCCCCGAATTCATTTTTTTTTCTGCTGCGGATGGGGCTGGACAGAGAGAGGAAATCTTGTTGGGTTTTTAGCCCGACTCCAAATGCGGAGGGGAGACAAGTCTCTTGGACTCGTATGCAAGATTCATGCAAGAAAAATGAAAGAAAGAGAGATTAGTATACCATTAATATACATAAATATACATAATCAAACACATTATGCTTGTAATGCACAGACATATAGGACTTGTATAGGCACAGAGTCACCAAACAGGTTCATTCATATTCAAGGTTTTAAGCAGAGATCAATTTGTGTTTTAAAAAATAAGATAACCTTAAAATGACAGGGCAAAGAAGAGAGGTTTCACTTCTTACATTCTTCAAAGGACCTAAACTAAAAGAAACTAAGGAATTTTAAGACTCAAACTACTGGAAACCGGCGAGCAGTTCGCTAATACCTAACTGATTATGTCAAGGATACACAAACTCCCCGGGCAACAAATATTCAAAACTGATCCCTTGGTTCATTGATCAAAAGGTAAGATTATTCTTCCTGCAATCCTACACTAACTCAGTCAACCTACATCATCGATGACAGACTGGGAAAGGGATCTCTTGGTACAAGCACTCTTCAGTCAACGCATATAGGAGGGAATAAAGGGTACTGGATGGAATCATAAACCAGAAACAACGCAAAGGACTAAGATTAAAACCAAACCAAAACTGCAAATAAAGCCTGAGACAGATTTATCACAGGTTAGAAAATAATGGACTGTCGAAGATTACGAATAAGATGACTATCTTTCAAAGTAGCTAACTGGTTTGAGATCATTTAAGAGTGAGCAACAGACCTTAAATCAAAGGTAACATGCAAGGTGAATGATATTCAGACAGTAGGAAATTTAACATAAAGCTAACAAGGGCAAACTTAATTCATATGCTTTAAACTAAATAAGTACATAGCAGCCCCCTAACATGATGCTAGTATAGGTTTAAAAAAAAAAACAAGTTCTTACCAATCCATTTTTATAACACCTCAGATTCATTTCAAATACTTTATTTACCCATTCAACTTCAATATTCCTTATTCCATCGAAACATCCTAGCTTCATGGGTCATAATTCATAATCACAAAGGCGACAATAATGACTGTTTCGTTTAATACTTCTTCCAGTATCTCATTTTTTAACTTTCAAAACTTAAATGATTATCCCAAAACTCATACTAAAGCAGTAGTCTTTTAGCTAACAACATTTTCAAAAAAACAAGAAAACATTTCAAACACGGCAAAACAGCTTCATAGTGATGCTTCAGAGTATCAAACTGCCATAAAACTTATTTAATAGTAAGGGTACTAAGATACTTCTATTTTCAGGGAAGCCATTTTAAACAGAGGAAAACAATAATGTCCTGGGTTTCAACCTACTCAAATAGCACATACGTATACATACATGCTTGCCTAATTATAAGGGTGTAAATATGATTAAGAAATGATCATTTTGGTACTTAGATCACCTAGCTCTTGACTATGTTCATATAAACATACTAATCCTAAGCTAGAGTTATGATATACTAATAGCTTCATTACCAATACGTAAGCTTAAAACTGTACCTTAATCCCTAATCCTGAGTTACTTGACATTACCATTTTAGACTAATCTAGTTCGAACTGAACAAACCAACAAGCAGACTTGATGCATTAGGGTAAAAATGAATTAATTACTTAACTTTAATAAGATTACAACTAAACATTCCGCACAGATTGAGAAATACAGAATTAAAATGATAAGAGAATGTTGAGACAAAGAAGAGAATCACACACTGCAAATCAGCAACCCAATATTAAACCTAACTAAATTAATCTAAACAAGTAAAATTAAGACGAAAGAGAAGTTACCTTCTTCGAGTGCAGCGAAATGGGTACGAAGTCTCGATTTACCCTCGAACGCCACTAAATTCTAAATCGATATCCTCTCGGATTCGAGACAGCCAACAAAAAAATGAACCCAAAAAAACGTTTTCTTTTCGAATCGATACTAGGTAATATTGAGACAGTAAAAAAAAATACTTTGCAGGGGTTTCTTGAACCGAAAAATCGGCTATTTGGTAATTTGCTGAATCAAAAAGGATCCTGTTCTTTGGGGGGGTTTCCTAAATCGAAAAAAAACTATTCTTCCCGTTCTTGGGGGGTTTCACCCATCAAAAATCCCCTTTTTCAGAATCTCCCCCAGTTCCTCTTATAGAGCCTCTCTTTTAGGGTTTTGTTTATTTCTTTTTTAGATAGATGCGCGTGGGGAGCAAGATGGAGAGGGTGTTGACAGAGGTCACGTGGGGGGGTGAAACGAGGAGAGGGATGGGAGCGTCAGAGGTGACAGAGGTGAGGGACAGCGGTGAGTGGGTTGGCAGGGGTCACGTGGATGTAGCAGTGGCAACGTGGTGGTGTCGGAGCAGTGGGGTGAAGTAACGTGGGGGAGGGGGTATGGGTGCGGTGGAGATGGTGATGGAGTGGGATGTGACAGAGGTGTCGGAGCAATGATGGAGAGAGTGAGGAGAGGAGAGTGAGGAGCGGCGGAAGAGAGAGTGAGAGAGAGGAAGAGAGAGACGGCGGAGGGGCGAAAAATGATAAGGAAACCCTAAAGGGTTTCCCTTATCCTGAACGAAAATGGGCTGGACCCGGTCCATAAAATGGACCGGGTCAATTTTTGGACCGGGTATTAAAAGAATGAGCTAGCGAATTAAAACACGGACTATTCCAAAAAATTGAGATCAAAATATGGGCTAGTCAGGAAATATTTATGAGTTGATTGGGCTTTGATTTGGGATCCGATAAATCAAAATACGGACTGAGTGCAAGAAATAGTTTGACTTCTAAATTTAAATAAAAGACCTGTTTAAATAACTTGTGTTAAATATTGCTCAATACAAAATATGCAATCATCAATGCTCGGGTAAAAATGGCGTTGTAATAGCCGTGCAATAATATTTCGAAAATCCGCAGTAAGATAAATACTATTATTTAATTATGCAAAGATAAATGTGATGTGTGTGCGTAAGCTGGTAAAATGCCGAAATGATAAAAAATTATGAATTATAATAATAGTAATAAATAATAATGATAATAATAATAATAATAATACTAATAATAATAATAAAATGCGGTAATAGTAATAAGAATAATTAATAAAATAATGCAATAGCGGCATTGATAAGAGGCTAATAATTATAGTAAACATAATATATATATATTTTTATTTTTTCCAAAAAATATTAGAAGCGCAAAATAGGTATTTCGGAGGAGAGGCGGGACAAAATTGGGTGTCAACAGTAACAGTAAGTCCCATATCGGGTAATAAAGGACGTTTTCTCTTGATCCTCCGGGTGCATTCGGATTTGGTTATACCCGGAGTATGCATCGAGAAAACTTAACATCTCATGCCCGGCCGTCGCATCGATCATTCTACGATGTGAGGCAACGGAAATGAATCCTTCGGGAATACTTTGTTTAGATCTTTATAATCAACGCACATTCCAAATTTATTACCTTTTTTTGGCACCACTACTACGTTGGCTAGCCAGTCCGGGTATTTTACCTCCCGGATAGAGCCTATTTTTAAAAGCTTCATTACCTCATCCTTTACGAAGGCGTGTTTTGCCTCTGCCATGGGCCTTCTCTTCTGCTTCACCGGGGGAAACCTCCCGTCTAAGCTGAGCTTGTGAGCTGTTACTTCCGGTGGCACACCTGTCATATTGTCACACCCCAAAACCCCCCCCTAGACGTGACCGGCATCCGACGTCATAAACAACATCGGAAGAACCTAAACAACACAATAATAATACTTGAACCCTCCAGGTTCAACATTCGCCTCCAACAGTTTATAAATTAAACGTAACAAATCGTGATTTCATGAATTAAATCAGCGGAAGTCTTTAATATCATAGGAGTTAATCAAAACGTGACAAATGCCCAAGAGTTAAACCAAGACTCAACAATTACCCACAAGAATGTATACTACGGAGCTTCTAAGATAATGAGCAATGCCTAACTCATCGGGACGCAGCCCGAAACTAAAAGACGAAAAATAAAGATAGAATGGTGCCCCACGAACAATCATGTGGGCTCACTGAATAGTCTCGAAAGCAGCAAGTTCTCTTAAGTCGTAGGCGTATCACGAACCTGCTCCTCAATGATACCTAACATACCATAAAAAACAACAATGGTATGCCTGAGTACTTCGTACTCAGTGAGTGCTTCGGGTACAACAAGTAATATGAAAATAGGATACGTAATACATAAAGAAATTAGTCTTGCCAGTCAGGTGAGCGATGTAAAAACAGTTATCCAGTTTATGTATCTCAATTATAAATATCAAAACTCATTTATAAAGCCTCTTGTCAAGATACAATTTCAAATATGCCCTTTTAATCAATTAAGATAGTCATCACCAACTCCATAAGAGAATAAGATTGTCACACATGCCAATACAGGCCCAAGAACCAATCACATCGAAGGGATGACCGTAGGGTTCCCTTGTCACAGCGCACCACACCAGATGGCTAGGCACAAACACACCGGAATATGAAACCCTCGGTGACCACTCATCCTCCCGAATGGCTAGGCGTAAGCACACCGGAATATGAAAACCTCGGTGACCACTCATCCTCCCGAATGGCTAGGCGTAAGCACACCGGAATATGAAAACCTCGGTGACCACTCATCCTCCCGAATGGCTAGGCGTAAGCACACCGGAATATGAAAACCTCGGTGACCACTCATCCTCCCGAATGGCTAGGCGTAAGCACACCGGAATATGAAAACCTCGGTGACCACTCATCCTCCCGAATGGCTAGGCGTAAGCACACCAGAATATGAAAACCCCCGGTGACCACTCATCCTCCCGAATGGCTAGGCGTAAACCACACCCCGGGTAGCGAACCCAGCGGTGGCCACTCTTCCTCCCGAATGGCTAGGCAATGACACACTAGGATCCATAGTGGCTACCCTTCCTCCCGAGTAGCTAGGCCAAACATCACAACAAAGTTCATAGCATAGAAGTCGATTCACAAATTGTCTCAAAGTTGTCACACCATCAATAACATTAACGTTCATTATGCATATCGAAAGAATAAGTCATTCCAATCAATGTTGTGAAAACTTACAACTTCTTTACAAAGATTTGTATGTCCCAATTCACCAATGAGAATGTCATTACCAACTCTTAACTAGCATTACTAAGCATCTCTCATAGAGGAAAACATTCATAATAGCTTATACATATATAGGGTTTGTTACAATCTAGGTTTAATGTGGGTTTGTCCCCTCACACACATTAACCACCATTAATCAAAACATGTAATAAATTTCAAGAGTGTAAAACCAATTCATCATATCATTCAAAACATGCTTTTATAAAGAATCAATCTTTCAAGGGAGTTTGCAAAAGAGACATATAAATTACCTTTATATTAAAAAAGGATTTTATTTTTAAAGAGACATACATTAGGGTTTTGTATGAGAAGTTCACCCTTTTTATTCAATAAAGAACTTTCGAGAAAAAGACATATATCCATAGTAAGGTTTTTAAAAGAGAGACATACAAATCACCTTTATAGTAAAAAAAAATGATTTTAAAAAAGACATACAAATCACAACCAAAGAGTTCGTAAAAACCGATAGAAAGAGTATGTTCAAAAGAGACATACATCCAAAATAAGGTTTTTAAAAGGGAGACATACAAATCACCTTTATAGTCAACAATGATTTTAAAAGAGACATACATTAGGGTTTTGTATGAGAAGTTCACACTTTTTATTCCATAAAGAACTTTCAAGAAAAAGACATATTCATAACAAGGTTTTTAAAAGTGAGACATACAAATCATCCTTATAGCCAAAATATGATTTTTAAATGAGACATACAAACCACAACCAAAAAGTTCGTAAAAACCGATAGAAAGAGTATGTTCAAAAGAGACATACCTTAATTTGTTAAACAAGGTTTAACAAATCACTTTTCTAATGAAGAACACCCAAACCCTAGCTTGAATCACTTTGGGAAGAATTATGTTGCAAACCCTAGGTTTTGGTAATAAAATCATGTTAGAAAGGGATTAGGAATTTGAATTCAACCTACAATCATGATAACACTTACCTTGTATGGTTCTTGAGGCTTGGGACTTGTTCTTATTGACTTTAGGGTAATTTTTCGTGAATGGGGTGCTGGGGAAATAAACCCCAAACCTTAGATATAACTTAAAACGCGTAACCCGACTTTTTGACCTGAAACCGACCCTGTTATGCGATGGTCGCGCGACGCACATGCAGCGCATGACCATACTCAGATCATTAGTCAGAGTAAGGGTTTTTGTGTGATCGGCGTGCGGCGCCGGGCCATCGCACGCGCCCTCACAAGCGACATGTGTCGGTTCTGTACAGTGTTCGGTAAAATAGACATAACTTTTTGTACATAACTTTTCTTGTGCTGGGCGACCTATCGTTGGAAAGCTATTTCAAAGAGCTACAACTTTAATGAAGGAAGTTTTTCCAAATTCGAAACACAGTTTCATGAAAATCGCCCAGAAGACAGACCTACCAAAACTTAGGCGAATTTAAGAGGCCTTAAGGACTTCACTAATTGGTTTGACTTCAAAACGACCATCTTCCACCCGAATTCATCAAGAATGGTTTCATATAGATATAATATCATCTTAATACTAGATTTTTACACATTCACACCTAGTTCAAGTTTATGGGGTGTTACACATATCTATATGGGACCATGCGAAGCAATCGGCATTAGTTGTAAGAAATTTAATTAAGTTGTTCTTGAGCTCCGAGGTTAACCCCGTGCCCAGGTATACCTTTCTGTCCGGTAGACATACGGACAAGGTGATCTGCTCCAACTCCCCAAGTGTTGACTTGGTCGCATCCGAGTCATCCGGCATGACGAATGATCTGGGTACACCGAAATCATCCTCTTCATATCCCGGGTCCAACCCCGTGTGCTTTAGTTGCTATTTGGCGTCCTTTCCCCCGGTTGAATCTTCTTCCTTTTGATTCGATTTTTTGGACTGAGGTGTCTCTTCCTCGACCGCGAACATCTCCCTTGCAGCGGGCTGTTCACCTCGGATGGTTTTTATCCCCTCCGGGGTCGGGAATTTCAGCAACTGATGTAATGTCGACGGCACGGCCCTCATGCTGTGTATCAAAGGCCTACCCAGCAATGCATTATACTTCATATCTCCTTCGATTACATAGAACACCGTTTGCTGGATAGTGCCATCAATGTTAACCGGCAAAGAGATCTCTCTCTTCGTGGTTTCGCTCGCCATGTTGAACCCGCTGAGCACCCGGGCTACCGGTACGATCTGATCGAGCAGCCTTAGCTGTTCGACCAATCTCCACCGGATGATGTTGGTCGAGCTACCTGGGTCAATCAAAATACGTTTAAACCTGAGTTTTAAAAATAAGTATAGAGATTACCAATGCATCATTGTACGGTTGAATGATGCCTTCTGCATCCTCGTTGCTGAAAGAGATGGAACCGTCGGGTAAATAATCCCGGCTGCGCTTCTCACGCACAATAGAAACCTTGGTCCGTTTCATCACCGGCCCTCGTGGGGTATCCGTACCCCGATTATCATGTTGATTATATGCTGAGGTTCTACTGGTTCGGCCCGTTTATGGGTCTCCCTTTCCTTGTAGTGGCCTTTGGCTCGTTCACTTAGCAATTCTCGGAGATGGCCATTCTTCAGTAACCGAGCCACCTCCTCTCTTAGCTGGCGACAATCCTCGGTTCTGTGCCCATGGGTTCCATGATATTCACACATCACGTTCGGGTCCCGTTGGCCCGGGTTTGACCTTAGTGGTCTCGGCCATCTTACATCATATATTTGTTTTAAAAATATATGAATTATACTATGGGTGCCGTGGTAACATCAACTAATGAAAACGACATGCCAAATTCACCTAAAATTAATATGTCGATATATCTAACCTATCTCAGCACAAATAAACGGATGAAAATCACTTACACCCTCCAACTTTACTTTAAATATCAAGTTCCCGTCAACTTTGAACAAGAAAAAAAATATTAAAACAGCCAGAGCAGGCGGAGGATTTTCTCAAAATGCAACCACATACTAATAAATATCATGTAGACCAATGTTTAATCTAGAATTTGTCAAAACTATTCCAATACCATTTTATGATGAACAATGAAATTTTGGAAACCTGGTTGGCCTACTAGGACTCTAACCGGAAAGGAAGGTTTCCTTCCAACTGTCGGGTCCATAGATCCTTTCACTTTCACTTGTTGAGGAGCTTCAATTATTCAGTTTTAATCCCACTATCGGACTTGCATTTGCCACCACACTGCACACATATGCAAGATTACCCGACAACTGTTATGCACTAGCTTGTACTACTATTACTACTTGCCTATTTTCCTTTTCTGTTTTGTACTTATATAATCTCAATAAACACCTGCACAATGTATAAGCTAGTTTATCATAATTACCTAGAACGCTAATTAGTTTAAACTGAGTTCTATTAACTGCTAATTGAGCTTTTTAAGCAATCCAAACATAAATTTGGTTAAAGTTACTACATTACTAGATAATATTTGGTTTTTAGAAGAGTTAGAAATAGCTATTGATCGGGTCCACCCACAAGGTTGTTAATTAACCCATTAGCCTATTAGTTTCTTCTCCTTCTAATTAAACCCTATCTTTAACATATAAATACATCGGGTGTTGGAAAAGATCCTATCTACAACTTATAAATACATCGAGTGTCTGAAAAGATTCCGATAAGAAGAAACTTGTAAATCTCCTACACTAGTATTTCGGTTAAATATTAGAAGAAATAATTTTGAGTTTCTGTAAACCGAGTTCTTGAAATAAGTGACCTGTACAATATGTCAAATTCTAATTTAGTTCACTTGGTACATGGGGAAGACCAGTTGTCCAAGAAAGTTGGCGATGATGCAGGCCATGATCTCATCTCTTTTGCAAAGTCGTCTCAAGTTCATAATGTGCCGTTTTTGTTCGACCTCTTCTTTTCATTTATCTTTTAATTAATAAGGCTTTGACTTTGCTTCTCTAAGAAAAAGAAAGGGATACCTATAAACTTCAGAATGTGACTGCCATTTGGACCATTGTACTTCTGAATTTGTATTAAGCAACTTGAGTCTACGCCAGGAAATCTCAAACACATAAATTGGTACTTAGAAGTTTCAGATGTAATTATTTTAGGAACTAGAAGGACAATTTGAAGACAAAATCATATATAGTCACATAATTCTATCAGTTTTAGTCAAATATCTTTCGAGATTTCATGACTGATTTTCTCTTTTCTGTTTACTATGTCAATATGGTCTTAGATATCAGCTGAAAATAGAATACTAGGTCGGATACCATATTGTTTTTTGTTTACAAGAAAAAGAAAATAATCTTTTCCGGAAGAGTTTCTAGCTTGTATCCAAAGGTACAATACAAGTTACTAGGGAAGAAACTATCATTCAAGGAATTTAAGTTATATACAATACACGTATCCTAATCTCAAGACTTGGAATTCTTATTGTCATGAAAACATACATATATTACACTAAACGAGTGATAATCAACTTAAATAAATCCACAAATCTATAAAAATAATCCTTATTGACACGTGAATACAAACAATAGGGCTATGGCCCAAACTAGATATGTCATATGTAGTTTAGTCCATATAAATGTAACACATTCAATTTGGATTAAATTACGTGGCTTGTCACTCTTCTAAGAGTATAATTTGAACGAATTTGGTTGTAAATAGATTGAGGATAGGTCAATTCTGACCCATCTAAATTATGCTCACTTTGTAAAAAGAAGAAAAATCATTTCTTTGTTTTTTCTCTTTTTTTTGTTTGGTGTATTTCTCCCCTGTTAAAAAAAGAAAAGTTATTTTTAGTTTAATTTGACAAGTAAACTATTATATCAACTATCAATACAAACAAACATACAAAAAAAACAGTTTAACTTGGAAGAACTGATATATAAACTATATTGTAGCTCATATTGCCGGATCCCTCTTATAGATTATATTGGGTATGTTGTTATTATATTTTAGCTAATATTGACCAATTTATTTTGATGAGTAGGGTATTGATACGTTCATTTATTCCATTCGTTGCGGCCGATTCAAATTTATCCAGATCGCGTATTTGAGCAGACATTTGCACAAGTAAACCTTATTGTGAGATAACTCTTCAAATTTCGTGTACCATAAGCTCAGTCGGTTAAATTTGTCTCCATACATAATTCATCCAGTTAACTTTAAAGTTGTAAATTGTAATTTACTCCAATAGGCGAACGAAATAGAGAAATCAAAGAGTGGCCTCTAAAAGAAGGCCATATTGTGTCACTAATTTGAGCCTTGACATCGGTATTTCCAATCATACTGGACTTGCGTTGAACTCATATGGTATTACCTGGACCGCATTCGCCCAGAAGGGTCATTACACTTCTGTCCCCTTTTGTGCTGGTCTTTAGTTTTTGTTCCTCAAAGCAAATAAACTTTTTCGAGAGCCATAAGTTTATATTTTTGCATCATAATATCTGCAAGTTATGTCCTGCACCTTTAAGAACTTATGCCCTGCAAGGCATAAATACGATTGCGGAGGATAAAAATTGAAGACCAGCCCATTTGAAGGACAAAAATTAAAGACCAGCCCATCTGAAGGTAAAACCATGCAATTTTTTCCCCAGAATTCACTAAGAGCCCGATCAAAATAGTTTACATCTGGGCTGCAAGAAGGATCTATGGGCTACAGTGAGCGGTTTACATTGTGGATCAAGCCCGCGACCCGTTGCGGTTATGCGACTTCTCTTGGGGTGGTCTTTAAATTTTGTCCCTCATATTTGAAATCTTTAAATTTTGCCCTTCGGCTAAAACCCACGGGTTCCAGGTTCGAATCCACACACAGTCAAAATTTTAAAAAAAATTCGCAAGACAAAGTTTAAATTTCGCTATGCCCCCACCGGCATACACTTGTGAAGGAATTACCAAAGTTATGCCGGACCCGGCATACTTATGCCTTATGGTCAGACTTGGCATAAGTATGCCGGGTCCGGCATAACTTTGATAATTCCTTCACAAGTTTATGCCGAGTCCGGCATAAAAGTTTGTCCATTAAAAGTATGCCCCCACCGACATAAACTTGTGAAGGAATTACCAAAGTTATGCCGGACCCAACATACTTATGCCAAGTCTGCCCATAAGGCATGAGTATGCCGGGTCCGGCATAAATTTGGTAATTCCTTCACAAGAGTATGCTGGGTCCGACATACACGCGACCCAAACCTTGCCTTGCAATTTTTTTTTTTTAATTTATGCTTGAGCGGGGGTTCGAACTCAGAACCTCAAGATTTCTGCGTGAACGCTCAAAGTTGCAATGCAAAGGGCAAAAATTAAAGACCAGCAATATGAGGGGCATAATTTAAAAACCACAAATATGAGGGGCAAATTTAAAGACCACCCCAAAAGAAGGGCAATCCGCGCAAAAAAATGTTAATGAGAAGCCCCTTGACAGTCATGAAGATGATCCATAGAACAGTTTACTCTGTAATTACAGTACTCCTTCCGCTTTATTTTATGTGGTTTAATTTGATTGGACGTGAAATTTTAAAATACATATAAGATTAAGAATCTTGTGGTTTTAAATAAGAATGGAAAGCTTGACCTATTTAAACCCGTCGAAATTTTGACGAGTTGGGTCATGGGTTGATTTTGGGCATATAACCCAAGTTAAAGTAAAACTGGTGCAAGCTAGCCACTTTTTGAATTTGTAATCGAAAAATAATCACTATTGGAATATCTACTTAAAAATAGTCAATATTTTATTTGTTGGAGAAAAATATCTCACTAGTTTAAAAAGCGGTAGAAACCCGCTTCCTCACCTTCTTCGCTTTTTTTTTTTTTTTTTAATCTAACTACGGGATGCTATCTTAGAGTTTCACTTGTAAGTTCAAATTTCAGGATATTATTGTGGAGTTTCAACTTTTACAAGAACTTTAAGATATTGTCATGGAATTCAGTTTTTGCAACTGAAAAATCCAGCTCAGCATCCTAAAGTTCATACATCTAGGACATGTAAAGTCAATATGGAGCAACATGTCCAAGAGCTTCCAAATATCGTCACACATCAATTCCATCTCTTATGAAGTAGCCACTTGTTTCTGGATCATGTCAACAACATGTGGCATTATATAAAATCTTCACATTCATCCATCCATCCATAACTGATAACACGTTCAAGAGCCTTCGTGATAGCAACCGCTTCAGCGTTAATGGCGTTCCCAACATATTGAATTGGGGACACATGGGCATGAAGCAGTTTTCCAAGGCTATCCAAAGCCGTAAAATCAATACTTGCCCTTCGATCATCAGTCTGCAATCCTGCATCTGTAAACAATAAAATACCATCTTGCAGATTTGTTAGTTTAAGCACAGGATGGTTTCTAGTTGAGGAACAAAAAGATGAGTCTTTAGTAAATTTTTATATTCTTCATACTCAAAGAGAGATTTAGAAACAATATCTCTTGGTTCTAGCATTTCCTGATTAAACAGCCAGACATTCCGACTTTTCCAAATTTGCCACATAATATTAACGCTTAATAACAATTCTATAGACTCAGGAAAAGACTAAGTATTTAAAAACAAATTATACCACCATATAGAAAAGTCAAAAACATTTTCAATATCGGGCAATTTAAGGATATTGTTTCCACACAAGTTGAGACTGAGGACATTTGAATAACATATGTTCTCTATCTTCATGGCCAAGACCACAAACTTTACATATACTATCCACATTCTTAAGTCTTTTAGCGACGGGTAAGGACTTCATCACACATTTTTAAAAAAAAAAATGTTTAAGCTTATTTTTAACTCCTAACTTCCACAGAGATCCGAATAGTTTTTAGGAAAAGATTGTGCAACTCGCTTGAGCTTCCGATTTTGTCATTGTCCTACCAATCCAAATCCTTTGCTAAGCAGTAACCTAATTTAACTTCATAGTTTCCTGTTTTTATATGGTGCCATCCTAATCCATCATTAGAAAACTTCTTGTAGATATTGTGATAGACAATATAGCGTCTACATCTTCAGATTCAAAGGTTAAAATTCGATCTAGTATTTTCCATGTGCGCATATCGTCAATTAAATTTGAAACCATTAAATCTAAATTTCTATGCCCATGACTACTCTTTGGATTAAAACCATTATTATTTGGCATCCAATGTCAATCTATGCCATGATGTTTTTCACCTTCAAATAGCCTTTATCTGGAATGCCAATTAAGTTTTAGCTATGTTTTAAAATTATTTAATGTTTAGCCACTTTTAATATGCAAATAATTTTGATTAAAGACCTCTAGTTAAAATATGGAAAAACTCTAGAGATATTCCACTGGAGTTTAAATATTTATCAATTTGAACTTCATGAATCGTTCCTGCGGTTGAACTAATAAAGATTTGAAATTCATGAATCATTTATATAGTTTGAAAGTCCAGTTTCACACTTGAATTTTGAAAGTTTGAACTCCATGAACCATTCCTAGAGTTTGAACTAATAAAGGTTTGAACTCCGTGAATTACTCGTGATGAAATCTGAAACTCCAGTAAATTTTCATACTTAGATTTGAAAATTTGAACTCTATGAATCATTTCTGGAGTTTGAGCTCCGTGAATAGTTCATGGAGTTTGAACCTTTAGTAAATTATGTGCTGGAGTTTTCAATTGTCAAATTTCGAACTCTAGCCTCGTGTGTGCTGAAGTAATGAAGTTGTTCAATCTCATTCCCTTTTAATCAATTTTTAATTCACCACATAAAAAAATTGTATAACAGAAATAACAAAGAAAAATGATACTTTAATTAAAGGGAACAGGATAAAAAATGTCCCTCTACTGGGCTAGAAATATCCTCTGTTATAAATTTGGTTTAAAAATACTCTTTTCGTTATTAAAGTTTTCAAATATGCCCCTATTTGAATGGAAATTCCCAAATCCCTAAAATAATCCGATTTTATTTTTAAACCAGGCTCAACTACATAAAAAACTCATATGCGACCAACTTGTTCCCGAGTTCTACATCTGGAGCTACTAAGCACAAAAGCGGGTAACCTTTATGGGTTTTATTTAGTTGGATCGGGTTTAAATGGAGTGGGTTTAAAAATGAAATCGGGTTATTTTGGAAATTCCGTTAAGACAGAAGTATATTTGAAAACTATAATAACGGAAAATATTTTTAGCCTTTTTTCCAAAGTGACGGGCTTTTTGACCCCTTTCCCTTAATTAAAACGCTCCCTTTTCTAAATTCAAGACTCGAGATATCTTTTTATCCGAATCTTTTCAAGAAGGTAAGTGATAATTAAATTAAATGACAGTAATTGAACGCTTTAGTCTGAATTATATATCTTACTTTGTCGCTATATATCATTGCCATAATCTCAATATAATATATACTCCTAGTCAATTAATTATTCTTAGATTTTTCTATGGGCCTAGCCGCTCCTCTCATTCCTACTCAAACCATGTGCTCCAATAACTAGCGAACAGCCCACTGCTTCCCCTACCACTCTCCATTCCCTACTCCCCCGCGTCCTTTTATTAGTCTTTCTTCTTTAATTACATTAGTATTAGTATTATTCCAATCTTTAAACTTCACATTCTTGCATCTAATCACATAAAAACTATCTCTCTTTAACCTTTTTCTACTCTATGGAAGACCCTATAAACCAATCAAAACAAGAAACAGACCATCCAATGGATGGTCCAAGAAACATCATATTCGGGAAGTACGAGATGGGAAGGTTATTAGGCCAAGGAACATTTGCTAAAGTTTTTTATGGCCGCCATATCATAACTTCAGATAGTGTAGCTATCAAAGTAATCAACAAAGACCATGTTAAAAGAGAAGGTATGATGGAACAAATCATACGAGAAATTTCCATCATGCGTTTAGTTCGACATCCCAACATCGTTGAACTCAAAGAAGTCATGGCAACAAAGCAAAAAATCTTTGTTGTTATGGAATATGTTAAAGGGGGTGAGCTTTTTGCTAAGGTTGCTAATGGAAAACTTAAAGAAGATGTTGCAAGAAAATATTTTCAACAATTGATTAGTGCTGTGGATTTTTGTCATAGCCGTGGTGTATATCACAGGGATTTGAAACCTGAAAATTTGCTTCTTGATGAAAATGAGAATTTGAAGGTTTCTGATTTTGGTTTGTCAGCTTTGTCTGAGCAATTAAGGACTGATGGTTTGCTTCATACACAGTGTGGAACACCTGCTTATGTTGCGCCTGAAGTGCTAAGGAAAAAAGGGTATGATGGTGCTAAATCTGATATTTGGTCTTGTGGGGTTATTTTATATGTTCTTTTAGCTGGTTTTTTACCATTTAAACATGAGAATTTAATGAAGATGTATAGGAAAGTTTTTAAAGGTGAGTATGAATTTCCTCCTTGGTTTTCCCTTGAAGCCAAGAAGTTAATTTCAAAGCTTTTAGTAGCTGATCCTGAAAAAAGAATAATAACATCTGCTATAACAAGGGTCCCTTGGTTTATAAAAGAATTTAGCAGATCAAATTCTTTTTCTTCAATTGAAGAAAATGGTGAACAGAAACAGGAGATCATAGAACCAAACTTAGGTAGATCAAAGTCAGTTCCACCTTTTTACAATGCATTTGAATTCATATCAGCAATGTCTTCAGGGTTCGATTTATCGAGTCTTTTTATAGAAGGAAAGAGGAAATCTGGCTCAATGTTCACATCTAAATGTTCTGCATCCATGATCATGTCAAAGCTGGAATCTTTAGCCAAGAAGGTGAATTTTCAGATTGTATCTGCTAAGGAATTCAAGGTGAAGATGCAAGGAATATCCGAAGGGCGAAAAGGGAAATTGTCTGTGATGGCTGAAGTGTTTGAAGTAGCACCAGAAGTGGCTGTAGTTGAGTTCTCCAAATCTGCTGGAGATACCTTAGAGTATAGGAAATTTTATGAGGAAGATGTAAGGCCTTCCCTTAAAGATATTGTTTGGACATGGCAAGGTGAGAATAACGGCCAAGAGTAAACTGTAATGCTAGCTGTTACATGTAAATTATAGGTTTTTGTTGGAGTTATATGGACCAAATACGAACCATAACTATAGCAATTTACTTTATCCCAGTTCTAGCCAATTTTGCTTAATACACTAATTATGTTGAATTTTCTTTGATCAGTGGTTGTAAGTACTTTGTATTAAGTTATGTTGGTAATTAATCGAACTTGAATATATAGAAATTACTTCAGTCGGCCAGAGGCGAATTCAAAATATAAAATTAATTAGTGAATTTAGAATAAGTATGATTTTAATGTATGATATGTATATATTATGTTCTAATTTTATTTCATATGCATACAAAGTTCTAGCTGAAAACAACAAAATTTAGTTGAACCTACTCTGTACCAAGTTATATGGGCATTTTAATCTAACTGGAGCATATGGAAACACCTACAGTCAGAGCAGAGAAGAATTCAAAATCTGAAATTAGTGGATTCAGAATAAGTATGATGTTATTAGTATATGATATGTATATGGTCTAATTTTATTTCATATGTACACAAAGTTCTAGCCGAAAACAACACAGTTTAGTTGAACCTACTCCGCCTCCTAGTTGACATCCTTATTTTCTAATGATCCATTTTCCTTTTTTTTTTTTTTTTTTTCTAATTGCTTTTCAATATGTGCATGAAACAGAGGAGGAGCCAAGTTTTATGGGTTCTTGATGTAAGATTCACTACTTCAAGTACTAATAATTTAGTTTTAATTTTAATATGCGTTCATGTATAGTGATTTCTTATAAACAATACAGCAACAACAACTACAAACCTAATATTGTCCGACAAATGGGTCTGAGAAGGTGGGGTGTATGCAGACCTTATTCTTGTCTTTATGGGATAGAAAGGTTCTCCTGAGATATGTTTCTACATGCCAGAGAAGGTCTGCCCATGGTTTAAAAGTATTTTGATAAAGAAAATTTATGTGGGGTTTTTTTAATCTTGATTTTACATGATGGAACCATGGGCCGCAAGTAGCTGATACTGCTGGTTTGTTTTTGGGTAATGGCTGTTATTTCACCAGAATGTGGTCCACTGTGCGTCAATGCCACTTGAGCTGCACTGCACGCTTGTGAAGTCCTTGATCGCATGAGCTTGTTCAAAAGTACCAAGTGTAATAGGGTACTATGTTTTATGTAATTTCTTATATAGAATGTTCAATAAGCTATTCATGTTAAAAAAATAAAAAATAAAACTAGATATTTGCCAAAAGGAAAAGTAAAATTTTTGAACTCCAGGTGGTAGATTTCAAATGGAGAGAAGATAGATATTTCTGTAATGGTAATACCTTTACCTGTACGGCTATAACTCTTGTCATTATCATCAGGCAGCTAAAGTTGAGTTTTAAAGTGCAATTCAAATAGTTAAGTGGATAAATCCTAAGCCATTTCTATCAAGTAATTGAGTTTTTCATACCCCGAAAGTAAAAAATTCTCTAAAATTGACATTTATCCAAGTAACTCCAAAAAGGGATGTTCTGGCAGGGCAACAAAGTCACTGCAATGATATTGATCAACTGATTGCCATATAAACAGGGAAACAAAGTAACACGACACAATTACATCCAAATGAAGGTTGCCATAATTATTGCAGTGAACTTGTGTGGGTCCAAATGGTGAGTTAGTTAACATATGGCATTGCATAAATTGATATGGTCAGTTTTGTGTAACATCACTTCGCATGATTGTATGTACCTTTTGGCTTTTGCATATTCATTGCTTGGTATAGCAATTTGATCCATTTACCCATAATGAGTATAATTGATTTTATTTTCTCTCTTTCTACCTTTTATTTTGATTTCTGCCTCAGTCTTCTTGTGAAACTTTTGTTATTTTATTAGTCATACGTAAATTATGCATTATGGGATTCAAAATTCTTATCGAATGTCAAAGATATTGTTGAGAAAAAGACGACACTTCCGAATAAAAATGTGAAATTAGCAATATGCATTTCCTGATCTGATACCTGCTTTGGTATCATGATATCTTATTATGTTTATTAGTCATATGTAAATAGCAGTTGGTTGGACTTCCATACATAAGCTACTTATCATCAAACAGATGTCTCGCTGCTTATAGTAAGAAAGGAATAATTATTATGGAGATAAGATGGTCCCATTACCCATGGTTGACCAAAACGGCAATAAGATAGAATCGTGTAACCCCTTTGGTATTGGTCAAGGGAAATACTTTTGGTATCATGATATCTTATTATATGTAATTTATTTTTTCCTTATCAGTCAATTGATTATGGCTACCTTACAGATTCTTTAAACAGCGCCAGTTTATCGGTTAGCTAATATTATAATAATATTATAAAAAGGCTTGATTTTTTTTAAGGATCAAACACGTGGATTTTTTAATCCATGGTGGTGAGATTTGAATCGACCTTTGTCTACTTTGCTACCATTGTTATTTTAACGGGTGTGATCATTTCATTTAAAATTTAATTTATTAAACATAATATGTTTTTATTTGCTTAATTATATACTCAACAATATCATATATAACTGACTTTTATGCCGCAACTTGTAATATATCCTGTTTAATAAATCCACTGTTGATTAAGAAGCGACATAGAAACATGGGAGTGAAGAAAACAGTTCCATTAGTTGAATGAATTAATGTACTACAAAAGGTTGATTTGATGAAGTCATGTCTGATTTACGAGTTATACGCTCGGCATTCTAAGCTCATAAACTTGATAATACTAATAAGTAAGAAGAAAAAAGCTAATTATACCCTTCGTTATATTTTGAATTTAAATATACCCCTGCTATTATACTTTTGATTCAAATATACCCTTCATCCGTTAAAGTTATCCAAGATAGACATTCAATCCTACTTGACACTAATATTTGATGAGGTGGATGTCATGCGCACCCCTAACTCATTTTACCCTTCCCTCTATTTGTTCTTCCACCACTAAAGTTTTCTTCCCCTCCACCATCATTGCCACCATCGTTGCTCCTCAGTTTCTCCGTCACAATAGTTGCAGCTCAAAGGTCAAAAAATGCAACCAATAAATGGCTCACACTAAATGGTACTTAACTTCTTTTACGTAACTACTACGTTGCTGACTTCCTGAAGTTGTGAGTTCTCTTTTTCCAACTTTGACTCAGTTGAAGAATTTTCGGAGGGCGTTAAAAATTGGATTTTTATTTAGGAAATTGATAATTTTTAAATTGTCCCCCAAGTTCAATTTAGTAGTCTAGAATTTTTCACCAATTTTTTTTTGTCATGATAATTGATATAGATGCACAGAAGTTAGATGAGTTATTCATTTGAAGTCATCCTGCACCGTGTTTTCTTAAGATTTTGCCAGTACCGGTTGTTTGTAAGATTCTAGTGGCTATAAGTCGGGTGATAAAGAAGCCTAATAAGCTTTCACTGTAATCAAGAGCTAAAGAAATGTTTTAAGTTTTTTTTTGCTAATTGACCTCTCTTTCTGTTGGGGGTTCGTTTTTATGACCATTGTCCTTAAAGAAGTTGTCCTTCCGTTAACAATGATGGTGACAATGATTGTGAAAGGGAAGAAAATTTTAGTGGTGGAAGAATAAATAGAGGGAAGGGTAAAATGGGTTAGAGGTGCTGAGGTGGAATGCCACATGACATGCACCTCATCAAATGTTAGTGCCAAGTAGAATTGGATATCCATCTTTAACAACTTTAACGGAGGAAGAGTATATTTGAACCAAAAGTATAACAGCAGGGATATATTTGGACCCAAAATATAACGAATGGTATATTTGACCCTTTTCCAATAGTACAAGGGTGTATTTGCCCTTTTCCGTAAGTAGAATAATGTATTCCTTAGTTTGTTGATATGAAGTGTATTAGTTCTATGTATTGTGACAATATATAAGGCCATGTAATTCTTCAAGAATCATTTTTGATTCCTAGAATCCTAAAACATAATGTTGTAGCTACTGAAATGATGAATCACACTATTGTCGAAAAGGTGAGAAATGTATATGCTCACAATAATTGAACAAAGTCATTTTAGGGTGAAGCAATTCGCACAATCCGCAACCTAATTAAATAGAGTCCATCAGTTATATTGGAATTTGGTGTTTCCGGCAAAAAGATTGGACAAACAAAAAGGTGCAACAGCTTGGACTAAACAGCAGGCTAAGCCATGTAAATTGTAGGTTCACATCTTTTTCCCTCTCCATTTTTGTTATTTGTCTTATTTTGTGCACGAATGAGATGTTTTAAGATCACTGTTCACTGAACTGGAGAAGGCTTGAGATTTTGGATGGTTTTGTTCAAGAATATTCTGGTTTTTGTGTGATCTTGATTCTACGCAGAGGAACCATGGACCACATGAGATCTACACAACGGAACCATGGGCCACAGTTGATTGATGATTGTAGGCACTTGGTGTTGGAGTTTTTGATATTATATTATACTACTAGTCTACTACTCTATAATATCTAGGAGAATGTGTGGTGATTAATTAATAGCTGTAGAGTTTAGTACGTGGCAGTCCGATATTGGTCATTTACTGCACTATATTGTGGTCCTGATCTATTATTGGTCGATGTGCACATTTGTGTTAGGTCTAGACTTCTTTCTAGTGGTGTGGTGTGGTAATGGACATTGTGCAAGCACATTTAACGAACCAATTGTTCTTCTTTTGCCAAAGAAGCAACAGCTATTGTGAGAATGATGAAGGGAGTTTTATTAGTTTGTTTGCCGAATAAGTCCTAGTTAGCTCTGTGGAATTGGAGAGAATTACTCCCGAACTGCTTTGATAGACTGTGCAATAACAATAAGCACGTTTCAATTTCAAGCAAGTTGAGATTATATCAATAAGCATTGTTTATATCAACTCCATTTAAAGTCAGTAATTGTTTTCAGTATGATATCATTAATCATTAATTTTCCGGAAAAGGGCCAAATATACTCCTGTACTGTGAGACAAATATACCCTTCATTATATTTTTGGGCCAAATATACCCCTGCGGTTATACCTTAGGGTCAAATATATCCCTCATCCGTTAAAGTTGTCTAATGTAGACATCTCATCCTACTTGGTTGCTACACATTTGATGAGATGGATGTCACGTGGCATGCCACCTCAACACCCCTAATCCATTTTACCTCTCTCCTCTATTTGTTCTTCCACCGTTAAAATTTTCTTCACCGCCACCACGACCAACTCTCCATTTGTCCCTTTACAAATTTATCCTCATGAATTACAATTTAACAAAACCAGAAAAACAAAAGGTTCAAGGTCCTGAAAAAAAAAATTACATGTACCAAAATTACAAAAAAAAAAAAAAAAAAAAAAAAAAAAAAAAAAAGAGAGAGAGAGTTTGAACATGCCTACTCCGAGTCCAATCTTTTAAACTTCCTTGCAGCATATATGAACAGTTTGCAAGGCATATCACACTGTCTCCTGTAGCTTCACCAGACTATAGAGTCTTGTCCTCCGTTGAACCATAAATTAGTTGAACAAGAAGAGAAAGAGGGAGAGGGGGGTTGCGGGGGGGTGTGGGGGACTTCAACTGTCTAACCTATATCACTTGTATTTTCAGTCTATCGATACATCACACTACATCTGGGAAACACTTCTATCAGTCTTCCTACAGAAATTTGTAAAGGGACAAATGGAGAGTTGTCGTGGTGGCGGTGATGGTAGCAATGGTGGTGGAGGGGAAGAAAATTTTAATGGTGAAAAAATAAATAAATAGAGGGAAGGAGTAAAATGGATTAGGGATGTTGAGGTGACATGCCACGTGACATCCACCTCATCAAATATGTAGTAGTAAAGTAGGATGAGATGTCCACATTTGACAACTTTAACGGATGAGGGGTATATTTAGCCTAAAAGTATAACGAGGGATATATTTGGCCCTTTTCTGATAGTACCGGGGTATATTTGGCTCTTTTCCGTTAATTTTCTGACATTGGACACATGTAAGCAAGCAGGGGAAGATATACCTTGTCCTAATTAAGCGGTGTCATGATACACCGTTTTTGTCAAAAAATTATACTATTTGATATGTAGATATAGATAACAAGCAAAACGAAAATACTTGTTATAAATAAATAAAAATTGACATTGCTTGCTATTATAATTATCATTTATTTATTATTTACTTCTTCGGATGTTAATAATATTACTTATGAAAAATCTTATGTACACCACTATAAGCAAGGCTGTAGGCATGACTACTTTTATCCTACGTGTCGTATGTAGCCATTTATTCTTGTTTAAAACTTAAGTACAGTCAGATATCTCTATAATTGTCATTCGTCATAAAAATATTTTACTATAAGGGTCTGATTTTCCCTAGAGAACCGATTTTCATGTTATATTTTACTTCTCTAATAAAGCAGTATCATGTATTATAGCGGTACACTCTTCGTAAAATTACCTCTCTATAACAGTCACACTCAAATATTTTATAAGAAATATATTATGTAATAAATACATATTAAAATATTTATGATAAATCATCATTAATGTCACATAGTAAATTTCAAGTATTACCAACTGTTAAGCTCTTACACAATCTTCAAGGAAAAGTTATTGAACTCCTTTTTGCTGAAAATTTGGACAAAAATCTTCATCAATTCAAGCGTTATATTAGCACTAAGAGACTGAAATTTACGAAATAACATACAATTGTAAATTCTTACGTCAAACTTGAAATATTTAAGTTTTCAATTAACTTTAACTGTATATTTCCTTAGATTTTAATTCTTTACGAGTGTGGTACAACTAATTATGGATTTTTAATTAATGAAATGTGAAAATCAATTGAGATTTTAAGGTTTATTTTCGTTTATAACATAAAAAATACAGAAAAATAATTGTTTGCATACTTTTGTTCATAACACCTAAATGAGATCTTAACATCAAATGCTAATATACATACATAATAGCACCTCACTATAGCGGTCATGAAATTTTCAGACAAACATTTCTGAGGTTTGACCGTATATGTATAGTAAATAAAGATATTTGTAAGCAAAAAATGTGATCAAAAGAGGTTGATACTTGACAGTTGGAATATGCTCTGCGTCTATTGCCTATTGGTTTACCTATCAATCTACTTCACTTTCGCTTTCAACCTCCTGGGTCCTGGCAATGGAAAATGTTGTGTCGACCGTTTATATTTTATCTTATAAGGATCAATTCTTTCTTGTTTCAAAGGCCGACGAGTAATGTTTATAGAGGCTCCGCAGTTGATGTCACTTTGATCTATCAATATGTTGATTGTTCATTAGAGATAAATATAAAAGTAACACGCAACAAATCCCATCTAAATAAAGTGTAGCCGTGTGGGCCCAAGATGGTAGAACTTTATTAACATATGCCAATATGTAAGAGGAGATGGTAAGTTTCTTGTAACATTATCTCTTTGTAATTATTGAGCCTTTACTTTACTCGAACGTTCATTATATTGTTTATTTTTATTTCTTCTAAACTTTGGCAGTAGTTGGTTGGACAAAATGGCTCTTCGTAAATTATATTGTTTATTTTTGTTTCTTCTAAACTTTGGCAGTAGTTGGTTGGACATAATGGCTCTTCATAAAAATTTGAGTCTATTATGGTGGAGGTAAGGAGATATGAAGATAAAAGGGTCCCAAAGATAGGGATGTGTACTTGTCCTCAAGGAACAAACGGAAATGCCCCCCTGCTTGATTGCTTATAATGACATCTTGAATAATTAGTTACCTTTTATCACGATAGCCTTTCATTTATGTGACATCTTTGACTATGTATAAAGTTTAAAAAGGATTTTTTTTTTTTAAAATTTGTGATCTAAATCAAATCTTAGACTTTTACAACAATAACAACATACGCATGTAGTTCCACAAGTGGGTCAGGAGAGGATGAGGTGTACGCAGACCTTATTCCTATCTTTATCGGATAAAGAGATTGTTTCCGATAAATCCTCTACTCAAGAAAATTGTTTAAAAGGGAAATTTAAAACCTTAGACTTTTGACTTTTAATCATTCCATTAAGAATAAAAAGAGAAATTTTAAGTTAAATTATTTCTAATGATCCGAAGAAGTGTATTCCATATCTGAAACTTTCTTTTTCTTAAAAAAGTCAATTTCAATGGTGTTTCCTCAATATTATATGCATAGCCTCCAGATTTTTGGAAACCTTAAGTACGTTGGAGTTATTATTAACCTTTCCTATCTCCCACGGCCCCACAGGGCCCTCCTCAGGCATATGTCTTGTGTCTGACCTTCAAATCGATGTACATATTCATATCTGTGAAAATATAGTTATTATTACTAATAAAAATGTTAAAAAGGGACGCGAAAAACCTCAAATTGCTTTTCGACTCTCGAAAGATTTACTATTCATTCCATTCCATTTTAACTGTCTTAGTTTGATTAGACATGGAGCTTAAGAAATAATTAAGAGACACTTTTGAATCTTGTAGTAATAAATAAAAAAAATGTGTATAATGTATTAGAATGTCTTTTGATAAACTTGTCATGCAGGATGTTTTGTCACTGCCCGACTGGTGGGCCACGATGGGCACCCGATGCTAACCCACCCGGGTATCTCTTATCGTACATTTTCATTCACATCTAGGTGAGCCACATGGCTTACTCATAATTTACATACATCAATATTGCAAATATCGTTGGGCAACAACACCTTTATATCATCATCAATAACAATGTCTATATCCATGTACATAAGCCGACGAGGCTATCAAAATGATATACAAAAATAAGAGTCGATAAGGCTGCAAGACATCTAACCATACACAGCTGTCTATGAGCCTCTAAGGAGAGTATGTCACATAGTATAGGCGGGACAGGACCCCGCCATGCCCATATGTATGTACACAAAAGAATAATACCCAAAAGCAATAGCTCCGGATGAAATGGAGCTCCTCTATGCAATCACTGAATAAGAAATCTATGGATCAAGCCTGTCTCCCTGTCCACCTGCGGACATGACGCAGCGTCCACAAACAAAAAGACGTCAATACGAATAATGTACTGAGTATGTAAAGCATAATCAACATCATAGTAGGAGAATAATAAACAGCACAAGAAATAACATAAGATGGGAGAATCAGGAGGTAATAGAGTCATTTGTACCTCTAGTGGCCTTCATCGTATCTACTTACTTGTCTTTTATAGTGACCTTCCATTTCTAATGCTTACTCGTGTACATACATACATATATATTCGTATTCGTATTCGTATTCATATTCATATTTATACTCGTACCCATACCATACCCGACCATGAAAGTTCGGTGTTTCACATACCCGACCATGACAAGGCTCGGTGATTATACTTACCTGGCCCTACCAAGGCTTAGTGTTATCCGTACCCAACTGCAGTGGTGTGCGCACGATAGGTATCATACCCGGCCATATAAGCTCGGTGTTACATAATAGTCTTACATACTTAGACACGTATACATAAGAGTCCATGTTATACCCTATTTTAACCGAAGTCAAAATAGTTTACAACATCCCGGTAATTCCGGGGTTAGTTAAAGTTAAGGAGTCGCCACCTAATTATTTACGGTGAATTAGGACACCTAAAGTTTATTAAAGTTATTTTTAAAGTTAACTCCGTCTTAATGTCTACGAAACTTAAGATTCTAGGTAAGGGTTCAACTAACTCTAAAGGGAAGGTATTAGGCACCTTTTAAAATCCATTAATAATGGTTAACCGACCGGACTTAAGGTTAATTAGGCTAAAGTGTGCAAATATAGCAATTAAATTTTAAGAAAGATGGTTTGTAAATGTTGCTAAGGAAAATATAATAATGCTATTTAAGATAAGATTTATAGAAAATATAACAATTTGTATATAAGTAATAACTTTTAAGAGAAGACTTAGCAAATTTAAACTTGGGATAAAATTATATGAATATGTCAATGTAGAAAATAAGTTATAGATTTATTCTATAATACGATGCAAAGGGGGGCGTAAGTTTCTTTTTTTTTTTTATTACCCTTTAAAAAATATGCATAGTTGGATAAATCTTAAAAACAATGTTTATAAAATATATCTGAGTTCATATTTGCGTATTAGTGACGTTTTGAATCTTCTAAGATAGTAAGAGTGAATCATGATTCTTTTAGCTCAAAATATGTAGTCATGCTATTTTGGAAATTAATTATTCTAATAAAAAATATTATAGATGCTGTAAATAATTTTAATATAAAAAAAAAAAAGGAATGAAACCTATGGGAATAATTGTTGGTTTCTCTTTTAAATTAACTACCCATCATACTAACCCACTAATTCTACTAAGGTTCATTCTAGCTAAGAAAACAAGCAAGTAAAGTATTAGTTGTACAATATAAGTTAAATGCACGAAATAGGGAGCAAATGTAATTAAATGGGCTTAGCCCATTTTTCTAAACTGCTGCAATCTGCTGCTGTTGGGCTTCGGCCCAGTAAACCTTTTTGTTGTATATTGCCGCAGATGGGCTGATGGGAATGACTCGAAGAGATTTCGTTGGGCTTTTAGTCCAACACCGAATGCGGAAGAAGACGAGTCCCTTGGATTCATACGCGATGATCATGCATAAAAACGAAAAGAAAGGATTAGCACGTAATCGATAAATAAGGCTAAACAATGTATAATGTAAATTTAAACAGGCCAACAATTTTTAACTAAAACGGGGGACTGCCCATGATTAATATATTAATGACTCCTAAACAAGCAACAAGAAAAGAAATTAGACAAACGTAGCAGACCCATGTTCGGATTAGATGTCCACAAAGGAAAGAAAATAGGGTGAGACACAAAGCAAACCAAAGTTGCACATATACTTTCAACGAGCAGGCCCAACAGGTCATAAAAGGGTATTCGAATGGGCCAAACATATACTATATTCAACAACCCAATTGCTAAGAAATATAAATCAGGGCCCACAGTTTCCAAGGCTCAATCGACCATCTTACTAACAGGGCGGTATACCCCTTATATACTAAATATACCAACTGATATACATTCAAATGAATATGAAACTGAATGTCTTGAGCCTACCCACCCTTAACATTCCACAGAAGCCAATCATACTAAATAGGAACAAACAAAGGGGAAATCATGTTAAGGTATTTGAGCTAAAGAAAATCATATATTGTTGTATACAGATCCAAAATAGAACCAGACCACATAATATAGATTTAATTAGAGGCATACTTTTCTAACAGGGGAACGGATATCCTCGAGTCATATTGCAATAATGCTACTAGGTATTAAACTAACAAGCTTGAATCCTAACAGCAAGGCATGAAATACTCTTAAGCAAACAAACAAAATAAATTGGGAGAGAAACACATATCTTCATAAACTGATTGTCTCGAATCACGTCGATTAGAAAAAGGAAAATGCCTAATTGGAACAGAGTTATTCTCACTAGTAAGTGGCTCGACTTTACCATATTCTATTACCTAAACTACAAGGTGACCCTGAAAACTCATAAGTTGTATTTCTAATTGTAAACATAAGCATACAGCAATAATGATTTTTACCTTCCTTTAAACTGTTGTGCAATATTCCGTTACTTTCCTTTTAGTAGCACATGAGAAATTAAGTGGAAAAAAGAGAAAGACTACTTAAATTGAAAGCTCCTTAATTACCGGATGAGCACTTCTACTGGACCTTAACAGATTTGACCCATCTCAAAACCAAACAAGATGAAACAGATGTCTGAGACTAACTCTCTTTTCACATATGCTCTTATAGGAAATTCTTTAGAGTTTACTGAACTGAAACCAGACAACATTCAGGCTGACTCATTCCCATAAAGTTTATACATCAGTTCCCAGCTTAACAGACACAAACAGAAGCAAACAAACATACATGTAATAAAGCAAGCATGCAAAATCACATCTAGGTCATACGGCACATGACTGACAGATTTCGTCAACAAGTGACTCCAAACACCATTATAAGACTCAACAGAGCACTAGCACGAATTTACGGATACCAACTACATTTAAATCTTGCTATGAATATTACACTAATCCACCTGTCCAACTAAAATGACATGGAGAACATGCATAACCACAAAATGAACTAAGCTACCAAATCGACTACAAATAGTTAAAACAGAACCTAATGCCAAAAGAGTTACTGACTCTAGTGTATACAACCTAAATGGAAAAGAATCCTTATTCTAATGGCATCTACTATATGAAGAAGCACCTCACAAACTAAAGCCCTTCTAACGCATAAACACAGAACCATTAATACACCTTAAGAGAAAAAGAAGATAGCACTAACCTTTTGTTGGTGCAGTGAACAGGGACACGGAGTCTCGGATCTACCCTTCTCCTCAAGAACGAATTCGAAACTAGAGTTGGGTGAGTCGAATACCTTAGTCGCGGCTAAAGTTCACCGGAAAAGGAAAGATCAATTTTGGAAGATAGTTGGGTCTCTTTGAAAAACGCTGAGTCATGGCCCCCCTAAAACTGTTCTCGCACGTTTGTATTTATAGTATCAAGATAGGGTTTTCAGATTCGAAGTTTTAGGCGGGATTCCAATCTCTAGGTTTTCAAAACGAGTCAAATGGATCCGTTGGAATCCAAACAGGTTTTCACGTGATTTGCTGCGAATTCGTACCCAAAACGGACCGATTTTTCTCTGTTCTTTGAAGATTGCATGTGTCTTGAAGCCAAAAAATGGGAAGGCCTTTCCCTTTCAACGACAGCATAAGCAAGTAAAACAGACGTGGGGACGATTTTTGTGTGGAAATGGTGTAGAAAAAACTGTTCAACAGCTAAAGGGGTTATGTTTTTTTGCTAGAAATGGGGGAGAGAAGAGGAAAGAAGAGAGAAGAGAGCAGAGGGGATTGCACGAAAATGGGTCTGTTTTGATCTGCCATTGTTGTGGAGGCATGACCTCTTGTTTGAAAGAGGAAGATGAGGATGAAGTGTGCGACTCCTCCTTTCTTTTTAGGTTTTGGTTAGTGGGGTTGAAGATGTGGGGGTTGGGGCTGGTCGGGTCGGGTAGTGGATTATGGGTTGGCCGGGTAGAAGCGGGTGTGGGCTGGTCGTTTTGGGCCATAATTTGGCTGAAATTAATGATTCTTCCTCCTTTATTTTAATTATTTTTGGGCCTCTAATTTAATAACTAGTACAATATATACTATGATAATTAGTGATTAATATGTAGAAAATAAAGGACTTGATAAAGTATAATTAATTTAACGAGTACAAAACCCGAAAATAAAATGATGACGAACCATTTTGAAATCTGTGATAAAGTAATGCTAGTAATGCTTGATAGTAAAACAGTGAAAATGAAAGTAACGATATTAATAGCAGTAGCAATAAAAATAATAGTGAAAACAAAGTGTTTAGCTCTCCAATAAATTTAGAAGCCTAAAGAAATAAATTAGAATAATGGAGGGACGAAATTGGGTGTCAACAGTCCATAAGTATCATTAACATCATTACCATCATCGTTTTTGTTACATCTCTCCTTAGAGGATCAACCATCATATAAGGAAAATAGTAGAATCGTAAAAGTATCGAGAATCATGAGCTTTAGTAGCTTTAGAGATAGAATTATTTGGAGGATATTATAGAACTCATGAAAGGATATATATATATATAGTCAAGGAACCATGCTTTATTGAAAGAAGGGTTAGCCTTACATACCTCTTCGTCTTCTTAACTATTTATCGTTCACCGTTGACGCTTGAGCAATCTACATTTAGAAGGATTCATACCAAGGTTAAACCTTAATGATACTCTTTAAACCCAAACTAGAACAATTCATGATCTAATGAAAATTAGGCAGCATTTCCCCTGTTTCTTCAACTTCCACCATTTAACAAAACAACTCCCAACAACCACAATAACATCCATAATACACTCATAATATCATAATCGAGTAATCACACTTCATTAATTCTTTAGAATTCATCCTTATGTTCAACTTATGCCCACAACTTCACACCCATTTTAGCGTATTTTCATATAACGTCTCTTCATCACCATTATTACCTTCCATAACATGATTATATCCATATCATACTAAGAATCATGACTCAATATAGTTTACTGCTCATAAACATCATAAAAGCTACATTTAGACTTCATTTTCTACTTTCTCCTTCTACCTAAGTTTTGTTACAACCAAACATTCTCATTAACATGAAATAAGCATGAAAACTAACCTTTTCATCCCATAGAAACAAGCTTTGGAGCAGCTATCAACTTGTGCAAAAAACCCTAGCTACAATGCCCAAGTATTTCTTGAAATCTACCAACCCTAGGAAACCTTCTAACACATAAACACTTTATTCTTGCTATTTAACCTTTATAATCACTTGGGTTTGGGTGAAATATGTTTGGAGAAGGGTTTTGGAGCTTTAGAGAGTGTATAAGAAATGTGGGAAATGAAAATGAGCAAGGGTCGTCCGTTCTTATAAAATGAAAATGTGACCCGACCCGATTTATACGGCCTATTATACGTGCCGTATAATTTATAAGGTCGGTATAATTGGACCGTATAATCCCACCAGGGATCACCCCTCTTTGGAAGAAACCTACGGACCATTATACGGGCCGTATAATTTATACGGTCCGTACAAATGGCCGTACAACTGGGAAAACCTGATTTTTCGTTCTCGTCGACTTGTTTGACTTCCAATCCTCGTGGAACCTTCTTGACACTTATATAACACTTCATTAACCATACAATAGGCTATAGCAACCCCTCAAGATATTTCTAAATAAACATTAGCTCAATTATAGTGGAAACCTTTCCGAACGCGACTTACATTTCGTTCCATTCAACAAACTAAACTTCACATATTCGTATGACTTCGAAATCTTATAGTATACACTTTAAGCTATCTAATGCTTCCCTTAATCTCATAAGGATTTCATAATTACCTTAAGCTCACATTAGCCTATCCACAAGGCAACACATACGGAATTTTTGAGGTGTAACTCCCACGGCCCCACAGGGCCCTCCTCAGGCATATGTCTTGTGTCGACCTTCAAATCGATGTACATATTCATGTGTGAAAATATAGTTATTATTACTAATAAAAATGTTAAAAAGGGACGCGAAAAACCTCAAATTGCTTTTCGACTCTCGAAAGATTTACTATTCATTCCGTTCCATTTTAACTGTCTTAGTTTGATTAGACACGGAGCTTAAGAAATAATTAAGAGACACTTTTGGATCTTGTGGTACTAAATAAAAAAATGTGTATAATGTATTAGAATGTCCTTTGCTAAACTTGTCATGCAGGATGTTTGAATAGTCAACTTACTAAATATAGAAAGAAACACTCTTTTTGGGACAGGCAAAAAAAGATAGTAAAACACTTAAATTGAAACGGATGGAGTATTATTTTTTAAGTCTATGTAGATCTAATGAAAAATATAACATAATGGAAGAAAAATATTAATATAGGTGACATTTAACTAGTTGAGATTAAATTTTAGTCCTGCTAACACATTTACGTTAGATTCAATTTTTTATATAAGTATTTTTGTCTGTTGAAGATTTAATGTGCCAGCAAAAAATGTAGAAAGTTTGTAATACAGTGAAACTACTTTATATATATATATTAAACTTAAATAGTTGGCATGGCATTTACAGTGAGGAATATATACTCCCTCCGGTCCTTTTCAGTTGTCATGGTTACTAAAAATAATTAGTCTAAAATATTTGTCATTTTACAAAATTAAGAAAGCATTAACTACTATTGTCCACCTTTACCCTTATTCTTTTTAAGGGAAAAGTACATGGTGACCATCAGGGGGGGCGGAAAATACCCAAAAAGGCCCCATTTTGAACAAATGTCCCGAGTTGGCCATTCGGCCAAACTAATGCCATGCACTGGCCCAAAAAAAAAAAAAAGGATCAGACTTTTTGTGACTAAAAGTTCGCTGCAAACAAAAATATCAGACTTTTTGTGGCGACTTTAAAGGTTCGCTGCAAACTTCCGTTTATTTCTCTATCTTCTACTAGGGATCAAAAAAGAAGAACTAAATAAATAAACTAAAGTAACCATCATCGAAACTTAACAAACTAAAATATGTCAACTACAAACTAATAAAATTAGTAAGTATACATTAATTATACATTTATTAAACATAAATTATACGTTAATTATACATTTATTATACACATATTATACAATAATGATACAGTTTTAATATGTATGATACATTTTCTATACATATACAGTAGTGATACATATTCTATACAACAATGATATGGTTTCTATACGTATATGTATGATATATTTTTTATACGTATGATACACTTTCTATACAAGAATGATACAGTTTATATACATATGCTGGAATTATATATACACTTTCTATACAAGAATGATACAGTTTATATATTGTGTATGTATGATAATGATATGGTTTATATATTGTATGTGTATGATACACTGTCTAGACGTTGATACACTTTTTATACAAGAATGATACACTTTATATATTGTATGTGTATGATACATTGTCTGAACGTATGATACACTTTCTATACAAGAATAATACAGTTTATACATAAATTATACAACAATGATACATTTTCTATACTTATGTATGGAATATGTATAATATGTAAATCATTAGTGTATAATCAATGTATAACTAATGTATAATATATGTATGATTAGTGAGTGTACGTTGATGATACATTTATTATACACAAATTACACAACAATGATACAAACCTATGATATATTTTCTATAGATATACGGTAGGGATACATATCTATAAAACAATGATACTTTTTTATATGTATGATACATTTTTGATACATTTTCTATACATAGTTGATCTTTAGTGGCGACTTAGTCTTTTTTTTTTTTTTTGTAGTAAATTGGCTGGCAGGCTATAAAATGGGTTTCGAGAAACTTGGGTCATCCGGTGGGATTAGTTTGGGCCGGATGGCCATTTATGTCCTTTTCCCTAAAAAATAGTGGCATTTGGCCCGTGCTAAGCCCGGGCCCAAAACTAAGATTATAGCTTAAATTTGTAATTACATTTATTTTTTCCCACTCTTTGATTAAGTTATTGAAAAATTAGTTCGACATTTTCTGTCTCTTAAAAACTAAAGACTTCCCATATATTTAAATTGCACATAAATATTTAGAAATTGAACAAATATTCTTCTTCTTTTTTTCCCCTTACTTTAGACTTTTTTTTTTTTTACCTTCATTTTTTACCTTCAAACAAATGCATCACATAATGTCTCTTATTTTTTTTTAACAATGTAACATCCAATATGAATTATAATGTTTTCCAAAAAAGAAGAAAAATAGTATGGTTTTAGAGACATCAATTATACATGCTGTATTTATTCTTTTGCTGAGATTTTAATGAGCTCACTTATAAACAAAGATAAATTTTAAATAAATAAAAATAAAATTTTATACTTTAGTAATGTTTATACATGTTAATTTCAATTAAATTACACAAAGTGTATCGTAAAGATAAAGATATGTTAATTACTTTTCTTAATATAATTAGACTTTTTTTTTACATTCTCAAAGTTTATGTGATGAGAAAAAGACATTTTTTTTTCCTTTGTTAGTTTAAGTCAAATGTATATTTTAATTATTTTTCTCAAACACAAATGATGATTCAATGCTTCATGATTCATTTAACCATTTTTCCTTATGCTAACAAATATTACCTAACATTTTCATTAACTACATATTTTCAAAGATGTTCTCAACATTCAAACTACTCCATCAAGTTCAGATTATAATTTCTTTTTATGTAACTTTTAAGTGTAAATATATATTAAGAAACATATTTATGAATTCATACAAAAAATTGAATTGACTGACTACGTAATATGCCTTGCGCTATTATTTTTTAGGCGAATGGAGTATAAGCTACAACTTACATTGTTATTTATATATAGAAAATATTATTAAGAACGCGTTTAGTAAGTTTAAAAAATAATACACCAAATAATATCCGAAGAAAAGTTTAATTTTGTTAAACATGACCGATAAAGCTGATCAACATACAAATACAACATGCCGATGAAAAGATTCAAATTTCAATATTGTTAACAAATGATTTAGATAAAAATAAATAATTTAGGTAACAATATATGATCCAAACGAAGACCAATTTTATCTGTTAAATTTTCAAAGTGTTACACTGAACCATCAAAGAGCTATTAATTAGAGAAATTTCAATTTTGTGTGCAATACATGTTTTAATTAAGGTAAGTGCAAATGTGGTGTATTCTCTCATTCAAATTATGCACAGTGACATATTTCTTTTAGTTGACATCATCATACTTCACAATTTCTTAAGCGTTTTAAAAGAGCCTTAAATTTTTTTAAATTTACCAAAATTAGGTGTGACACCTTAAGTAATAAAAAAAATAAAGTAGGAGTAAAAATGAGACATATGAAGAAGTTACAGTTAAAGCTGTTAACCGGTTCCAACCGGAACCGGACCGGTAACCGATTAAGGAACCGGCCGGTTCCGGTTAACCGGGTTTAAACTCCAAACCGGAACCGGTTCGGTTTGGAGTAGTTAAAATCTTTTTTTTTTGTATTATATATATATATATATATATATATATATATATATATATATATATATATATATATATATAAATATTATAGTATTTATTAGTATATTGTAGGTATATTTACATATGTTATACAACTTTATAATTAAAGTTTAAATATTTACTGACTAACAGCCTAACAGCAAGTCAGCAATACAGAATAGTGTTTTTCGTATACATATATATATATATATATATATATATATATATATATAACTTACATATACTTATATATTTGTATAGCTATATGTATAACTTAATATATATACTATATATATGTATATATATGTACTATATACTATATATACTTATATACTATATATACTTATATATATGTATAACTTAATATATATATACTATATATACATATATACTATATATACTATATAAGTATATATACTTAATATATATACTATATATATTTATATATACTATATAAGTATATATACTTAATATATATACTATATATATTTATATATAATATATACTATATATACTTATATATGTGTATAACTTAATATATATACTATATATACTATATATACTTATATATATGTACTATATACTATATACTTACTTATATACTATATATACTATTTTTTCTATATATACTATATATACTTATATATGTTTAAGTATACTATATAACTTAATATACTTATAAGTATATTCTTAGTATATTTTAGGTATATTCCTAACTTAATAAAAGTAAAAATATGAACACAAGTAAATAGAAGAAAGCTCAATGAACCATATATTTTATTCATTCTTGGATAACATTTATTTGCAAGTTGTATTTTTTTTTAACTTGCAAATAATACATGAGTTGTACAAAAATAGTAGAATAATAAAATCACCAATTTTGAACCATTTCGTTAATTTCCCCCACATCATATTCGGTCATGGAAATATCTTCAAAGTCTTCCATTTGGTCCGGTCCACTAGCTATCATATCTTCAATTTCTTCCTCTTCGCCTTCCTCCGCTTCTGAGTTTTGGCTATAATAAGACTTTGTGGCTAATTATTGCAAAGTAACTATAATTGAGAGATTGCGATTTGAGAGAAAGATGAAGAAGAGTGAATTGATGTGAATTAAAATGAAAATGAAGAAGGGTTTATATAGGGGTGGGGGATGGGTTAAAGTGTTAAAAAAAAAATTTGGGGGCCAAAAATTAAGAAAATGACCGTTTGGCAACGACCATTTTTGCAAATGGACCGTTGCCAACGGTCCATTAACAACGGCCCAACGGCTTTTTTTTTTTCACCGGTTTAACCGGTTCCGGTTTCCAAAATATTGGAACCGGACCGGTAAACTAATACACGGTTAACCGGAACCGGTTATACCGGTTCCGGTTCCGATTTAACCGGTCCGGTTACCGGTTAAAACCGGTTATAACGAACCGGTTGCCACCTTTAGTTACAGTACATGTCACATCACCTTCAAAAGAGTTGGTTTAAAGGGTTTTATATTATCAAAAAAGGCTTGAAGGTGCCTTGATAGTTTTATAACACTATTGTAGATTAAACAATAAAAGACAAATATAGGGGCAAATTTGAAAGAGGAAACATTTAGTTGGCACCCCTTAGTTGTAATGTAACCAAGGATGGTAACTAAGGACTACAAAAAAGTTATATTAGCCTTATTACATATAGTAATGTGGATAGAGATTGATATAGTCAAAGCAAGAGCAATAATAAATTGAGATAAGAAATAAATAAGAATAATTCAGTAATTTTTTTTAATTAATAATTTTTTAAGAGGTGAGTAAAAGCCATATATGACAAGTAAAAAGGATCAAATGGAGTAATTAATTCCAACTTGCTTGATATTGATACATAATAGTTAATATTATTGCAGAAAATTTTGTGGATTGCTTTTGGGATAACTGCTTAGTAAATAATCTTCTTTTTATTTATCTTGCGATTTATGAATTTTTTAGACAACAATCTATAGATTTCTTTTGAACAAACTGAAATTCTCCTGAGAAATATTAGATCACAGTCTAAAACTTTGTAAACGTTAAATTACAATTTAATGTTTTATATATCTAAGGTTAAATTTGCACAACTTTTTAGTATAGAAATAAAATCTAAATGATAACCTAGAAAACGACCTGGAAAATGATCCGCCTTATCATTGTTGTGTAGGAGGATAAACAAACACAAACGTCAGTAAAGACGCACTTTTGCAAGTTCTTTTTTCTTTTGTAGCTGAACTTTCGCAAGTTCATACTGACCTCAGTCCTCAAATCCGAGGCAACAAAGTTCTTGTAACGTATTATTGGGTTTCATTACACTTTTCAGCCCATTTTTAGAGTTTCGTCAAGGCTTGGATTTAACACTATGCATAGTGGGCCTGTCCACAAACTATTATAGAAAATGAAATGGTTTGTCAGATTTTTAAACTTAGGCACTTAATTAGCATAACTTTTCAAGCTCCTCAAAAATAACACATCTTGGCTACTTCATTGCATATTTAAGTACGGTCATTTGTTTCACTGAACTAGGAATTCACATTAAAAGTTATCTCACTAAATGAGGGATTACATTTGTTTTCTTATTCTTTATCTTTATTTGTGTTCTCAATTCTCTTTCTTCTAGCAGAGACACCCTATTACTTATAATCTCCCCCTTCTTCAATTGATACATCATTTTTCCATTCTTCTCAGATTCTTGTTGTTCAGTCATGGCTTGATTTATCATAGTTTTCAGACTGCAAGACAAAAAATGTCATTCCATTCCTTTTCCTTTTATGTTGGACTCTACCATATTTCTCCCTTTTATATTTTCTTTTATTTAAGGAAAGATGAATTAAATATAGCTTCTAGTTATTTATGCTTCAAAGAGTTGTCAAGTGAGGATATATTTATGTGGTACTAATATTCTTGGAAAAATGTCAAAGTCAAATTCTTGTTATATATTTTTGTATAAATTTATTGGAGTATATTCGTGGTATAACTTTGTTATATCAAACGTATTTTAAACCTTTTTTACACACACACACACACACACACACACATATTTGTAATATGTGCATGGTATATAAATTTTATATCTAAAATATATCATGTATTTTTATGGTATAAAATTTTATACCATAAATATACCATGTATTTTATGGTATAAATATAGTAAATGACAATTCAAATTATTGTTATATTTCTAGTACAATTTTATGGGATATAAAGGTTACATTGTATATTCATGGCATAAATTTGCTATATCAAAAGTACATTTTTATGATTTTTTTTTAATAAAAATATAAATATTACGTAAGATATAACTTTTATATCTAAAGCATACCACGTATAATTATGGTATAGGTACCATATATGGCAAAATCAGTTTTCTATAAGGGAGAGGAAGGCATAACATAATTGTGGACTTGTGGTGAGAGGAGATAATTTTGAGCAAAAAAAAAGGAACACAATCAGTAGGTTTGTTAGTGCTAGCCGTAATGGAGAGCAATATTGAGGTGGGAGGAGATACTTTTGAGCAAAAAAGTAGGAATATAATTAATAGGTTTGTTAGTGCTAGTCGTAATGGAGAGTAATTTGTTATGGTTTCTAACTCTTCCAACTGCTACTAAATGTTAACTAATATTTCTGCTAACATTTTGTAAATATTTTTATATTTTTGAATAGTTATGTTTTTTCCCCAAACTATTAGGCTTAGTCGAAAGGTGAGCAAATGTCTTGTTTTTGAGCTTAAAATGTGTTACAGGTTTCAGCAGTCACCAAGATTATTAGCTGGTTAATTATGGGATAAATATTTTTAGTAACCTTGACAATTAATATGAGCCAGAAGGACTACCTCGCATAAAACTTAGTTACTTATCTCAGTTTATTCATTCAAGTATAGTGGGCAAGGTGTTAGGTGGAACATTAGGCTTTTCCAATACCTAGAAAAGATGAAATTCGGTTAAAATGGCTTAGTTATTTACATGAATTTCAGGAATACAATTACAATAGAACGTAAACGTAAATTTCCAAGTTTTAGATTGGTTAATAGTTGTTCTTAAGATTTGACGAAGTTGTACTATATATAGGAGCAAGCCTGATAGTCCCAAGTGCATTCGTGTTTTGATGATTGTCAAACTGTTTCAAAACCAGATAGAGACCTGGTCTGTAATATGCTCTATGTGCACCTTGCATTGTCGGCAGAGACAGTTGTAAAGCCGAGCCACTTGCTGCACACAAGTACAACTGTGAGTTGGCCCATGCTTTAGGTCAAAATTGAAGAGTGGTCTCTTTTCACCCCACATGCTCTCACTATATATACAACATGATGACAACATATTTGGTAGACTTGAAAACCTAATCAAAATCGAACAAATCTTTGCCGTTACAAGTTCTCAAGTTCTCTCCAGAACAAGTCACTTGCAAAACTGAAGAACCCGATCCAGACACAGATTTAGTCTAAGTTCTTTATGTTGTTGTAAGTCTTTGTTCATTTGTGCTTAAACTGTAAACCTACTCTTCTAGTTTATAAGTTGTTTGTAGGTGCTTTTAAATTCTCAAAGTGTGTTTGTTGGAAGTGTGTTTCCACAAGCTTTTGAATGGTACACTAGGCTAGAGTTAGTCTAGGTATATTAGTGGTCCTTAGCTAGAGTTAGCTAAGTGGAGTGGCTTACAATCGGAGTATTGCAAGTGTGGAGGGACTACAGGAGTTAGTTCCTAGGTTGCATAAGCGTTATTGTAAGGGTGAGAGATTATGGGAGTCAGTTCCTAGCTTACGATAGAGTTGTAACCTAAAGTTGCTCGTGTAGTGGAGTTGAAATCTTATTGGGGTAGGTCGTGGTTTCTAATTCCTTGAGCAAGGAGTTTTTCACTGTAAAATCGTGTCTGCTTTACTTACTGCACTGCATAAGGAAACTGGTACACAACCAGGTCCCTCATATATTATTTGGTCGACGCACAGCCTATAACACAGTCTCAAGCCATTAAATAATACCCTTTTAAGTTTTCTCCCAGCTTTTAATATCTAGTATTTTACTTAAATGAGGTTGTCCTAACCAAACAAATATTAAAATTAAATCACTATGTATATGTTGTCTCCAAGTCTAAACATTTGGCTTTCATTTTTGGTGATTAATTAGTGCATAATGTTTCATCCCATGTATCTGTTAGAAAAAAAAAAAAAAAGAAGGTATAATCATTTCCTCAATTTGGTTTGTTTCTGTGTTTGTTTGTACGTCTTTGTCCACCTAATTAAAAGTTGTTGGATTGGCACACTCGTCTCTGTTTCCTCTCTTCTTCTTAATATTTTAGCCCTTTATTTTGTTTGTTGAACTTAATCAATTCTAATCTTTATTGTGAAAAGAATAGAACACCGAATCTGCAGCTAGAATTTTAAACCTCAAAGCGCCAAGTGCATTATCGAAGACACATTTTTTAATATAACCCGTCATTTGTTAAATGATGTTAAAAGTTGAATGACTCTTTAAGACTTCAAGATTCCCTTCCTATTATAGAAGATTCTTTCTGACTAATTTAATGGATCTTGACAAAGTCCATAACCACACGGAATCTTAGGAACAATAGAGTGTATTTCGACGTGATTGCCAAACATTTGAACTAATCACTCTTCTCGTATTATTTCACTACACGTCTAAATCCAGGTTGAAAAAAATAATATAATTAGAAAGTCGGTTCCAGGACGTCTCAAGTGGATTAACTCGGATGACAGTTCTCCTTCCGTATCTGTAAAACCAGATTTTCTATATTTTACTTTCCAGAAAAGTTACTAATTGAAGATATTATTAACATTTCTGGTATAGAAATTCCTATAAAAATAAGAAATGTCCTACTGAATATGGTTTGAACGATTGATTTTTTTACTAGTGAACCCACAACCGCTACCTTTTAGGTGCGCTCCAGGTAAATCCACTCTTAATGTAATAACCCACAAATCACACAGAAAATGTAAATTTTACTAGGTAAGCCTCATGCGCGAGATCAGACTAAGAAAGTTATTGGCGAAAGAAATAGAGCTCATATTTCCTATGTGGAAAATTACTGGCTGAACCAACTCAGCCACCTCGCCGGTAAATATCCTAAGAGTAAATTCAATAAAAAGGCAGATTGTACGAGAAATCTTTCAAGAAATCAATTATGTCAGGAATATCCTATATTAATATTATTGAACAGCGCAACCCACTCTAAAGTAGGCATATTGACATTGCGGCCGGTTGTAGTAGAGGGGCCCAAGCAAAGCCGAAAGGACTAACCTACTATCCTGGATTATTAGAAAAGTCCCTTAATTTATGGGGATCTTGATTAGTGATTATGACTGGTGGGCAGCCAATGCCACATTGCCATCAAGGTTTTTATAGACAACGGAAGAAATGTACCGCAATTACTATATTTGACTTATGAAGCACTAAACTAGTGATCACAGAGACTCAAAGCATGCATGCTTATTGACGGTTGACTATGAAGATGAAAATGTGACACTTTCCTCTGTTAATTTCCTTGGCAGTTTCGACTTTTCAAAATAATGACAGCTTAATTGCTTGTAAGTTAGAGATGGTAATTTAACGTGCGGAGAAAGTATAACTTGAGACCTCAGCCAACAACTGAAGAACTTAGTTAGTAAAAGATAAGGATCATAGAAGGGAAATTAGTTTTTAATCCCTCAAATATCGAAGATTTCTGATGTTGGCTCTTGTGATTTTTGGTTAAGCACATTTTAACCTTAAATCAATGTATATGTACACTTTTAATCTCTCCTACCTCGAATCTTTACAAATTTAACGAATTATTAATGCGAAATCATTTAGTTATCAATGTGTTATATTAATTCTGCACCGTTATTTATAATTTTCATATTTGAAGGTAATATCATATCATATTATATTAAAAGTGAAAAACCCCAAAGTGAAAAGTTAAAATACCAAATTGCCCTTCAAAAGTTAAATAATAATTTTATCCTTAAAAGAAAAAAGACTTTTAGTAATAATTAATTAAAATAAGTAAACTAAATGAATAAATTCAGATGCATTGAACAGGATAAATGGTGATAATTGATTCATTTTCCAGTAATTAATATAAGGCTGTAGCAATTCATAGTTCCTAGTAGTGGTGCTTTAGAATACTAACCTATTCACATTCTAATATATATTAGTTTGGTCCTCTAAACTTCTACCGGTTATAGTATTTATGAATAGTCTTCATTCCTACTTGATAAAATTGGCATCAAGTGTCAGATTGTCAAAAATATCCCAAATAGTGGATATCCAAAATATCCCAAAATATCCCAAAATATCTCAAAATATCTCATGTCCTGTTTCTCTATAAATAGGATGCACAGATGCAATGTTGAAAGAGCAGAAGTAATATAAACTGATATCTCTCTACATATTCTCTCTACATATATCTTCTGTGTATTTACTTCATAGCTTTATTTTATAACACGTTATCAGCACGAGTCTCAACCATCTTGAGCAAATACTTTGAAAGCCTCGAAGTTGCTGAAGGCCTTATGTCAATATTCTACTGGAAGGTTAGTTCGCAAATATGAATTGATTAAATGAGTTTATATCCGTGAACACCAGAAGTGGTAATATTTTACGGGCTTATTGTGTTTATGATTGAAGATGTGTTAGAGAAAAATTCTCCACATTATATGTATGCCTCGATTTGCTCCTGAAGTAGCAATATCTTAAAAGAGGCTGTAAGCTATTACAATTTGATATGCTTAAGGCACGTTCAGATAATTATGTTTTATTCCTGAAGAATTAAAACTTTTGATAAATGTTGCAAGTACAGATCCATTCTCTGAAATGAATGTGATAGTATGTCGTAACACCTATAAATATAAACGTGCATTTGATTGTGAAAATATCATGATTCATCTCCAGAAGAGCTAGAATAATTGAGAAGAAATATTCTGAATATTATATGCTTTTCTCTCGAAGTACTAAACTCATAATTTTGCTCCACGAGTAGCAAACTTTGAATTCTACTCCAGAAGTAGTAAGCCTATGTATTTTACTCCTGAAGTAGTAAGGCTTTTAATTCTACTCCTGAAATAGTACAACTTTGAAAGCTACTCCCGAAGTAGTAGAATTCAGAAATTTACTCCTGAATTAGTCAACCTTTAAACTTTACTCCCGAAGTGGTAAAACTTGAAACTTTACTCCCGAAGCAGTAAAACTCTGAAACTTTACTCCTGAAGCAGAAATAATTACCAAAATATCTGAGAAATATTCTGAAGCAATGTCTTCTTGTGTTTGAGCAAAATAACGAGCTATTGATGAGCGTCGTATTTCAAGCACATTTAAATAATCAGGTTTCATTCCCCGAAGTGAATGAACAAATACCACAACTTATCTCCTGGAGGGATAAAATACAAGGAATGTAGATGTTATATTTTTGTGGTATGAAATTCAGACATTGCTATACGTACCTGTCGTACGTCGAAACATATTAAAGTATCATTCTAAGGAAAAGGGAGCAGAGTAGAATGGTTCTGCTATAACCACATTAATACATTATGGTTAGTTATTATTGATTTCCTCGAAGGAAATAACAATTAATGTATTTTCCCCTGAAGGAATTAATAACAATGTGGTTGCCTCTTTGATACAAAATGCTCAGATGTTAATGATGAATCTCCCTGAAGGAGATGTTTGAAATATTGAAGTTTAGAATTCAATGTTTATTTCGTGACACCAGTAGTGTCGAAATTTGCTTTCATGGTACCAAAAGTATTTAAGAAATATTTGGTAATAGAAATTAATGATCAAAGGCTCCAGAAGAGCTAATTATTTATTTACAAGTATCATGACACTAGCAGTGTCCAAATAATATCTGATTATGATAGATAAATTGAAGTCTCTCGAAGAGGCTATATGTGATAGCACCATTTATCATAGATCATAATTATTTCGATCGGAAAATAAATTATAGTAAACCTGAAGTTTACTAGCGAGAAAAATGGTCATCATATTGAGACTACAGATGATTGGAAGATTGAATATCTCCAACTTATTACGGGTAGGGTCACGTGTGTAAAGCGTTACCCGAGCATGATGAGATCGCATGTCACAATAAACCAGAAGTTTTGACATAAAATTTCATGCAATAGTAAACCAGAAGTTTATTAAAAGAAATAGCACTCGTCATAGTAAACTTGAAGTTTACGGGTACAGATAATTTTATCAGTTGACAAGACCATTTTGATCGTCCTGATTTAAATCTGATGTGCTAATTGAGTATTAAAAACATATTGAAGAACTAGAAGATTCTTCAAGAATTTGTTTGTGTTGCTTGTTCTCATGATAAGTTGATTACACCAGCTAATGTTGGGACTGAATCCCCAAAATTTTGAAAAATATAAAAGGTGAATGTGGGCCCATTCACCTGCAATGTGATGTCTTAAATAGATGCATCTATTTAAGACATTCACATGTATGTTTATTGTCAACTGGCAGTTTGACATTTACAAAGTTGCTTGCTCAAAATAATTGAGTTGGAAGCACAATTTTCAGAATATGTAATCAAGACAATCATCTTGATAATGCTGGTTTATATCTAAGTTGGTTTGGCATTGGATGCCTCCATAATACAGCTAAACAATTGCTTATGAGAACAGAGTTTCAGATGTTGGTCTGAGATATGATATATTGCATACAACAGCACTTGTATGCTTCAGATCATTAAATTTTGATAAATTCTCCCCTCATATTTGGTTCAGGGTCAGGAACTAGATATTTTCATCTTTTAGCATTTGATGTGCGGTACATGATTAATGGATATATCATGATGCACACAGATGGATTTTCCCAAAGAAAATGGGGACATATGTCACTAAAATTAGGGGGAGATAATAAGCAGCTAAGAAATATGTTGTGAATTATCATCAGTATGATCCTCAGATAATTCAAATCAAATGCTGGAAGCATTTGCTGACCCAACTATTTCATATTTCATCTGCAAAATGCCCTTAATGTCCCTGAAGGACAAAGTCTATAGCGTGCATGGAGCATGGTAGACCAATCGGTTCCAAATATAATAATCCTTGAAAAAGGGAGGAGCGAATGATCATAATAAGGAGGCAATGTGCTCTTGAAGAGCTACGACATAACACTTCATAAACCTTATGGGAGGTTCAGGTACCTGAAAATAATGAAGTGATGAGATCTCAGTAAGTTATGTCGAATTGCGAACCGATACAACATGATATCTTGTCGACAATATACAATATAGCGCGCAATATTGTATAAGGTCGTGAGGATTTGATTTCTACGTCTCTTAAAGCATGTTGACGTAGAATAATTACCAAGTAAAATGATGCATCTTGGTAAACGTAATGTTTATTGGGCCAGCAGTCCAAACAACAGAAGATGTCACATTATTTATACTGATGGATGCTGTCACGGCCTATGTGGCTTACTTGATGAAATTTATATGAAAATTCCTGAAGGATATAAAATGCCTGAAGCATTTGGTTTAAAGTCTCGGGAAATGTATTCAATCAGATTACACAGATCATTATATGGTTTAAAACAATCAGGGCGTATGTGGTATAATCGCCTAAGTGAGTACTTGATAAATGAAGGATATATAAATGATGTCATTTGTCCATGTGTTTTTATTAAGAAAACAAAATCAAGGTTCATTATACTTGCTGTTTATGTTGATGACATAAACCTCGTTGGAACTCCAGAAGAGCTCCAAAAGGCGATTGAATATTTGAAGAAAGAATTTGAGATGAAAGATCTCGGAAAGACAAAACTCTGTCTTGGTCTGCAAATTGAACATTTCGAAAAAGGGATCTTTATACATCAATCTGCCTATACTGAGAAAGTTTTAAATCGGTTTTACATGGACAATGCGCATCCTTTAAGTACTCCTATGGTTGTTCGCTCACTTGAAGTGAGCAAAGATCCGTTCCGACCTCAGGAAGAAAACGAAGAGCTACTTGGTCCTGAAGTACCATATCTTAGTGCAATAGGTGCACTTATGTATCTTGCTAATGCCACAAGACCTGACATAGTATTTTCTGTTAATTTGCTAGCAAGATATAACTCTTCTCCTACACGGAGGCATTGGAACGGGATTAAGCATATATTGCGATATCTGAAGGGAACTAGCGATATGGGTCTGTTTTATACTAACAAAGGTAGTACAGATCTTGTTGGTTATGCAGATGCAGGTTATTTATCTGATCCACATAAAGCTCGATCTCAAACGGGCTATCTGTTTACATGCGGAGGTACTGCTATATCATGGCGATCGACCAAGCAGTCCATTGTTGCTACTTCTTCAAATCATGCTGAGATAATCGCTATTCATGAAGCAAGTAGAGAATGTGTGTGGTTGAGATCAGTGATACATTTCATCAGAGAAAGATGTGGCTTGAAGTGTGATACAAAAATACCAACAGTATTATATGAAGATAATGCTGCATGCATAGCTCAATTAAAAGGAGGTTTCATAAAAGGAGATAGAACAAAGCACATTTCACCAAAGTTATTTTTCACACATGATCTCCAGAAGAATGGTGATATTGATGTGCAACAAATCCGTTCAAGTGACAATCCTGCAGATTTGTTCACTAAATCTTTGCCAACTTCAACTCTTGAGAAGATGATATTCAAGATTGGAATGCGAAGACTCCGACATCTGAATCTTGGTCTTCGTCAGGGGGAGTGAAATACGTGTTGTACTCTTTTTCCCTTAACCAAGTTTTGTCCCATTGGGTTTTCTTGGTAAGGTTTTTAATGAGGCAACTCTCAAAGCGTATTATTAGATATGCGCACTCTTTTTCCTTCATTAGGACTTTTTCCCACAGGGTTTTTCCTAATAAGGTTTTAACGAGACACATCATCTATTAATGGATATCCAAGGGGGAGTGTCAAAAATATCCCAAATAGTGGATATCCAAAATATCCCAAAATATCCCAAAATATCTCAAAATATCTCATGTCCTGTTTCTCTATAAATAGGATGCACAGATGCAATGTTGAAAGAGCAGAAGTAATATAAACTGATATCTCTCTACATATTCTCTCTACATATATCTTCTGTGTATTTACTTCATAGCTTTATTTTATAACACAGATCACTTTGTTCAGAAACGATAAATAGTTGTGCTTCTTTTTCATCATTTTCTTAGTATATTTTTTCTCAATAAACAGATCTCATAATTTTCTATAGTTTTATTTTGGAATATGATGAAAATACTTGCTTTATTCTTTTGCTTTAATCTGATAACTTTTTTTGAACTTTTGAGTTGGAATAACTCTTTGGAGAGCAGCGGTGTTGAGATTTTTCTTTCAGTCAAAGATTATGTTGTTAGAGGTTTGTCTTGACTCAAATGTGATCTGCTCATCTTTTTATTTTTTTTAGCAAAAAATTAAATAGTAGTATAAAATAATTCACGAAAACTTATCATCTTTTAAGATCAATAACAAGATTAAAAAAAAAGTGCTATTAATTCACATCTACTCAGCCTTTCAAATGAGTTTTTGACGGCACAAAATATAATCTCATACGCGAACCAGAATAGTAGGCACACAGTTACCTCTAACGCAAAATTAATTTTTGGGATATTTGTATTGTATGTTTCCTACTTCGCTGTCACAAATAACAAAAGATTGGATGTGTTTTTATGATTTTGGGGGAAAATATAGAGGTTAGGGTGAAAATCGTTAAAATTTATAGAATAGGAACTCTTCCTACTTTAATTTGTTGCTAATCAGTTAGTACAATACGATTTTCACCATAGTCAAAGGATGTTTTCATGTGCATGTCTATACTTTTATGATTTTAAGTATCACAATAATTCTCTTCCTTTTTTAATTTAATAACCTATGGTATTTTTTGTCTTTGTAATCGATCAAATATAACATTGTTAAAGAAAACTAAAAATAAAAATTCAAACTAAAGAAAGGACTCAATACACTTTGGTTTGAGTATGATTGTAAGGAAGTAATTTTGGTAGAACATGCCATGATGAAAAAAGAAGAAAATTCTAGATGCGGTCATAATTGAAAATATCAATGTAATGGTCCAAAGAAGAGTCATAGTCATAATTGAGCATATAAAACGTCCAGGTGAACATACATCAATGTTGTCCGTAAGAAAATAATAAAATTATTGGCACTTAATTATGTCAAAATTATCACATTACATATCACACATACCTAAATTTAATTGTTCAATTTTGCAGGTTTAGAAGATTCATAATATTTTGCGTTTAACAATAAAGTCATTTGAGTAGGCTATTTGTTTATCAAATTCAGTTGTTACTTTCTTTCTTCAAATTTTCAGTCACTCATTACACACATGTTTTAGTATTATTGTTTATAATAAAGTCATTTGAGTAGGCTATTTGTTTATCAAATTCAGTTGTTACTTTCTTTCTTCAAATTTTCAGTTACTCATTACACACATGTTTTAGTATTATTGTTTATATCATTTTAAAATAAATAAATTATTCTTATTGAATTAGAACACGTACCCAGAAACTAGTAATTTTACAATAGTCTAAGATCACATATTTCATATATAAAGGGACAAAATAATAGACATTTTAATTAAATATACATAGCCAAATATTTCCAGGATCAACTCAGAATTGCTAATAACCGAAGTACTAAAAGTGCAACTATCCCATTATAGAAAGATATGAACATTGCTTAATTTGAACATTCCAAAGATATACAGAAATTACATAAAGGTGATATCTTATGGAAAAAAAAAAAGAAGCAGTCCCTCATATAACATCAAGGGAAACAGTAAACACATTTCCTTGAACATATTAAAACAGAGTACACAAGTAAATTGTATATTTCTAGGTGCAGCATTTGGTTCTTGATACATAGTAAAGCTAAGACTGAATTCGTATAATTTCGTCCTTTTGAGTAGGAATTGGAAGGTGACCTTTCTCCTGTAGGCTCTTTACTGTCTCATATAAGCACTGTTTCACTGGTGTAAATTCCAGACCCAAATCCTTTAGCTTCTGGTTTGAGAATTTGTACGGTTTTACCCTTGGCTTTGTCACATCTGAACACCTGGTATTTCACAAGCAAAACCAAGATTTGAGTACTATATACTAATATTTTAAAATGAAACTATACACTAATCATAATGAGACATTAAAAAAGCATTAAAGTTGATTTGGAATTTTAAGAATAAAGTTTGGTTTTATTGGTAAAACAGAAGGAAAGGTTGGGACCAGCCAGCCAAGACAGTGATGTTGTGGTAGGTAAGAGCAATTCAGGCCCAAAGAATAATGTTGGATAGCATTGTTGATACATAAGTGTTTGTTAGTGGGTTACTTGTATTTATGATGTCAATGCTTTGGTCATACTCTTCTTACCAATAAAGTTTGGTACATCTACTGGCAGTCTGGTATATTCTAGAAAGTAGTGAAAGTTCCCCTTATTTGCTGCAAAATAAAGATTCTAGCTGGTAGTGATTTATATATTGTGGAAATAAGGCAGAAAAATCCAACAACTTGCAAGTATTGGTCTTATGGCAAAGTTAAAAATTTTGGTTTAAGTGTTTAAAATTTAATGTATATGTAAAACAAGTAATTGTTGACATATATAAGCAAATATAATTTTCGACAAAGAGTGTCGAATTGACTATCCTTCAATCTATGTGGCTCCATCACACCAGTCTTAATCAATAGTACTACCAGTTTTTGAAGGGAACTTAGAGAGCACAATTTCAAAAAGAATGTACTCCTAATTGCTTTTCGCGATCTTAATTTGCAATAAGAATGCATGTCTACATACTTCAAATAATAGCGCGATCATGTTGATAGATTTGGGAGTTGAACTTACTTAGTGGGGATGGGATACTCCGGGAAGAATTTGGCAAGAATTTCAACCACGTCGCCACGGTGAAGCACACTCTCAGCACAGAGGTAACGGCCAGATGCTGAAGGAGTCTCGTAGATTAGTATATGAGCTAGAGCAACGTCCTTAACATGCACATATGCCTGAACTGAATTAGCATATGTTTTAGCTGAGCCAGTAAGATACTTGAGGACATGAAGAACACTAGCATTCACAGTTTTTTGGAGCAATGGTCCGAGCACCAACACTGGATTGATCGCCACCAAATCGACTCCTTTCTCCCTTGCCTCGTCCCATGCTGCTTGTTCTGCCACCATCTTCCCATAACAATACCAATTCTATAGTACCAAAATAACGAATTTAAGTCAATAACCTGCTATAACAAGTTAAATTTTTACGTATAGTGTAAAACTACGTTTTATTTACCTTAGTGTTCTTGCAGAAATCAGGATCACTCCAGCAAGTCTCGTCGACTACTTTTTCAGGGGCCCTGTTTGGGTCCATATACACAGCCCCAATTGAGGAAGTGAACACAACCCTTCGTACTTTGGCCTCTGCTGCTGCCGTTATCACATTTTTAGTACCAATAACTGCTGGCTCCACCATTTGTTCCTTCAACAAGAAAATAAATTATTAAAGAAAGCAAAATCAGAAGCTAGACGACTTAAAAAAACCTTATTTTCCATCGTGGTCCTCTTGGTGGAACAGAAAGCATAAAACAAATTAAAGTTTTAGGTAGTGTTGAAAAACCAACCAGTGGTTCAGGGGCGGATCTACAGGCCATTGAGGGTGTTCACCCGAACACCCTCGTCAAAAAATTACACTGTATATATAAGATATTTTTATATGTTTTATGTACATATATAGATTTTGAACACCTTGATCACAAGAGTAGGGGTTGGTTCTAGTGTTTTAGGGGGTTCGAAATTCATTCAAGCCTTGGGCACTACATTTTTATTTTTCGAAACCCCTCAGAGAATATCTTAGATCCACCACTGAAGTGATTGGCCCCAGTTCACCAACTAGTGGTACTAATTTATTGTGTTTATCTTTCCTGGATAATACTCAAATCAACCACCAAGAAATGAAAAAAAAAAGAAAAAAAAAAAGAGAAACAGACAAACAAGAGAAAACAAAGCTAGTAAGATAATTGATAATCCAACTAACCTTCTTTCAATTTTGATTAAGTAACAATCCAACCAACAAAAGAATTAAGATAAGAGGCTTTTTTTTCTTTTGCAACTAAGCGTGCACGCTTCACGTAGAGAAGCCAAACACAAATTTTTGATTCTTTTCACATTACAAATTTGATTTTTCTTTTGTCCCTTTGTTTCATACCTAATACTTGGCACAAATGGATAAGTTAAAAGACTTACTGGATCATCAGTGACTGGTGAAGCTGTGTGGAAAACTCCGTCACAACCGTTGATTGCTTCACGCAAACTCTGGTAATCAAGAAGATCACCTCTGCACAGAGTTAGCCTCTCTTTTGCTCCTTCAAGCTCCCTCAAATGATTATTCTTGGGATCATCTATACACAATTATAATTAATTAACCAACCCCCATCAAGATTAAACAATAAAAGAAAGAAACCATTTAAATTTATAAGTACTCAACAACGGCAGAGGCCAATCAAGAATTTAAAGTAAGTGAGTACAAATTAATCAGCATGAATAATGATCAAAATTTAAAAGTTTGACTCTCGAAATCCAAATGGTGCCACACAAGTTGAGACAGATACTCAACGTCAGATAGGCAGAGGGTCAATCATGGATCAAAAGTCAGTAAGTTCAAAATTAATGAGCATGATATTATTATAGGTATACATAAACATAGTTCGAAACGAAATTAATGAGTTCAATGAAAATATGGCTATTTCAGAAGGATGAAATGGACTATATTTTGCTTACCAGGATTCCTTACAGTTCCCCTAACAGTGTAGCCTTTTTCAAGAAGAAGTTTAACAAGCCAAGAGGCAATGAAGCCTCCAGCACCAGTAACACATACGACTGGACCGGAAACTGACGGCATGTTAGTTACTTTTCCGATGAGCTTGATCGGTTTTTGGTATATGATAAGATGAAGATGATATAGACAAAGGGCTAATAGAAATAGCTAGGCTCGTTTCTTGGAAAGTAATATGTAAATTAGAGGGACTGGAGTGTGTTTATATATATTCGAAATGTTATTGGTAAAGTGTACCCCAACTTACCTACTACCAATAAGCTTACGTACTTTAAAGAGTTTTTCGCGCAAACTAATTGTTGGTATAACTTCTATGATGTAAAGGTCTTGGGAGCCTGAACCATGTGATCCTACTATTGAATTAAGTTGATTAAATTGACCGTTCTTATTCGGGAAAATACTCTTTTGGGTTACATTTAGAATTTTCTTTACATATTTTAGACAATAGTTTAAAGATGTTATTAGTCATTAATCAAGTTTAGGTATATAGCGGTCAAGGATAAACACCCTTAAGATATGTTAAGAAGATTCCGGCGGGCTTGTTTAATTTTTCCGGTCATGTTAGTATTAGTTGTAATTTTGTTTATATTACAATAAAAAAAGTAAGTCTACCTCTGTTGACTCGTGTGATGTTTTGATGATTGACAAATATAATGTACTTATTAAATTAATTGAGTAATTAAGCTATGAAGGTTCTATGAGCAAAAATGTGTATTGACTTTGAAAGAGTGTAGTTCTTAGAAGTTCAATATGCATGTTTTGGTAAAGACAACTTCCAATGATGAAACAACTGGTTGGCACAGCCGTGTTAATTGTTTCACTGTACCAAAACAAAAAAAGTTATCTATAGTTTCATTTATATAATATGATGATGTTAAAAAAAATTATACTATCAGTTTACAGAAGTAAAACTCAATTATTATTGTTCGTGTTGTGGCCAAGTCTTATGGTAAAAGACACATAAAAAGAAAGGAGGAAAGGAAATGAAGTTCAATGGCATTTTTAATTTATTTTTTTAATTAATAGTTGTAAGATGGTTATTAAGTCGTCAAGTACTAAGAATTTATTCAATACTGAAGCTGGTAATTATGGCTAGTGATGGGTGGTGACTAATAGTAGAGGTTCTTGAAAGTAGATGCGATTGATTGTGGTGGTTTACGGTAGTGATTGATTGATTGGTGGTGCTAACAAGTGATGGTTGCTAGTGATAGAGGTGATTGCTGGTATTGACTAATAGTAGTGGTGCTTGGAAATAGAGGCGATTGATTATGGTGGTATGAGGTGGTTGATGATGAAGGTGATTAGTAGAGATGGCTAGCGGTGAAAGTAGTTGGGCAACGGAGATTATTAGGGATGGTGGTTGTATGGTAGTGGTGATCTGGTGGAGGGTGGTGAGAGATGTGCGGTGGAGGTTGGCAGTGGTGGAGAGTGATAGTAGTGATCGTTGTGTAGTGCTAGTGAATAGAGTAGTAGTTGTTTACCGCTAAATTTGTTAACTTAGTAGGCGTTTGGCCATGAACACCAAATATTTCATTTTATTTGGTATTTTGGAGTTGGAGTTGAAGATAGAGTTGTGTTGGGTTATAGTTTTTGCAAAGAATATTTGGTTGTTTGAATGAATATTTGGTTGTTTGAATGTATTGAAAGTGAAAAAAGTGAAAACAAGTTTTTTGGTGTTTTTCAAATTCCAAATACAATTTCAAATAAAGTTGTATTTGAAATTTCCATGGCCAAATGTTGATTTTCAAATAAAGTGAAAACTTTTTCCGGGAAAAAGTGAAAAAATTTCATGGCCAAACGGGCCCTAATAACACTTAAATTTGTATAAAAGGGGTTAGCGACAAGTAAATCGTGGTTGATCAAACCCCTTTTAGAATATAAATGGCATAAAGTAAATAGGCAAGAACTAGAAGTAAAATGGAGTACTTGTGATATTTCATATGAACTCAACAATGGTGTGTTGTTACGAAAGAGTGAGGATCCTTTTCCTTCTCTACGAAGTTATACTTAAATTTCCTTTTCAACAATATAAAAGTACAATTGTACGGTGCGAAAAAAACTACTCAATAGTGTAAAAATCCTATTAAACAGTGTTTTGGGACTGGCTTTGTGCTCGAGGTTGAATGAAGTCTGAAATTCGTTGTGATTGCAGACTAACTGTAAAATGGGTTGTGACCAAGGACAAAAGACCATATGGAAGCAGGATCACTGGTCACCCGGCTTCGGAATATTTCATGCCTCATCGAGTCAACACCGGTCCTTTTGCTTACTGGGGACAGTGACTCTAAGATGTTCCCATGCCGTGATCGGTAACACCATGATAGGTCTGAACCTGACCGAGCTAAAACCTCCACGTGTTGGGTTCTAATTAATCTACCCACTAAATCTGAATTTCACCCCCATACAGTAGTAAAGGTGATATTCACAAAAATCTTTCAACGGATATCATTTATTATTTATAAGACTATACAAAATTTATGTGAATCAGACAAACTCAAAACAAATAAGTGATCGTAAAAGAAAAGAATTCACTTAATAGCATGACCATCTAAATAATTTAAATTCAAACCTCCATTAAAGGAAAACAAACTAAGCCTTAGACATACTTTGAAAAAGAAAGCTTAAGGTAGGTAATTATAGCATTCAGTACTAGTTTGCCGTATATTTGAGGCTTTTACTAAGTAATGAAAAAGTTTATTCAAATTCGGTTTACATTAAAGTCCAATAGTTTATCATAGTAAAGTAATAAAGTTGAGGAGATAATGATTCATTAATTATTGTGATCAAGTGAGCATAATATATACAATATATTCACTGAGTTGATGTGAATATCGATTATAGGTAGAATGCGTGGTAGAGAAATGGAGATAATGGAACTTGGGCACCAAAGCTGGGTCCAACACTCAACCAATGCCGCGTTCAATACTATATTGCAGTAGTGACAAGTGAAAAGCTTTATCTTGGATGAGACATAAATATGACATGGTGTGTGAGGGAGTATTTTATTACAATTAGGCCAAATCCATCGACAGACACCTGTGGTCGTCCACTTCTTTCACTTGAACACCTCAAGTGCCCCTTGTTCCTATTGAGCACTTAGACTACCCGAATTTTGTTCCAATTAAACACTTTTTGTACAATCTGCTAAATATATAAGGTGTGTGAAACACACTCGCTGATGACGTGTCAAAGTGGCGAACGAAATGAAGACATGTGGCACATATTCCCAAAATAATTATTAAACAATATATATTGTGAGTAAAAAAACTATTTAGTTAATTAAAAAATAGAAACAAAAAAAAAATTGCAACAGCTTCCTCCTCCGATCTTCTTCTTCAAATCCTCCTCCGACGACCACCATGACTGCAAATCCAACCACCACCAGCGCCTCATTCTTCTTCAGTTTCTATCACCATAACCACCAGCACATCCTCCTCACCCTTTATCGAATTTGACCTCTACCACTATCAGAACATTTTATTGGTTTTCAAATGATACCCATGACAAGTCCTATTTCAAGCAAACCTTTGAATACCCATGTCCTTAGTAAGATTTGATTTGCTGAAAGCTTAAAAAAATACACGGTCTCTTTTGCTAGAAGCAATAATATTACACACAAAATTATTTTGAATAACCCATGTCTTGCATCAAAATTGGTGTAAAGAAGTGCCATGAAAATGATTGAACAGAACCATCTCATGAATCATGATTGTGGAGGTGGAATCGACGCCATTTGTGCCGGGGGAATTTTCTGATCTTGCGATATATAATGTTTTTATTGAATAACCCATGTCCTTTCTTTACTGTTTTGGTGATACACAAATTCTTAATTGATTTAATTTGCCACGGGAAAAAATGATAGGAGAGGAGAAGATTGAATATATGGTGGTGGCATTACGGTGGCAGGATGGTGGTGGATGGTGGAGTAAGTCTTGGAAGGAGAGAGAAGGAAGAAGAATAAGTAAAAAAAATAAAAACTTGCAAAATTTAAGCCTTTCACGCGCCTTTTTTAAGTGATTCACACAAATCTTGCCATGTCAGCAAAAAATGCCTAATTGGAACAAAATTCGGGTAGTTTAAGTGCTCAATAGGAACAAAGAGCACTTGAGGTGTTCAAGTGAAAGAAGTGGACGACCACATGTGTCCGTCGATGGATTTGGCCTTACAATTATATTGTGAGCCTACCACTTTATGCTCATCCTACTCTTCTTTTCTTCTTCCACCTCTTTTTGTAATTTCTCTCTCCTCTTTCCTATTTTTTCTCATTTTTTTTTTCATAACTAAAAGGAATAACATGTGTTGGCAGTTCAATATACTATTATATATGGTAGCACAAACGAAGCTAACCAATAGTCTGATTTTAATCGGAAACTAGTGAATTTGGCCGCACTTCGCGCAGCGTGAATGCTCGTTTTATAAATAGTTATTATTAAAGTTAAACATATTTTACTATTATAAGTTTTAATATATTTTTTAATATAAATTTAGATATAAAGATATAAAATCTTTATAGTACCAATATATATATATATATATGTGGGAGACACGCAGAAGAAAAAAAATATTAAAAAGCAAATTTGTAAGGAAAAATACATTTTACAGATATGAAATGAGTAATAGAAAAAAAATCCAAATAAAGTATTGCATACTTTTTCACATGAAAAATAAGATAATTATACAAGTGGAAAGATATTGAGAGGATTACTATACCACATATCTATTGTTAGTTATCTGATAATCATGTTTAAAAGTATAATCAAGCAACGTCCAAGAAAATTTAGTACTCCCTGATACGCTCAAATTACACCTATTAATGGCGTAAAGCGGACGTTGTCAAATATAGTAACCCAAACAAGGTTGGGGTCGAATCCCACAGGGAATATGGATAGAAAAGGTAACTAATTGTATGCGATACTAATCTTTAAAGGCTTTAATCCTATCCCGAGTATTTTAAAAAGGAGATTTGGTTTGTATTTGCTATTTTGAACTGTTTGAAATTTGTTTGGATTTGGAGAACCAAAGTTGTATCCCCGCAATGATTAGATGTTATGCTATGGGTATCAATATGATATATTTCTATTGGGTCGCGGTTATGCATGCACTTAATCTCTAATACACTTCCTAATATTTTCCAATAGTTAGAGAGTATTTCTTTTCATGATTTTCCCAAATGCAGAAAAGTTATAACTAAGGCTGATTAAATATGTCAAATAGAACTCATCTTATTCCTAAGCGAGTTCATTAAACGAGGGTTAGCGCCCCGAGTCCTTGTTATATTATTTCAAATCACACCCTAGTTCATCTTTCCAAATAAACTAGAGTTTGTGCATAAACAAGTGTTTGCAACCACTTATAGAACAATGAATACAAGAAATAATAAAATACATCACAACCCAATATATATATATACATACAATGTTAGATACCCATTACATAGCACCCATCATTTTGGGTCCACAACTTTGATTAAAGAGACTACTCACACATTATGGTCTCAAAAGTAGTAAGCAATAGATGAGACATAAAGCTTACAATGGTAATAAAGATGATGGAATATAGAATCTTATTGTCTTCACTAAGCTCCAAAAGAGGAGTATTCAATGCTCACCCACCAATGGCTCCTTTTAGTTGAGTACAATAAAATCTGAATGGAAAGTAAAACCTAAAATGTTCTTTAAATAGGCTCCAAAAAACGCACAGCAAAAACTGACAAAATTGCCCCCGATAGCAAGATCGACGGACCGTCGATCGATCGACGATCCATCGATTTCTTCGTCTTTTGTAACTTCAGCCCTGTGTACCGTTCAACGGTGCCGTCGATCAGTTCGACGCACCGTCGAATATCCCGTATTTTTCTCCTCTGCTAAGATATCCTTCTTGACGACACCAACGACGAAACGTCGATCAGTTCGACGCTTCATCGATGTCTCCGTCCTTCGTCGTCTTCAACTTTGTCATCACTGGAAAATCAGGCTTATCGACGATTCGAAGGACGGTTCGTCGATTGATCGACGGACCGTCGATTCTCATTTCTGGCACTTTTTCTGTTGTTCTTTGCCTTTTGCTTTTGGGCCATTGTTTTTCCTAGAACACAACAAAACATATTAACGAGTACCAGATTTACTTGAAAACAACCAAGATTCATAGTAAAAAGGCGTCGAATGTGCCACAAATCCGCGACACATCAATACCCCCAACTTAGGATCTTTGCTTGTCCTCAAGCAAGCAAGTCAGACAAAACAACCACAAAATAAAATTTGCAACTATGCTGAGAATAAAGTAAAAGTGACTACAATGGTGTTTGCTCATTGCTACCGGCATGTGCATTTTAAAATCAACTCCCTCTTTCATCGTTTCCCAAACAAGGTTCTTTCAAAACAAACTCATTAGAATAGACCCTGACGCTTCAATTGATGACATCACATTATTAGAAGCATTTATGCGTGTGAGTATTCACCATTATGCCCTCACTTAGCTTAGAAAATGTCCCACACACAATTTGACAATAAGAATTTGGGACAAGGATAGATGAGAATAGAAAACACTCGCGCTCACAAAGAAGTTCATGATTTACCAGTGCAGATACCATATGCTTGCCTTTAATTTCAATTCCTAACACTTTCGGATGGTTCAGTTGCGATCACTATAGGACTTGTTCTTGGGTTGTAATGTAGGCTCGGGGACGGGTAGGATACTCATTTGGGAATTAGCGACTCATCCTCCTTGACGCTACAAAATTTGACCTTTCTTCTCATGCCCAATCTATTCATTCTTCAACTCATGACCACGATGTGATTTTACCCTTACTAGAATTTACAATCTTTTTATGAGACAACATTATTATTGCTATAAAACTATATATATACATATATATATACGTACACATATATACATGAAATGTATATATACATGAGACAACATAATTTTTTTATTTTTTTTATTATGAGCTTTTCTCAAATTTAATCCGCTATCATATCTAGTTCTTGATTATGCAACTCACACACCCCCAACTTTAGGCGATTCGCCTATTTTCTCTAGTAGTGTCAAAGAGGAAATGGGTGCAAATATGGAATTGAGTTATGAAGTGGGGAAAAGGTTTGTTACAGCAAATCAAGAGAAAAAGTCAAAGGCTTAACATGGGAACTAGTGATATTCATATAGAACAGGTTTTGAGCTTTTTAAGGCTGACATGACTATTCGGAAGGAAAGCCTATGATCACTTCACAACCGACTATCCTAAACACTATAGCACAACCTACCAGGCAAGTTCTGGAACCACATATGTTAATAATGAACACAAGAAGTTCTCACACTCACAATGGCATAAGGATTTGAACACTCAATTCATACACACTCTAATATCTATGATGTCACAAAAAGAACCATACATGTCAATTCATTATCACCTGAGATACGCCACCAAATTTTGGAGGGGTCAATTTCAAATCGATCCATAAAACATATCATAAAGATCCTTTTTCAACCAAAAATCCATGCCATAAGTTCAAAATGCAACAGCCATGAGAGTCACAGTTACTTTAATCCATAAAACAAATATAAATACTGAAAAATACATCAGGTTACCCCACCCCCAGCAAAAAGAAGATGCATCGTCCCCAATGCATCAAAAATCATACCATCACCCCATGGTGGTGGTGCCGACCTGAAATATGCTAATCCTATTTTTGCTGCTGAGGTGCCTCCCCCGCAGCAGTCGGAATGGAGGTCCTCTCGGCGGCTGGCTCGGTGGACTGAAGCGATGGAGCTGACTGGCTCTGTGGCTGCAGGTCCTGAGGAGATATCGTGATCGGCCTGACTGGCGCTGAGATAGCACTAGTGCTGGAAGATGCGCCGGTGAACCTTATATCCAGGCGTGACCTCCGAAGACCCTCCTGAAGCTCGAGGTCTTTATCCTCATTGTCGTCCTCCCCATCCTCATCATCAACTATTTTGACGGGCCTCTTTCTTTTGCGAATCTCCCTCGGCTCATCTTCAGTCACCAAATCAACTACTCTGATCAACTCAGAAATGCTGGCGACTGGTGCAGGTGGCGTTAGGTCATCCACAATAATCGGCTCTCTCGTCCGAAGGGCCGCAATCTCAGCTCGGATCTGGTCAAGCTCGGTCTTCAAATCTCCTGAAGTGCCAGACTCACTCTTCTTTTCAATCGTGAGTATCCGCATCTCCAAACTGTCAAGTCGTGCATTGACTCGAGCATGATGCCTCTCCATAGCCTCCTGAAGGGGCTCCAACTCCGGTGCAATCTCCCTCCGGATGAACCTACCCAACTGCTGTATTATCCGGGTCACCTGCTGATCAGCACGCTCTGCTTTGATTGCAAACTCCCTGAAGTTGGCTCTGTTGAGGACAAAGAGATCCTCGGAGGCTGCTGTTGTGGCTGACGGAGGTATATGAGATGCAGATGGAACAACGGGCTGAGGTGGTGCCTCAGAAGAGGGGGTAGCATCAACTACAGATGGTGTGGAGGCCTCTGTGGTGGACAATCCTTCTGTGCCCTGAGGTACTGAATCCGTGACATACTCAACCTGCTCACCCATGAGCTCTAACAATGAAGTACTGGTGGCCTGAGATGTACGGAGGGTCTCATCTCTACTCCGCGTGATGTCGCACACCTTTGCTGCCTGAAGAGTAGCTGCAAATGCCTCAAGGTGCCGCACCTGGGCCAACCGACACAACTGCGTGATGAGGCACAAGAATATTAAGGTTGTCGCCTCCTGTGGTGCGCGTGCCCGGATGGCCTTACTGATCAAATTACCCAAGTTTATTGGGTACCTCGATAGCATAGAAGCCACAACCACTGCTCTATCTGGTGTGACTATGTTATCTGCTCCCGTGGGCAGAACCCGATAAATGACGAAATTCCACCAGAATTTATCTTCCAAGCTGATATCTGCCTCACGGATGTTGGCACCCAATTTGCTCAACCATGGGGCCTGGTCCGCTGGCCCTCTAGCCATCAATTGCGTAAACCATTCCCGCACAGATTGCTCAGCCCGTCTTTCCATGTTATCATCATATTCCGCCGTGGTCGGTGCCACGAAGTCATCACCAAAATAAAACCGGTTGATTGTGCGCGCTGAGACGTCGACATGGACACCCCGAACATACACCTTGTCCAATGGAGGGGCGGCTTTCAAGGCTCTCTTGTTCTTATGGCGCTGCTCGAGCATTACCCTGTATGTAGCATAGAATTCCCGAACCATGGTCGGGCAATAATCACCTAGAGGCTGGGTGAATTCCTCAAGATGATAGTGCCTGATGAGATCGGTGATCCGAGGATAACTCTCCAAGCCGCTCATACTGATCTGTTCTTCCTCTTGAATATTTCTCCTTGGATGACCCGCGTCGTCCATATCGGCCCCTCGGACATAGTACTTTCGGCACCCTGGATAAGGGAAGCGGACTGCTATCTCCATCTTTTGCAGTCGTAGCCGCTCGTGCTCCTCATCTGAATTTCGCTCAGGATCGGCTGGTTGGTCTGTCGCTGCATCACTAGAATCAGCGGATGTGGAGAATGACGTCCCCTCGGTAGACTGAGAGGAGACCAGAGTGGGCGATGCTGCTTGGGGTGTGGTGGTCTGAGCCCTCGATTGAGTTGTTGGGACTGCTGCTTGATTGTCAGAGCCAGAGGGGTTGTCCCTAAGAGTAAGGGTTGTTTGACCCCGACCTCGGCCTTGTCTGGGACCAGCACCCTGCTTGACTTGCTTCTTTGGAGGCATTCCTGAGAAAAGAATACACTTCATTGTTAATATAACCATAAAAACATAAAAGAACCGGTTAAAAGTACAAAACATGCGATCATTGTTAAGGTTGCCAGTGGCCCGTCGATGTGCCAAAGAATCGTCGACTAGATCGACGAAGCGTCGAAGTTCCCGTCGAACTGTTCGACGCGCCGTCGATCGCGGGTAAGCCACTGGAAATATCGAGCAAAAGACGGTGAGAAAGACTCCCCGTCTATCAATTCGACGGGCCGTCGATCTCATCGTCGATCTCATTTTATCACCAAATTCGCCACTGGAAATTTCAACTATACGACAATGGGAAAGACGCCCCGTCGATCAATTCGATAGGTCGTCAAATCCACCGTCGATGCTATGTTTGGCAATAATATTAGACAAGGCTCATTCGACGTTGAATAGGACGGTCCGTCGATTGAATCGACAGGCCGTCGAATGTTTTTGGCAGGCTAGACTACAGATCCTATACGCTCTTTGGCCGATGTGCCAATCGTCACGTATTTTGGGGTTACTCAGACTTCACCCTATGTCGGCTTGGGTTAGACTAGGGAAAACATTGGGTGGGCAAAACAACACGAAGGTCGTAATGCCCTCCAAGCCATTGTGACACCCAATGGCTCTTTTTGGCATTTCATCGAACAGTTGGTGGGCAAAACAACAACAACCTCATGACTGAGGCGTATTTGTCGTAATGCCCTCCAACTTGGCTAAAAATCAATCACCCAACAACCACAGACAATTCAACACACCACCCCCAGCAAAAAATACGAGCATACCAGGCGAAAATAACACGAGGCAAACAACACAAGGAAAACAAACAAAAATAAGAAACATAAACCCTAGAATGCAAAAACAAAAAATCACAAGAGAAAAGGAATCCAGTAAGTCACATACCTTGAAGATGAGTTTAACGTTCTAGAATGAAAAACTACTCGAGAAAAATTCACAGACAAGGAGGGACAAAGTAGTAGGGCAGGGGGGAAATGGTGGTGGTGGCTGGTGAAGGAAGGGGAGAGTGGGTAGGGTTGGGGAAGCAGTTAAGGCTAAGGAGGAGAAGTGGGAGTGAGAGAGAGAGAATTAGAGAGAGGGAGCCGTTTCATATGAAAATGGGGAGGGCAACAGACGTGGGTTATAAATCCACGTCCCTGAATCGTCGTGTTAAAACGGCGGAGGGATCGATCAATCGACGGAGCGGAGGGATCGATCAATCGACGGAGCGTCGATCAATCGACGTTCCGTCTTTTTGACACAACTCTCCGTGTCTCTCCTCCCCCTTTTTTTATTTTTTTTATATATAAACAAAGAGCAGAAGAACGCCCGTCGATCTGACCGTCGATCAGTTCGACGGAGCGTCAAACCTGTCGTCGATTTGCCATAATTTCCAGTGACCAATCTTTCCTGTGATCCACTCGACGGTGCATTCAACGTTTCGTTGATCGAATCGACGGTCCGTCGAATGTGTCGTGCAACTGCTGCCCTGGCAATTTTCTGGGTTTCATCCCTTAGGTTCTGCAACATACCAACAAACATATAAAACAACACAACAACAAAAATCAACGGAATGAAAGAAAAATATATTGCAAAAAAAAATGCACATGGGTTGCCTCCCAAGAAGCGCACAATTTAACGTCGCGGCACGACGCGATACCACTTTGGATGCTAAGGTCCCGTGCCATGTCTTAACCGGTGAGCGTCGACAATCTTGTCACCATCAACCATCCAATGGTAATGCTTTACCCGATGGCCATTGACTCTGAAAGTACGCGTCCCGTCGTCAGACTTTAACTCCATTGACCCATTGGGTGACACACTCACCAAAGTAAGAGGGCCGAACCACTTGGATTTCAACTTGCCCGGAAAGAGCTTCAATCTTGAATTGAACAGCAACACCGAATCACCTGGTTGAAAATCTCGCTTCAGAAGTTTGACATCATGATAGTGTTTCATCCTTTGTTTGTACAAACTCGCACTCTCATAGGCATGATACCGAAACTCATCCATTTCATTCATTTGAAACAACCGCAGCTTGGTTGCTTCGTCCCAATTCATGTTCAAATTTTTAATGCCCACAAAGCCTTGTGTTCGAGTTCAACAGATAAATGACAAGCTTTACCGAATAACAACCGATAAGGAGAAGTACCAATGGGTGTCTTGAACACTGTTCTATAAGCCCAAAGAGCGTCATCAAGCTTAGATGACCAATCAGTTCGGTTTGCATTAACCATTTTTGCTAAAATGCTCTTTTTCTCCCGATTGGAGACTTCGACTTGCCCACTAGTTTGGGGGTGGTAATGAGTTGCCACCCTGTGCTGCACTCCATATTTCTCTAAGAGATTAGCGAATTGCTTGTTGCAAAAGTGAGTGCCACCATTGCTAATGATTGCCCTTGGAGTGCCAAACCTTGTGAATATGTTTCTTTTGAGAAATTTTGTGACACTCTTGCTTTCATTGTTGGGCAATGCTACAGCCTCAACCCACTTGTACACATAGTCAACCGCAACAAGGATGTATCGCATGCCACGAGAACTTACAAAGGGGCCCATAAAGTCGATGCCCCACACATCGAATAGTTCAACCTCCATGACAAAATTCATTAGCATTTCGTGCTTCTTCTCAATTGATCCTTGGTGTTGACATTGGTCACAAGATTTCACCATCAAATTTGCATCATGATAAATGGTGGGCCAATAATAGCCACATTCAAGCACTTTAGCTGCTGTGCGGTTCCCACTGTGATGACCCCCCACGGGAGAGTCATGGCAAGCTTTCAAGATTTTCATGGCCTCAGATTCGGCCACACATCGCCGAATGATGTTATCGGCACAAGTGCGGAATAAATAGGGCTCATCCTAATAGTATTGGCGACTATCTCTTAAGAATTTCTTCTTTTGGTAAGCCTTGATATCGTCGGGGATAAGACCTGTCACTAAAAAGTTGGCGATATCTGCGTACCAAGGGGCCACATCACAAGATACAACTAAGAGCCTCTCATCAGGGAAAACATCATTCAACTCAAGATTTCCACTTGGTCTCCCAGCTTCCTCAAGTCTAGATAGATGATCCGCGACTTGGTTTTCACAACCTCTTCGATCTTTGACATCAAAGTCAAACTCTTACAACAACAAGACCCAACGAATCAAACTTGGCTTTGCATCTTTCTTTGTCATCAAGTATCTCAAGGCCGCATGATCCGTATGAACAACCACTTTGGATCCAAGTAGATAGGCCCGGAACTTCTCAAATGCGTAAACAATGGCTAGAAGCTCTTGCTCGGTGACGGTATAATTCATTTGAGCTCCATTGAGGGTCTTGCTAGCATAATAAATTGGGTGCATGATTTTGTTGTGCCTTTGCCCAAGCACCGTACCAATAGCAAATCCGCTTGCGTCACACATGAGCTCAAATGGCATTGACCAATCCGGAGATACAATAATTGGAGTAGATGTGAGCATTTCCTTCAACTCATTAAATGCCTTAAGGCATTTCTCATCAAATGCAAACTTAGCTTCTTTTTCCAGAAGCTTACACATCGGGTTGGCGATCTTGGAGAAATCTTTGATGAATCGCCGATAGAAACCGGCATGTCCCAAGAAACTGCGAACCCCTTTTACAGAGATTGGTGGAGGGAGCTTGGCTATGACATCAACTTTAGCTCGATCTACCTCAATGCCCTTCTCGAAAATCTTATGGCCCAGGACAATCCCTTCTGTCACCATGAAATGACATTCCTCCCAATTAAGTACATGTTTGGTTTCCTCACACCGCTTCAATACCTTACCGAGATTGGCAAGACATTCGTCAAAGGAATCACCAACAACAGAAAAATCATCCATGAAGACTTCTAAAAAATCTTCCACCATATCTGAGAAAATAGACATCATACACCGTTGGAAAGTAGCCGGGGCATTGCATAAACCGAAAGGCATGCGGCTGAAAGTAAAAGTGTCATAAGGACAGGTGAAAGTGGTCTTCTCTTAGTACTCTAATGCAATGTTGATTTGGTTGTACCCCGAGTACCCATCCAAAAAGCAATAATAAGCTCTTCCAGCTAGCCGATCAAGCATTTGATCAATAAAAGGCATAGGGAAGTGGTCTTTACAAGTTGCAGTGTTGAGCTTCCGGTAGTCCATACACACTCTCCATCCAGTGACTGTCCTTGTAGGAATCATCTCATTCTTGGAGTTAGGGACAACAGTGATGCCTCCCTTATTTGGCACACATTGCACCGGACTAACCCATGGACTGTTTGCAATTGGATATACAACACCTGCATCCAACCATTTGATTATTTCTTTCTTGACCACTTCTTGCATAGGAGGGTTTAGCCTCCTTTGATGCTCTACACTTGATGAACTATCCTCTTAAAGCTCAATTCTATGTTCACAAATACCGGAGGGAATTCCAAAAGATGAGAGAATAACTGGTAAAGTATTATCTGGGCCAAGAAAGGCATACTTCAAATGAGAAGGAAGTAGCTTGAGCTCAAGTTTTGGAGGCTCAATAATCGAAGGCTTAGCCGGCGGAATGGTTCTTTTACCAAGATCAAGAGATAGTTTCTTCGGCTCATAAGAGTATGAACCCCGGCCAATGAGAGAATTAACTGTTTCAATATACCTCTGCATGTTATCCGCCTCGAAGTTCACCAAAATAGCTGAAAGTGTCTCATCAAAGTGCTCCTCTTCTAACTGATGCTCCACCGCTTCGTCTATCTCATCGAATGAATCAATGACCGAAATGCTCTCATAAGCACTAGGCAACTTTAACCCCTTGCTATCTTGGAAGGTTATCTCTTCATCATTAACCCGAAATTTTATTTCATTCCTTTCCGAGTCCATTAGGGCTCTCCCGGTGGCAAGAAATGACCTTCCCAAGATAATTCAGACTTCTTTGTCAACCGCACAATTAAGGATGACAAAATCTGCCGGTAAGAAGAATTCCCCTACTTTAACAAGTATGTCATCAACAACCCCTACCGGTCTTTTGATGGTTCTATCGGCCATTTGGAGACGCATGCTCGTTGGTCTAGGTGTTCCCAAACCAGCTTGCTTATATATGGCCAGTGGCATCAAATTAATACTAGCTCCATTGTCACATAAAGCACGAGCAAAATCATGATGACCGATGGTGTAAGGGATAGTGAAAGCCCCGGGATCTCCCTTCTTTTCAACCTTTGATGACGAAATAATAGAGCTCACACGGTGGGTGACTCCCACCGTATCATGCTTGATTGGCCTTTTCTTCGTCAACAAATCTTTCAAGTATTTAGCAAATCCCGGCATTTCCTAGAATGCATCTAGGAATGGGATATTCATTGACAACCCTTTCAATTGGTCGTAGAATCGTTGGCACTTGGCATCCTCCGTTCTTTTCATCAATCTTTGTGGAAACGGGGGAGGAGACTTATATGTTTGATTCAAGGGTTTAATTGCCCCCGTGACCTTGTTCTTTTGAAATCTCTCACCGGTAGCTTTTTCAACACTTGGCTCCTCGTCACCCTTTTGAACAATAGGGTGAACTTCTTTCTCTTTCTCAACAATAATAGGCACTTCAATTGGTGCCGCTATTTCTTCTTCAACAACCTCATCAATGATCGGCTCGACATTGATTGGTTCAACCACCTTCTGATTTACCGCGTCAAGGATCTTTCCGCTTCTAGTGGAAATAGCTTTGCATGAGGCAATGTTATCGCCTCCACTACCCCTTGGGTTCGGAACTGTATCTCTAGGAAGGCCCCCTCTTTGCGGTGGATGTTGCTCACGAGAAAGATCTCGCATTTGTGACTCAAGTTTATGAATTGCAGCGGTGTGAGAGCCTACCACTTCGGTCAAATTTTCCATCTTCTTGTCACTCTTATGCTGGTTGTCCAATATCTTCTCAAGCATAGATTCCATCCGAGAGGTCCCTTGATTATTGGAAGGGCCCTCTCGCCAATTTTGAGAGTTAGAAGTACGGCCCTTTGGTGGAACATAGGCATTGGAATTCCGATTACTATAATTGTTGTTGTTGGAATCCCTCCTGTCCGAACCACCATATTCATTTCGGTCATATTGATTGCTTTGTTGTAGGGGTCTCCATTGCTTCAGATAACCCCCTTGAGAGTGATCAATATAATTAGCATCCTCACGTTGTGGCTGCCCCTCTAGATAAGCTTCTTCCGAGACTTGGTACATTCCTGGAGTATGAGGTGGCATCTCTTCGACAACATTCACACTCTTAGCTTCTTTCTCTGTAAGCCTCTTTGACAACAAATCCACGGTGGTTTGCAATTGAGCAAAAGCATGATCTCGCTCATGATTTTCTTTGGCCACCGCGGAAGCAGAAGGACTACTATATGATAGGACGTCACTATCACTCGAGTGCCAAGACTGATTGTGGGTGGTGAGCTTATCAAGCAAACGGGTGATAACGGTAAATGACTTGTCCATGAAGCATCATCCTGCAGCAGTATTGACAGCAATCTGATTCATTGTATCTAAGCCCTTATAGAATTTTTCCGTGAGAATAGCATCCGGAAATCCGTGAGTAGGAGATTGAGCTAGATAATACTTGAAACGCTCCCATGCTGAATATAATTGTTCCCCCGAAAGTTGTTTGAACTCAAAGATCTTATCCCAAAGCTCAGCCTTTTTGCTTAGAGGGAACCATTTCTTTAGAAATGTATTGGCTAACTCGTTCCAGGTATGAATAGAATTGCTGGGGAGCTTTTCATACCATTCCCTGGCTTGACCAGCCAAGGAATATTTAAAGACCCGTAATCGAAGTGCATCGGCAGAAACAACACCTTGGGATTGTTGAGCACATACATGCAAGAAGTTCTTCAAATGTCGAAGTGGACAATCCTCCGAAGAATTTCAAAAATAACCTTCAAGTTTCAGCAGCTGATAGATAGAATTATCAATTTTGAAGGTAGCATTTCCAGTTCTAGGAGGAACCACAGCAGAAGCATAATCAGCTTCATTGATGAATTCAGCAAATATATTCTCATCGTCATCCTCTTCTGGTGCAGGTGGGTTCACTTGAAGTCCACTTTAGTTTCCTTGATTCCGATTTGGTCTTCCTGCCATGTTAACCTGATTCACCAAAACAGCAAATGAGGTGTGATGGAATAGAAAAAGTTTTAAAGAAGAGTACACAACAATTAGTAATTTCTAACCGTATTCCCCTGCAACGGCGCCAAAATTTGATACGCTCAAATTACACCTATTAATGGCGTAAAGCGGACGTTGTCAAATATAGTAACCCAAACAAGGTTGGGGTCGAATCGCACAGGGAATATGGAGAGAAAAGGGTACTAATTTTATGCGATACTAATCTTTAAAGGCTTTAATCCTATTTCGAGTATTTTAAAAAGGAGATTTGGTTTGTATTTGCTATTTTGAACTGTTTGAAATTTGTTTGGATTTGGAGAACCAAAGTTGTATCCCCGCAATGATTAGATGTTATGCTATGGGTGTCAATATGATATATTTCTATTGAGTCGCGGTTATGCATGCACTTAATTTCTGATACACTTCCTCATATTTTCCAATAGTTAGAGAGTATTTCTTTTCATGATTTTCCCAAATGCAGAAAAGTTATAACTAAGGCTGATTAAATATGCCAAGTAGAACTCATCTTATTCCTAAGCGAGTTCATTAAACGAGGGTTAGCGCCCCGAGTCCTTGTTATATTATTTCAAATCATACCCTAGTTCATCTTTCCAAATAAACTAGGGTTTGTGCATAAACAAGTGTTTGCAACCACTTATAGAACAATGAATACAAGAAATAATAAAATACATCACAACCCAATATATATATATACCATGTTAGATACCCATTACATAACACCCATCATTTTGGGTCCACAACTTTGATTAAAGAGACTACTCACACATTATGGTCTCAAAAGTAGTAAGCAATAGATGAGACATAAAGCTTACAATGGTAATAAAGATGATGGAATATAGAATCTTATTGTCTTCACTAAGCTCCAAAAGAGGAGTATTCAATGCTCACCCACCAATGGCTCCTTTTAGTTGAGTACAATAAAATCTTAATGGAAAGTAAAACCTAAAATGTTCTTTAAATAGGCTCCAAAAAACGCACAGCAAAAACTGACAAAATTGCCCCCGATAGTAAGATCGACGGACCGTCGATCGATCGACGATCCGTCGATTTCTTCGTCTTTTGTAACTTCAGCCCTGTGTACCGTTCAACGGTGCCGTCGATCAGTTCGACGCACCGTCAAATATCCCGTCTTTTTCTCCTCTGTTTAGATATCCTTCTTGACGACAACAACGACGAAACGTCGATCAGTTCAACGCTTCGTCGATGTCTCCGTCCTTCGTCGTCTTCAACTTTGTCATCACTGGAAAATCAGGCTTATCGACGATTCGAAGGACGGTTCGTCGATTGATCGACGGATCGTCGATTCTCATTTCTGGCACTTTTTTTGTTGTTCTTTGCCTTTTGCTTTTGGGCCATTGTTTTTCCTAAAACACAACAAAACATATTAACGAGTACCAGATTTACTTGAAAACAACCAAGATTCATAGTAAAAAGGCATCGAATGTGCCCCAAATCCGCGACACATTGAAATCAACGGATAAATAATTGAAATGTGGTTGTCATATTTATTTTATTTAATTGTAGTAAAATTATGCTGAATTTGATTGAAGTAATTGTTGAAATGTATTTGTAGGAATATCATCTGGATTAAAAGTGAGTGATTATATTTTCAAGGATGAAAAGGTGTCACTTGAGGAGAGACTTTTTCATAACGAAGATTTTGTATTGTATGACGAATGGATAAAGTTTTCACTTGAATGGATAAAGTTTTCACTTGAATTTGAGAATTATTTGATCTTTTCTGTCAATCAAAATGAGGAATTTATTTTTACTTACATGTCTGGTGGAAAGTAAAAGTCTTTCAGGATTCCGAATGGATAAAGTTTTCACTTGAATTTGAGATTAAATTTTTGAATTTGATATATTATATGATTTAAGTAATGTAATAAAAAGATCTTCTAAAAAAACTCATCCTTAGCAATATCGTGATTATGGGACTAATCAAACTCAAAGATATCTTTTTAAAAATTAGTTATTTATGAAAAAAAACATTAAATTTAAATAAAAGTTCAACTATGATATTATCTAGACATAATAATTATATAAGCTTAGCTCATCTAACGTAAAATTGTACCAACTCCTTAATAGATAAGGACAAGTAAGATATAATGAGAAGAGTATTTATTTAATTTTAAGTTAATCTAAAATAAATATTTAGAATTATTTGATCTTTTCTGTCAATCAAAATGAGAAATTTATTTTTACTTACATGTCTGGTGGAAAGTAAAAGTCTTTCAGGATTCCGAATGGATAAAGTTTTCACTTGAATTTGAGATTAAATTTTTTAATTTGATATATTATACGATTTAAGTAATTTAATAAAAAGATCTTAAATTTGAATGGGAAGACATTTCAATTGGGATCGGATAAAAAGTATTTGAATTTGAGTAGAAGGATAAGAATATTTGGAGGGATAAAATTTGAATTTAAATTTTAAGATAAGAATATTTGAATTCTTTTGATTTAGTATAAAAAGATACTGGTATTATTCAAGTAATACATAATTTGTTGTTTTTTCCCCTCTTTTCTTTTTAATAGAAGAATAGGTCATTATATTCGTATATTGCTTAAATAAAAAAAAATCCTTTTGCTTTAAGTTATTTTTTGCTTATCGTTGTGTTTTATAGTGCGATTAATGCAATATTTTATGGTCTAATTTGCATTGTTTCTCCATCATTTTATTGCAGAGATTGCCTGTTATGAATTTCTCATCAATATCTTCGCAGAATTCATATGGTAAGTTCTCTTTCTTTCTAATTTTTTTTTAATTTCAATGCAGATCATATTGCAATGTGTAATAACAATCATAAATTTATACTTCTACAGATCTTTATACAATTCAAGTAAAATATACATATGTTTTGCTTTTGCTTCCAATTTTGTGCGGATTTTGAATAAGACATTAGAATGATCAAAAAGATTTCAAGAAGATAAAAACTTTAATCAATTTAATTATAATTTCCAAGGAAGCTGCTTTGATGTTGGGAGGTTTTCAACTTTGTCGATGTGATAGGCATATTATTATTGAAACATAATTTGAACAACCACTAAAGATAAACAAACTGAATGTTATCTGTTTAGATATGTGATATCATTTTTTCATATGGTGAAAAGGCTATAGAGGGATTAATTCCCTTTTTAATGCGGATGTTGAATAAATTGGAGAATGTCGTAACATGCAAGAATATTTGCTTATAACATTTAAGAAAGGATGGACTTTCAATTATTGTATCTTCCAAGACATTATTTCAGTAACTTTTAATTGATCCAATCTAATCTTTGAATTTGAATATATTAGGATTTATTAAAAGTAGTTAAGAGCTGATATCAATAAAGTGTTAGCACATGTAGTTTTTCGTTAATTTTATTGAATTTTATCTAATGCTTTTTTTGGTTATCTTTTGCTAATTTCATTGTATAAAATATACTTATAATTTTTTTTAATTGAATTTGTTTGTCTTATCCTTAGGTTTATTTATATTTCTTTATTCTTTACATATGTAAGTGAAAAATCAAGTTATTATGGAATCACTAAAATGGAATAATAGAATTAAGAAATCATTTATCACTACTTTATTAAAATGTCAAGGGTGTAATAGGCATTGCATAGGATAAATAGGGTGGGTTTTGGGGGTGGGGGTGGGATGGAATGGGTCTATTATTCAGTCTGGGTTGGGGGTGGGAGGGGGTTGGGGGTGTGGTGGTTGGGGGGTGTTGATTTTTAAAGTAAAGTTGGCGGATATTAATATAGATTTTCCTCAAAGAATACTAGATTGGAGCGGCTAAACAATTGAAAATAATATTTGTGAAAAAAAATGATATAAAATTAGATTTCAAAGTTTTTTTTTTTTTCCTAACTTAAAATCCTGTTAAAAATTACTTTAACAATCTTTAATTTACTTTTCACATATAAAAGGAACATTAGAAATTGACTTATAAAGAGAAAATAAATTATGTCAGCATAAATGTCAATTTAAAAATTGAAGTGACTAAATTTTATGTGATATTTTATAGATAAGATATGATTACTACTGCAATTACTATGACCGCGCACCGCTCGGGTACTAAAACTAGTTTTTCTAAAACGTGCTAAATAGAGTCCAAGTTGAAGTTAGAAATTCGTGTGGGCATGAGGCTAATTATTAGGAGGATTACGTGCCTCTTTATTTACTACTAGTAAATTTGCTCGCGCTTCGCGCGATTGTAAAATACTTTACTAAATTCTTGAAATGATTTTTAGATGGAAATTTGGATAAAACCGTAAATTTTAATTTCTACATGCTTTTTAACCTCTCCATTCTCTTCACAAATGTATAGTTTTATATGTGCGAATATATTTTAATAAAACTCATTTTGAGATCCTTAGTTGTGAATTTATGATCGACATTTTTTAGCCTAGAAAAAGAAATAATATTGTTTAAATTTTCTTACATAAATTATGGGATTCCATATTTAGTTTTATAAATATTACATTTTGTTTCTCACACAATTAACTTTCTTACTTTTTAAGTGGGTAAAAGTAGGTGTAAATATTTGATTTCTTCCCTTAAAAGATAGTAGAAAATTAGCACTCGGACTTTAATAGCTTTTTCGTGTTCTAACATGTCACGAGAAGTAAAAGGTATGTGAAAACTAAAAAAACAAAGGCTACTACGACTTCATTAAGCAGATTTCCGACCTGTAGGATATTGGACCTCATAGAATTGAAAAGAAGTATATTTCTTTTCTCATCCTGACTATCATCTTTAGCTAGAAAATTTTGATTTTTTATTGTTTCTTTATCTTGTTCATTTATTAGTTTTGTTCTTCCTTTTCTAGTAGCCTTGTTTTCCTTCCTAATTTTTTTTTTGGAAATTCTATATAGCATAACTAACTCTACTACATATTTATATATAATAGCTATAGTTTAAAATAATTATATCTCATAGCTAAAAGTTATATGTTAATGACACTTATTAGCTATTAAGGTAAAAATACAGAACTCTCTCCTCCTCCTCATCTCTCTAACGTCTACAACTCTCTCTCTCTCTAACGTCCCTTCTGCTCTCTCTTCTATTTTCTCTCTCCTTACCGCCACCACCATGGCCGACGTCACCACCATCCTCAGCTCCTTCCCCTTCTTATCAATCTCAAGAAATAAGGATGGAGGAAAAAGAAACAGAAGTTGGGGAAGCTTACCAGAACATCGATCTCAAGAAATAAGGATGGAGGAAAAAGAAACAGAAGTTTGGGAAGCTTACCAGAACATGGAGAAGAGCAAAATGAGCCATTATGTATCAATTAAAAAGGGTCGAATTAAGACACACCACCTCATTTTTCCTCCAGATCTGTCACCACTATCGGCACTGCTCCTTCCCCTTCTTTCTTCGGTCATCATCTTCTCCAGATCTGTTGAATTTTATTTTTTGTATTCAGTATTTGAGTGTATTCGTTAGTTGTTGTTGAGTGTATTCGTTAGTTGTTGTTGAATACAGTGAATTTTGAAGTGTATACAAATGAATATAGTGAAATTTATTTCTTTGTATTCAGTTTTTTAGTGTATTCATTAATTTTTTTAGTGCAATATTCTGTGTTTTGGGGTGTATTTTGAAGGGATTTTTTTTTTTGTATACAATCGATTTTAAATACAATGTAAAAGTAGCTATAGATGAATACATTTGACATGAATACAGTTGAGTTGAATACATATGACTTGAATACAGTGAAAAGAATTTTTGAAATTTTTTTATTCGCTGTATTCATGAATACAGCTAGGCCGTTTTATGAATACAACGAGCCATTTTTCGAATACAGCGGGGTAACTGTAGCTACGAAATGTAAATATTGAAACTGTAGCGTCGAGCCACCTTCATAGTCAATTCATTAGGGTTGTCACCTTCTACCCGGAAAAGTATCCACCCTTTTCTTTCTCTCT